>NC_133769.1:275510225-275607139 GCF_003597395.2 Chelonoidis abingdonii | reverse complement strand
CTGCCTGGTCCTCGCTAGGTTCACATGCTGCACCGTCACTTCCATCCACGCAGCCTCCTCAGCACTCGTTTGTCCTGCCCCCCTCTCTGCCCCTACTTTACCACGTGCCTCCTCATGTCTTGTTCATCACCTGCTCAACCCCCTTCTAGCTTTACTCATGTTCCAGAGTTTCACCTTGCTCTCCTTTTATCTTTTTATCCGCCTTATAGCTTGCACTTCATGCGATAAAACCCCTTCCAGGGTTGCCCCTCCTGGACACCCTTCTCCCCCACCTCCCCCCCTCCCACTACCCCTCACCTTCAGCCCCTCCCTACTTTCCCCCATATCAGAGCAAAACTATATCCTATAACAAATAGAACCGGTAATATAAGTGTCCTCGACCAGGCTCAGTGAGAGTACCACAGGGACCAATTCTTGGCCCTATGCTATTATCAAACCTGGAAACAAAAAAACTATGAAGTGATTGCACATGCCAAAGAAGAAAGTGGTAATAATAAAAGAGACAACTAAATATGAATACTGAGAAATCTAAAGTGTACATGAGTATAGCTACGACAGAGCAAACCGTTGTGTTTAATATGTGAAGTGCAACTATAGTATATATATGAACATATCGAAGGTCTTCTACTTACAGATTGGGCCTATCCTAAGATGCTCAGTAATACTGAAAAAGCTTGAAATCATGTGGAAAAGGTCAATCACAGAGGTTGTCAGTATACCGAGCTGTCGTTCAAAGAGACATGATCGTATCCTTGAGTATAAGAACAGGGAACCTCGAGTGAGGGTTGGGGCTAGTTAACTGTATTACACTATGCAACCGCCCTTCGGACACCACATCCTATGTAGGCTGTATCCACACTCACTGAGGGATGGTTGGCTGGATTAGAGGAAGCTCGATGAGCCATACATGGATAGCTAAAGGGGTGGGGGAGGAGGGGGATGAACCGACGGCGTGTATGGTGCTGTGCGAGCGTGCGTCGAAGGCCCCCTTACCTTCTCACCTCCCCCGCCCAGCTCCCCCCTCCTCCCACCGTCCAATTATAACTGATAATAACAGTAAACTTGGAAACAAAAATTTGAAGCTAAAATTCACGAAAAAATAAGCATAATTTTTACAGAGAATCATTAACCCAAACAGCTTATAAGCAGCTGTGAGATATTACCGACCACAAGCATTTTCAATCAAGATTGAGTTATTACTAAAAGATGCTCTGTTCCAAAGAACGTAACTGGAAGAGTCCGTTGCCCTTTTATACGTCAATAGTCATCAGCAGATTTTTGGTCAAACCCATTTGTAAATCTTGTGGCCTGTTGACTCGGACCTCAAAAATCAATGATTCCCTAACCTGCAAGGTCTTTAGCGGGGTTAGGTTTCAAGTTAGATCCAGCATGCAACGTGAGCAAAAGCCAAACTACCCCTCCCCCATAATCATGCACATCCCACTAAGGGCAAGGAAAGAGGTTGGAGCTCTTAGTAGGATAAATAGGCTGAGGTGGGTGCTAGTGTGCACTAAGAAAGACTGGATTCTGGGGAGAGGTATAGCGTGACCAAACGCACCACAGAAAAACACCACAATAACCCAATGGACTCTACCACCTAGGAAGGCGACCATCTGTGAGGGATGTGTTGGTTCTGCAGGGGCGATGGGTCGGGTTGAGGGTGAGAGGAAGGAGGGTTGCGCCAGACTGGAGAGGTACTTTTGGGCCCAGGCTGAAGGACAGAATAGGGTTCGGAACCACAGGGTGTCACCCAAGCAGCAAGGTCCAGGGGGCCAGGACTGCAACTGTTCCTCCCGATCCTGTCAGAGGGTGTGGTTTGTTCCCACTCTGCATCAGCAAGCTATTACTTCTCATTTGCTGCCTCCTTACAGAGAAAGCTGGCAGTAGGGTGAGCAATATGCTGACAATCTCGTCTGGATGTTCAGTAATTCTACCTACATCAGCCACCGTCACCATGAGGATGACAGCAACCTTGCGACTGTAACCTTGCCAGCAGGCAAGTCCCTCAGATCGGGGCTAGCATACAGCCTGTCCTGCTCCATTAACACATTCTGGTATCCAGGTTGAGTCTACCTAAAGTAGACAAACCCTGAACAAATGTCCACAGTGGTCACTTCCTTAAATGTCACAATTCTGCCATTAAGGAAAGAGATTAACCCTCCTGTTCCAAATGAACTGCTTAATAGACAATCAGTTTTAGAACATCCCAAACTAGTGAAACATGAGTACCTGCATCATTTCCTACATGCAGAAGCCGAGAACCACCATCAAGCTTTAAGGTGAGTGATGTCCTAGCAATTAAACTGCAAGGAAGTGTCCACAAAAACAGTGCACAATATCAAGGGAAGACCAGAACCCCTTCTCCTTGAGTTCGTGCCTTCAATATGTATGTCCCAATATTATGGAAAAACAAGTTACCACCACCCCCAAACCAAGGTAACCACTAGAACTGTTAGTAAAAGGAGAAGCCTCCATGATAAACTTATCTGCAGTGAAATCTCTATTTGTTCACACAGCCGAATCTTGTGACTGAGAAGTCTCATCAACATCCAAGTTTCTTTGAACTACAGGGAATGATAGTATGAGAGGGGTATAATGAGCCGAAGCGGATGGTCAGATCAACCGCACGGAATCTCGATGGGACGTCGCTTGCAAAACTAGATGAGGTTCTGTGGCGACGAGCCAAGAGTGGCCAGGTACGGTTCAGGGCCCAACCCCTCTCGTCTTGCTGCAGTACCTCTGCAGCATTATTTCAATACTGAACGTTGCCCAGCAAAGTATGAATATCACTATTAATCAACATTACGGGCTTTCCTGACTCTGTCCAAAATTGACCCAGTAGATGATCTAAGCTTTAGACATCACAGAACCAAACAAACTGTAGCCTATTCCAAGTCAACCATTTGAAATTGCTCTTGAGGTAATAAAAGGCGAAGCGGTTGAGGACAAGTAGTTCGTAATCGGTGCAAGACAATAAGGGCGAATAGCATCACGTACAATGAGGCATCCAATCTGGAACTACATGATTAGACGCAGTTCCAAGATCAGAACTGTAACTACATACTATGAAAGACTATTTGCAGTTGTCCCTTGATATGAGAGAGAGCAGGGTGTATTAATATCTTTATTGACAAGCTTGGGAAGGGAACAGTTTTTTAGCTTCACAGAGCATTTCTTCAGTCTGTGGCATATTAGAGTTCCTAAGTAAATGCAAACTGGACATGACTATTAACATAAGTTCAGCATTTTAGTGACCATGGTAAGATGAAGTGGAATTAATACCTCTGCTCTTTTCCTCGTCAAACACATATACTCCACCCAGAAGTAATTGCGCATGGTTTGGCCACCAAATACCCATGGCCTGCTTCAATACAGAGGGAAAAAACCACTTCCTGAATCCCATTGTCACCCCTCATTTCCACAAACTTATTGGGCAGCAAATAATTACCATATTATGGAGACCACATCCTGAAAGAAATCTTTTACCAAAATCCCTCTTACTGGACTAGTCAAACAACCCGCTCAGTCACCCAAGCAGTCTCAGCGTGTTCGTCTTATTCAAATGCACACTTATTACCCTGCCAGTACATGCAAAACCTGCATCATTACAATCCGAAACTACCATGATAAACAATAACCCCTACCCACCTCCGTCAAAAACACACATACCTTTTAAATCCATACTACAACACCATGTCACAAATGGCGTAACCTCACCAATATCAAATGCCTAACTTGTGAGGAACCAGATATCATTGCTCTCTACTGAACTCAAGCAACCCAAAGACAAGACAACAATTTATCACCCATGGTGAAATTCACAAGCATCACCATCCAGCGCTCCGGTCCTATCCCAAAAGAAACCTCATAAGATAAGCCTAGACCTTATATAGTCTATAACTCTGTTGCAAGACACTTACATACATGACAAGGACACTGTTTTATTAGTGCTCATTTACATTAATTGTATACACACTCTGCTGCTTAAATACATTCTTACTATCTCTACGACCGCAGAGCGATTCATCCCTCACTTCTCCACTCTTTTTTAAGTCATCTCGACAGCGAGTGTGCGCAAAGACCCTTACTGAGCTTAAACATATGTCCCTCTGCATTTATATCACACTTGGTACCTTCGTACGAGACGCAGAGAAAGCTCTGAAGCTCAAAAGCTTCTCCTGTGTGGGTCCACCACAGCAGCTATGGTCAATAAAATATACTATCTCACTATCTTTTCTCACAAAACTTGCTTTTTCCAATTCCTTTAGTGTTATATCTCCAAGCTCATGCTTGATATTAAATAGTTAAGAAAACAAGTTTCCCCTGTTGACCATCGTAATTGCTCTCTCTACTTATTCAATTTTTATCTCCAAGATGGATAACGTCTTATTCTATCACTTATGTATATCTTCAGTGCGCCCTTGAAAGATTCATTAATATAGAATGCCATCATTTAACTTTTACCAAGAGAGGGCACGCAATGAGGTCACTTCATGAATAACAGAAAATAATCGATTAGACAGCACTTTATATTCAAATGTTAACACGAAAATCCACATTAGCAGCTTTCCATAATTATAAATCCTAAAATTGTGATTTGAAGACCTCAGCTGCAGAGAATCCACAGCAAGTGACCCGCGCCGCCACCTACAGAGAAGGCGAAAAACCTCCAGGCTCTGCAATCCGCCCTGGAGGAAAATTCTTCCCGACCCCAATATGGCGGATCAGCTAAACCCTGAGCATGTGGGCAAGACTCACAGCTGCACCAGAAAAGAATTCTCTGCAGTAACCCAGTTCCCATCCATCCAACATCCCTCACAGACCATTGAGCAGACTTATCTGCCGATAATCCAAGATCAATTGCCCACATTTAAACTATCCATCATAACATCCCTCCATTATTATCAAGCTTAATCTTAAGCCAGATAAACTTTTGCCCCACTACTTCCTCGAAGGCTGTTCAGAACTTCACTCCCTAATGGTTAGAACCTTCGTCTATTTCAAGTCTAAACTTCCTAATATCCAGTTTTGTACCATTCGTCCTCGTGCTTACATTAGTACTAAACTTAAATATCCTCTCCTCCTCAACGTTAATCCCCCTGATATATTTATATAGAGCAAGCATATCCCCGGGAGCCTTCTTTTGGCCAGGCTGAAACAAGCCAAGCTCTTTGAGTTCCTTGTCAAGGCAAGATTTCCATTCTCGATGCATCCTAGTAGAGCCGCGTCTCTGAAACCTTGTCCAGTTTGGAATCATCCTTCTAAACATTGGGACACCAGAACTGCACACAATATTCCAGGTGGGGTCTCACACCACGCCGTATATAACGCACTAACACCTCTCTCCTTGCTGGAAATACCTCACCTGTCATCCTTAAAACCGCATTTGCTTTTTTAACAGCCATATCACATTGGCGCTCATAGTCATCCTGCTTCAACCAATACCCCAACGTCCTCCCTCCTCCGTCACTTCCAACTGATTGCGTCCCAACGTATATCTAAATATCTTATTATTAATCCCTAAGTGCATGACCTTTGCACTTTTCACTATTATATTTCATCCTATTACTATTACTCCAGTTTACAGGTGGTCCAGATCTTCTGAATAGTATCCCCGGTCGTCTCCCTGTTAGCATACCCTCACTTCGTGTATCCGCAAACTTATTAGCACATGCCCGCTCTTTGTGCCAAGTCAGTAAGCAAAAGGTTACAATAGATCGGTCCCAAACCGATCTTGAGGACCCTATAACCTCCTTCCAGCCTGACAATTCACCCTTTCGTACGAACCGCTGGAGTCCCCCTTTAACCAGTTCCTTATCCACCTTAAACTTTCATCTGCCTGGTTCTCCTAGTCACATGCTTCCACCGTCCACTTTCCTCACCCAGCAGCTCCTCAGAATTGTTTGGTCCTGCTTCCATCTGCTCCCCTGAGCTTATCCCCTGTGCCTCCATCATGTCTGTGTTCCATCAACTGCTCAAACCCCCTTCTAAACTCAGCCAGAGTTTCCACCTGCATCTCCTGTCCTCTTATCTTTTCTTCCAGCAGCTCTATCAGGCGGCACTTCATGCAGACAAAACTCCTTTCAGGTGCCCCCTGAACTCCCATTCCCTGAAGTACCTTAACCTTAGAAGGTTCCTCATCCCCCAAAATCAAGCAAAACTATATCCTAAACAGATTAAGAACTGGGTAATTATAAGTGGTCCTCGACCAAGGGGCTCCAGTAGGGTACCACAGGGACCAATTCTTGGCCCTATGCTATTTTATCAATGACCTGGAAACAAAAATAACTGATGAAGTTTGCACATGACAAAGACTGGAGGAGTGGTAAATAATAAGAGGACAGGTTATTGATACTGAGAAATCTAGATTACATGGTAAGTCTAGCGCAAGCAAACTGTGTGTGTTTTAATATGTGAAGTGCAAAGTTATATAACTAGGAACAAAGAAGGTCTGTCATACTTACAGGATGGGGGGCTCTATCCTAAGATGCAGTAATACTGAAAAAGACTTGGAAGTCATGGTGGAAAAGTCAATCACACGAGTTGTCAGTATCACACTGCGGTCAAAAGGACCAATGTGATCCTTGGATGTATAAACAGGGGAACCTCGAGTAGGAGTTGGGAGGCTGTATTACATCTGTATTAGCACTGATGCAACCGCTACTGGAACACCACATCCAGTACTGGTATTCACAACTCAAGAAGGATGTTGATGAATTGAAGAGAGCTCAGCTAAGAGCCATGACAATGATTAAAGGACTGGAAAACCCACCTTATGGTGATTGAGCTCCTCGAATCCATCTATTTAGCTTATGAAAGGGATGCTTAGAAGGTGACTTGATTACAGTTTATAAGTAACTGTGAGGAACAAAAATTTGAAGCTAGATAAATTCAGATAAAAAATAAGGCATAATTTTTAACAGAGAGGGTAATTAACCACAAACAGTTTACTAAGGGAGCTGGTGGATTTTCCACCACAAGCATTTTTTCAATCAAGATTGGATGTTTTTCTAAAAGATATGCTCTAGTTCAAAGAGGAATTAACTGAAGGAAGTCCTTTGGCCCATGTTATACAGGTCAGATAGATCAGCAGATTTTTGGGGTCAGAACCCATTTGTAAATCTTGTGGCCTGTTGAGACTCGGAGGCCTCCAAAAATCCAATGATCCCCTAACCTGCAAGGGTCTAGCAGGGGGTTACAGGGTTCAAAGTTAAGATTCCAGATGCAACTGGTGGAGGGGCAAAGAGCCAAGACTACCCCTCCCCCAAATATGCACATCCCACGAAGGGCAAAGGGAAAGGGAGGGTTGGGAGCCTGGAGGTAAAGTGGAGAGAGTGGGGGTCTGAGGGTGCACTAAGGAAGGAGCTGGGGATTCTGGGGAAGGATATGGAGGCTGGTGACCAAACAGCACCCCAGAAAACAGCCCCCACATGACCCATGGGGATAAAGTGGGGGGAAGATCTGGGAGGCTGGGGTCCAGGATGGGTAGGGTGATAGAGGGAGAGTTGCCCAGCTGCAGAGGAGGGGTACTTTTGAGGGGCCCAGGCTGGGAGGACAGATAGGGGTTCGGAACACAGGGTGTCACCCAGCTGCAAGGTAGTACAACAGGGGGCCAGGACTGCAACTGCTTCCTCCCGGCTCCTGTCCCAGAGGGGTGGCTGGGTTTGGTTCCACACTCTGGGCATGCAGCAAGCTAGGTTACACTGCTGCTCAGGTTTGGCCTGGCCTCCTTGACAGGAAGCTGGCCAAGCTATTGGTGAGAATGGTGCTGCAATCTCGTACGTGGGGTTGTTGTTCAGTAATTCGAATTTGGCCCAGTCAGCCCCCTGTCACCATGAGGGAGGGGTGACTGGGCCAACCTTGTGCGACTGTAACCTTGTGCAGCAGGTGGCAAGTCCCAGAGTGGAGGGCTGAGCTCAGCCTGTCCTGCAATCCTTTAACACATTCTGGTGATCCAGTTTTGAGTCCTGACCTAAAGGTAGAGAAACCCTGAACTAAATGATCACAGTGGTCACTTCTAGCCTTAAAAAAATGTCAACCACTTCTGCCTTAAGAGAAAGGAGATTTAATCCCCTCCTGTTCCCAAGACTGAACTGCTTTCTAAGGACAAATCGTTTTAGAAACTCCCTACAGGAAAAACATGGGAGTTACCTGCCACAATCCCACAGAGGAAGACCAGAAACCAGCTACATCAAGCTTGTAAGGTTCAATATGTACCAGGCAATTTAACTGCCAAGGAAGTGTACCACAGAAAAAACAGTGACAGCAATATCAAGGGGAAGGAGACCAGACAAGCCCCTTCTCCTTGATGTTCTGCCCTTCAGATAGGTGGGATGTCCGCAATAATTATGAAAAACAGGATACCACCACCACCTCAAAACCAAGGTAGAACCACTAGGAAACCTCGTTTAGTAAAAGGGAGAAGCCTCCAATGATACAAACTTATCTGCAAGGTGAATCTCTATTTGTTCACACAAGCCCAACTGTGTGACTGAAGAAGCAGATCAACATCCAGCTGAAACTACAGGGGAATATAATGAGAAGTATAGATACCAAGCAGAATTCAATCAAGCCACAAGATCTCTACTCTTGCAAAACTAATAGTTCTTTCACACAAAAAAGTGGCCATGTACTCAATAACATCTCCTCTGCATTGCAGTACCCAGTCCTGCAGCATTATGTCAATACTGAACCAGTGCCCCAGCAGAAGGATGAATATCACCTACTTAATCAACATTAGGGCTTTCCCTGGAGGCCTCTAGTCCAAAATCTGACCCAGGTAGATGATGCTAAGCTTGTGAGACATCACAGAACCACAGCACAAACTGGTAGCCTATTTGCCAAGGCAAACCATTTTGAATTGCATCTTGAAGTAATTAAAGAGGCAGTGAAGCTGTTTGAGGACAAGTTGATGTGATCGTAAGTCTGGGTGCAGACAAGTAAGTGCAGAATAGCAGCACGTGACAGAAGTGAGGGATCCAGAATTCATGGAGACTACAGATTAGGGAGCTGCAGTGTCCAAGATCAGGGATAACAAACTGACATTACTATGAAAGACTAGTTTGCAGTGTTGGTCCCTTGATATGAGAGAGACAAGGTAGGTGAGTTAATATCTTTTATTGGACAAGCTGGTGGTGGTGGAAGGGACAAGTTTTTGAGCTTCACAGAGCATTTCTTCAGGTCTGGGGAAGGTAATTAGAGTGTCCAAGCTAAATGCAAACTGGGACAGACTATTAAGCATAAGGGGTTCACACATGTTGTAGTGACCATTTAAAATGAAGTGGACAATTAATACCTCTGCAGTCTTTGCCTTCGTCAAACACAGATACTCCACCCAAGAAGTAGATTGCAGCATGGAATGGGCCACCCAAATACCCCAGGAGAGCCTGCTTCAATACAGAGGGGAAAAAAACCACTTCCTGCACATCCCTAGTTGTCACCCCCCAATCTCACAACAGAACCTATTTGGGGCAGCAAATAAGTACAACCCATATTTGATGGGGACCACATCCTGAAAGAAATCTTTCCCAAATCCCCTCTTCTGGCTTTCAAACAACCCAACCTCATCACCAGAAGCAAGGTCCTCACTGACCAGGACACATCAACTCAAAGCAGCACAAGACCCTGCCAGAACAGATGCAAAACCTGCAGTCATAGCTCCACTACCATGATAACCAATAACCCCTCCCCCTCCCCCCAAAAAACACACATACCTTTTAAAATCCATAGGTCCTACACACACCTGTCACAAAATGGGGTATACCTCACCCAATATATCAAATGCCCCTAAAACTATGTGGAGGAAACCAGACAATCATTGTGCTCTCTAATGAACTCAAGCAGCACAAAAAGACAAGACAAAAATATTGTATCACCCATGGGTGAACACTTCACAAAGCAATCACTCCATATCCAGCCTCCGAGTCCTCATCCTCAAAGGAAACCTCAAAAGATGAGCCTGAGACCTTAAATTCATAACTCTGCAAGACACTACAAACCATGAACAAAGACACTGGTTATAGTGCTCATTACAATAATTTGTAACACACTCTGCTGCTTAACATTCTATCGATCTACGACCGCAGAGCGATTCATTGCCTACTTAATTTTAAGTCATCTCCTACAACATGTGCAAACCCTTATGCTTAACAATATGTCCCTCCTTGCATTTAGATCCAACACTGTGGTTACCTTCTACAGACCAGAGGAATAGCTCTGTGAAGCTCAAAAGCTTCTCCCTTCCACCAACAGCAGCTGGTCCAATAAAATATATTATCTCACTATCTTGTTCTCTACAAAAACCTTGGCTTTTTCCATTCCTTATGTGTTTAGTATTACAAGCTCATGCTTGTATTAAAATAGTTTATGAAACAATTTCCCTGTTGACCATGTAATGCTCTCTCTACTTATTCACGTCCTTGTTATCTCCAAGAGTGGGTAACGTCTTGTTCTTGACTTAGGGATAATCTTCAAGGTCCCTGAAAGATTCAGTTAATATAGAATGCCATCATTTAACTTTTTACCAAGAGAGGCACAAATTGAATCACTTCATGAATAACAGAAAATAATCGAGTTAGACAAGCACTTTATATTCAAATGTTAACACTGAAAAATCCACATTAGCAGCTTTTCCATAATTATAGTTTTCTACTGAATTTTATGTGAAAATACAGGATATTTCTCCCTTCTATAAAAAAAAAGGGTAATTTACAAGGAAGTTTTACTTACAATCAATATTTCATTGATAAGATGATCTAAACTCTGATAATGCAAACCATCCCACAACTCAGTGAAACAAAACTATTTAGCTTTTATCCCTATGGCCAAAAATATTCTTATCATGGAACATTATAACATTTTAAATACTATAACAAACTTAGCATTCAAGTTTTTCCAAACATTCCAATTGTAAACATTAAGGAAAAAAATTATTTGGGATAATACAAGAGGTAATAACTGGATAATCATCACACAGTGACAAAATCCTTTGAAAATAATGTAGACAGATAATGGAATGAATTAAATACAAGCTTCATGAAAGATCTCTTAGGCTGATGATAATTTCCCAAGACAGGTGATACATGCTATTTAAGACATTTAAAATTAGACCAGACAATGTTCTAGAATAGTTATCTATGGAGAACAATATTGCAATGGCAGGGAAATAGACTGCAACCATTTAGATCTCATCTCTACCTTTGGTGATTCTGTACAACTTTGGTAGAGCATAGAACATTTGGCTCCTTAATAATTAAACGCCTGAACAGAAAATATAATTTTGTAGCTAACGTGATGGAACAAGTATAAGAAGTGATGACCTGTCTTGTACATCTGATGCATTTCTGAACTTAAACACACCAACATATTTTCATCAAAAATACCAAGAATTGTATCAAAAATGTTTCTTAGTCAGAGTGAACAAAACAGATTTAAAATCAAGTGTATCAACGTATAGTGTTATAAAAATCCTTCATATAGTTATTTAAAATAAATTTCTATAAAAATTTAAGGATATTGCACTGAAAACTGATTTACATCTACAAAATCAAGTATTAAAAAGCTCTGAAAATCTTTCCCATTTTGTTCCTTATTTACAGCTGTGAATTCATAATTGTCCACGCATCTTGAAATATGAGAAGACTTCGTCTTGGTCACTTGACTGCAAGTTTCTATAAAGAAGACATGGTCACGAGGAGAGAGGATGAATTTCCTTTACGTTCTCTCTTCCTCCCTACGGCACATCAAGCTGTGCAAATAGTTCTGTCACAGGAAAGGGTTCCAAAGCTTTCTCCGCATTCTTCCAGTTGCAAAAATTGTCTCTGTACCATTCAACTAGCATAAACGAGAAGGTTGAATTTAAGACATAGATCAAATTAAACAGAGAAACTGATAATTAGGAATATTTGTACCGTTTTTCAGATACCACAAGGAAGCTAACACAGCAGTAGTATACTTATACATAAATTGCATTCTGCGACATATATAGCTAATAATATTTGGAACCTTCAGTGAAGTCCTTAACCAAGATACTATTGTATCATATCAAAATGTCTACTTTATTTTTGCCCCTGCTTTTAAATTATATTAATAATGGTAAGGTGACTTAATGGGTTTCTTTTAAAAAAAATACTAATACGCACATAAGCTACTTAAAGAGGAATCAGTTCTACTGGCTAGTTTGAAAAAGTAAGCTCAGCAGCATTCTAATTTTAGCTGCTCGTAAGGTAACACTAAATTTCAAAACCAAAATATTCTCTACTTCTTTACTCCCAAATCACCACCCCCAAGTGAGTTACAGATATTAAATGTAGCATACTTGTTTTCTTTATTCCTTCCTTCCAAGGAACTTTAGGTCTCCATCCTAAACTGTGCATTTTTTCTGAATTCATCGGATATCTTAGGTCATTGGTAGGTCTTAAAAACAAATACAAAAATACAAGTTTAAAGAAAAACACAGTTCAAGCATGTACAATGTTTTTGAAAACAATTCACTGTACAGCACTTTGCTCTACAGTGCCCTCAAGCACTCATATTAGGTGTTTTTTAATTAAAAAATGATTTTCCCACTCAAACAGATCTGCTTTGTCACATTTTCAAAACATTTCTACCATGCATGTGATCTGCACAAAACTCATCACGTGCAGATGCTCAGGGAGAAAAATGAGTTCGGCCCTCACAGTAACTTAAACCCCACTGTGCTAGTATGTTTATATTACTCCACTCCACCCATCCACCCACTCTGGAGGGCTTTAGAACCCAGATGGTGCTTCCCACCAATCTATGTGGCCTTTGGAGAAAACTGCAGAGAGAAGCTACCACAGACTCCAGCTGATAGTGGCAGAAGCAGCCAAAGCTGAGACTTTTAGTCCTTTGGACATTCAGAGAACCTTATATAGTTTTAATTCGACTCTCTCTGTCCTGTGCTGGTTTGCTGTTTGATCCTCTCCTCCCCTCCCCTCCCCCAAAGTCTTTTCACCTCAGTTTCACTCCACATCTGTCCCTCTTACCCTTTTCTCCCCTACTTTTTCTTTCTCCCTTCACCTCGTTTCCTGCAAGACCCTACTTGATGTCTTCCGAGTTTGATAGCAAACCACTGATAAATAGTCTTGAGTAGTTTTTCAACATGTTATGCACCCACCTTAGAGTAATTTCATCTAAACTACATTTCCCCAGTTTGCTTACGAGAATATCATGTAGGATTATGTAAAAAGTCCAGATATATCATTCTATTGCTTTCCCTCCAACCACTAGACCAGTTACCTTGTCAAAGAAAGCAATTAGATTTGACACAATTTGTTCTTGAGAAATCCATATGAGCTATTAATCATCACCTTATTTTTCTGTAGGTTTGAGCAAATTGATTATTTAATAATTTGTTTCAGTATCTCTACAGGTATCAGGCTGAGTGGTCTATAATTCCCCAGGTCCTGTTTTTAGCTCTTTTTGAAGCGAGGTACTATGTTTACCCTTTTATAGTCATCTGGGATGTCATTCATCCTCCATGAATTCTTGAAGACAACAGTTAATAATTCACAGATTGCTTCAACTAGCTCCTTAAGTATACTAGGGTAAATTTCATCATTGTCTGCTGTCATCACACAGTTCATTCTGCTTAAGTGTTATATCCTTCTAGAACTCTGTGTCTGTTTTATCTATTTAGATTTTAAGCTCTCTGGGACTGGGACCATATACTACTCATTGTACAATGCGTAGCACTAAGGGGGTCCATTCTGAGTTGGCTCTTTGGCACAACCATACTAAACATTATTAGTAATAAATACAAATAATACACTGTTAGGAAGCTTCAAATATTCACCTTGTTTGATGCTCTGAAGACATGGCAATACTCTAGAAATCTACAACAGCAACATCAGCGTTAGTGAGAGCTCAGTGCTGTTCAATACATGGATCCTAAATGTACCAATATCCACTGATGGAAAGTGAGTGAGGAGAATCCTACTTATGTATTTCACCATTTATCTAAATGCTGCTTACTTGAGGAGAAAAGCTGCTGCATCACTACATCTGGGAGCACAGGCACCTAGACAGTAAGCCATATCAACATTCCAGGAGCTGACAAAAGATGTAGATGCTGCTGAACTGTTTGGGTGCCAGTAGAAATATGGATAAACTATTTTCAACATTGTCCCAGTAAATGCAGTGATTAATGTCGCATAGACAAGACTTTTGTGTCTGTCAGTCTCCTCAACCAAATACCTTCCAGATATTGTACCACTGTTATTTAAATAAAATAGAATATAAAGTGTCTTGCGCTACATTTTAAGATGTTATACTATTGTCACCATAATTCTTTGCCAAGATGCAGCCTGCAGTTAGTCTTTCCAATTTCCCTTCTTTATGTTTGTTCACAGAAAGTGAGGCAGGGTTCATATTTTATAGAAAACAATGTCCTATTTTTCTTCAACACTTCAGGGCTCATCTGTTCCCATCTCTAAAGTTCATAACTCTCGATCTTATCAAGAGTACAATAAGAGCTTGTGTATTTTATGCTCTAGGAATTATTCTGGCGAAGTTCTATGGCTTGTGTTATACAGGTCACACTAGATGATCATAATGGTCCCCTCTGGCCTTGGACAAATCAATCAGTCTAAAATACAGATAAAGGGCTGCATTTGGCCCATCTGACATATTTATGCAGCCCGCATAATTACATTCACATTGTCCAGAATCTAAGCTTTAATCTTTTTAAGTTAATAAATTTAAAGTCTTCCTGGCTGCTAAGATAACCTTCCAAATACAAACATAGTAACTGATAGTTAAGGGTAAGATTCTATCATGGAGGTCACAGATTCCACGACTTTCCAGGACCTCTCTGACTTCTGGGGCAGGACCAAACCAGGGGCCGGCCCCTAACCTGTCAAAGCAGCTGCTGGTCCTCTGGAACTGGAGCAGTAGTGGTCACCAGAGCTGGAGCAGCTGCAAGCCCCAACAGCACTCTGACAATGTGTCGTCCTCCCCACCTCTCAAGGTATTTTAAGTAAAAGTCAGGGAAAGGACATGAGCATAAACAAAAATTCACAGAAGCCCATGACCTGTCCCTGATTTTTATTAAAAACATCCATGACAGAATCTTAACCTGATAGTCTTTCTAAGCCTGCAGATCACCTGAAACAATGGCTCCGAGGTGTGACCCCTCCTGCTCCGTACTAATCTCACTGGAGTGTCAATTCTAAAGCCTGTTGATGCCACGTTAATGGCGATATTAACTATTCCATTACTGATCATTTCAGAATACAGAATGGGGGTGCAAGTGAAGCTTACTGAAGGTAGGAAATTGGAAGTTGCTTCAGGGAAGGAAATGCAAATAGAGAACAGAGACAACACACAAAAACAGAAAGTTAAACAAATGACAGAAGTAAGAGTGGTTGTAAAGGTCAGAGTTTCTTCCATCCTGCCTGATGATGATGAATGTAACAAGAACTGAACAAACAAATTAAGAGAGTTTAGTTACTACATAAATGCCATATTTCTACACTATCTGTTTGCAAATCTCCTGACAATAGGCATTCCTCTGTGGATTAAGGGGAGGAAATACCACTGTACACACATAGCCTGGCCTATGACTAAAAATGGAATATGCCCTTCAGGTGAGCCTGACATCACTGATCTATGCAGGAACAGACTATTGTCACAAAAGGGCATAATGAGAATTTTTTTTTTTTTTTTCTGCAGTGGTACAAAGAAAGTACAAAACAAACAAACAAACAAAAAGATAGAACACATTTTTAAGATAAAATTCGCCAATAGACTGTTAACCAATTCCTCACCTGTCTTTTACATAATCCACCCAATGTTCCATTTCAGATTCTGAATTGGTCTTTTTTATCTGCCAACCAGAAAAGAATAAATTATTTTCTATATTATAAACTAGGTTACAATGCATAGAATTAAATCAATATTAAGGTTTGAATTTAACACTGGACTAAGAACCACCATTTCTGTATGTTTTTTGGTTTAAATTTTATGAGCTGTGGCTGGTAAAATTATTGCAAGGTAATTAGTTTTGACCATTTATAATGATTCCAATGGCCACTCTTCTCCAGATACCTTCCAATACTTGGGGATTGGTCCTGCTTTGAGCAGGGGGTTGAACTAGATGACCTCCTGAGGTCTGGTCCAATCCTGACAGTCTATGATTAATAACTGGATTTTTGTATAATTCTAAATTATAACAAGTTTTTACTTTTGTCAATTCTACATTCCCTGACGAAAATGAAACACAGAGTATCAAGAAGCAGTTGTCAATTGATGACTGGTCATTAGCCTGCGTGAAAAACAGGTGGAGAGCTCTCAATGCTGCCCCCTTTTTTAAAGAAGCACTTGTATTAGTGAGAAACAATAATAATACCACTACCTATTTCTTAAATAGCACTTTTCATCAGTAGATCTCAAAATACTTCCAAGTCTTTCAATGTATTTATCCTCACACCATCCCATTTTACAGATGAGGAACTGAAGCACTTAGAAGCTAAATTACAGGCCCAAGATCACCCAGGAAGTTTATGGAAGAGTAGGAAATTGAACCCAGGTCTGATTGCATTAGTATGGAGACTGAGCTACCTTCAGAGTTATAGATCATTTCTCCCAGGTCAGGATCCCAGGAGGACTGAAAAAATACTGTAGCGTGGGGTAGCTTGCATGGCTGTTTTGTGCATTATACCTGTGCTACCAGTTCTGTGTATCTATGGCACTTCTGTCTCCCTAGGGGATTGTCAGACCTCATCTTTCCCACCCTTTGAACATTAAACTCACATAAGCCCAAAGTAACTCAAATCTCTGAAATTTAATTGCAGATGTACCATTATTAAGAAGAAAAGAAACCACAAATACTCTGAACTATCTACATTGTTTACTTACTAGATGGATTAATTCTTTGGCAAGCTGTACAATGGACATTTCAAAACTGGTTCCAATGTTATAAATTTCACCTGGCTTCCCCTTCTTTAGAACAGTAAGGAATGCTTCTACTACATCAGTGGTATAAAGAAAATTCCTTCTTTGAAGCCCAGAACCATGAATGCAGCTGAACAGGAAAAAGAAAAATACAGTGTTGTGTAACTTTAAAAACAGAAGTATCCAGTTATTCTATCAATATTTAGATGTGTATTTTTAAACGGATACAACTATTAAAAATCAGACAAAGATGCTTTTTGGTTGAAAGACGATTCTGTTTGAGTTAATTTTAAAATAGCCTTTTTTGGTTCCTGATTGCAATGTAACTAAAATGCAAGTAAGTTATGGACATATTTAGATTACTAATGGGACTAATTTAAAAAACATTAAATTTATGAAGAATACTGCATTGATTACAATAATAACCAAGGCTTTTCCACCACATACTCCCTGCCACAAACCAAAAAAAACACAACACTGTAGAAAACTCAAGTTACATACCATTTCCTGTTCTGATGCAACAAAGATATAAACTTTGGAATAACCTAAACAGAAATAAATAAATAAAGTCGGTTCATTTTGGAAGAACTGAAGCTCTACAAGGACTTACAAGGTGAAATTGTGGCCCCACTGAAGTAAATAGGCCCAGGATTTCACCCATAAAGAATATCAATTTAAAAACAAAGCAAAACACAACTGAAAGTTAGATGGAAAAACTGAAATAATGTATTCATTTGAATTTTAAAAGCTGTTTAATAGAAAAAAAGTTTAGAGTTTTTTTAAAGGAGCATTTGTGGGAATGCACGCCTTCCAACATTCATCCTAACAACCAAGCTAAAAGCTCCCTGGGCGTGGAAGTTACATGCATATTTATTTTGTTGTTCAAAGTGAACATTTACATACATCTCATAAGTCTGTTCAACGGATTTTACTCAAGATAGGAAATACCATCACTATGATTCTGTGAAACAAACCAGTGTAATAGTAGAAAAGCAGAATAAGAAATGGAATCCATGATCTTTTGCTCTAAAAATCACTGGAGATCACAGGATTAGTAGTTTTAAATCTTACCCTCTTTAGGGAGCCAAGGAGGCCCTGATCCTACAAACACAACATATGCTTAACTTTATGCATATGAGGAGTCCCACAGACATCAATGGGGCTGCTCAAGTGCATAAAGTTACGCACACGTGAAAGCATTTGCAGGATCAAGGCAAATGGGGGCTAAACACTTGAGCAAGCATGATCTTACCTTGCAAAAACAAGTCACAGCCAAATATCCCCACGTAGGCAAAAAATTACTCAAACATCTGTGAGCATGAGTTAAAATCCAGTGGTCTGGTACTTACCTATAACAAATCCATAGCTACAAACAATAGTTACTACAGTTGCCAGCTAAAGAGCACAAATGTGCCACAAAGATAGAAAGATCTTGAGATACTAATTTTTGAGCAAAAGTCCCAGGCTACCTGCGAGTACTTACATTGGCAGTTGTGATATCCAGCTGTGGCCAAGGATTCATCAAAAACATATTGCATCCTACAGTTATTTTCGTCTAACTATAAAAGGCTATACATTTTCGAGCATTTTGACTCTTCATTAGTCAGTCCGTTAAGTCCCTAAATATTTTTTCTTTATTTTTCTATGAGTTACCACCAATCCGTCTAAATTTTTGCAAGATGGTCAGAACTAAAAGCAGTGCAGAGAGGCACAACCTCAAAAAAATAGCAAATATGCCTTTACAAAATGCGGCATTTCTTTATCAAAATGTGCAGTAACTTTCATTGTCATTTATCCACTATTACCCCATATTTGGATAGTAGCAATGCAAAACACAACTCCCTCCTATTTAATATCTATTTTGAACAGATATTAAGTCTAGACAAATGCATTCCACTTCAATTTCATTTTATTTCTGACCAGATTTCTCACTTTTTTAGGTTTCTTTTTATCTTTAATGATGCAACTCCACCTTCTTTCATATCTGAAGGATTTTCAAAAAACAAAACAAAACAAAAAAACCTTACTGTTTACCTGACTTTCATATCATTGATAGAATTATTAATTAAGACCAGAATTAACATCAATCCTTGTGGCACACTGATATCCTCTGAAAATCTAGAAGCACTGTAAAAATTTCTGACAATGCTTAAACAGATATTTGAGACACTAACAAATGCTTTATTGGAGAAATGTAGTTCCCGCTTTCCCCTGCATCCACCAACATGAGTCATTTAGGTGGTTAGTCTGGTAGGTTATTAATATCAGACTAAGACAGACGGTGCTAATTGAGCTTGACCTACTTTGCCTGTGATACAAATTATTTTCTTTGGAAAACACTGTAAGTATATTCTGACACACACACACCACAAAAAAAACAGCAGTAAAACATCTAAATCACCTTTTTACAATGGATTAGAGAGTTAAGATAGAAACAAACATCTTACTTACTTTTTCTGGATACTGATGTGGTCCATAAACATTGCTGCTTCGTGTGATAACAACTGGAAACTTTAAAATATTAAACATGTGAGTATTATATGTCAAGGACTGTAGGCCCAAACTGCCTTCGCTTCTTCACTGAACAATTAATAATAGCAATTCGCAATTTTGTAGTGCCTATCCAAACATCTGGAAGCACTTCATGAATAAATGACGCCACAAGACAAACCTGCCAGTAGACAACTACCTCCAATTTAGAGATGGAGACATGCAGTCAGCAATAGAAGTTCCTGATCCCCATTCTCATTTGCATTCCTGTCTAGAGGACACTACAAACATGTATACGGTAGACAATATAAAGAGCCTTTATGTGACATTTCTTATTCAAAAGAAATGTTTCACTGTCATTAACAGACATCTATCCCTGAGTTTTCCCCATCCCAAAGACAGCACACTTATGAAGAGCCTTCAAAGGCCTGAAAAAAATAAGACGAAGAATGAAGCAAGGCAGTGTACAATTGAAATGTTTAAACAAACAAGTATCTGCATAGCAATTTAAAGCTTCAAATAAAAATAAAGAAAGAAAGATGGAAGGCTGCTTTCCCCATGGGAGCAGACAATGCAATTTGGTTACCTTAACTTTGCACACCCCTACTTTGGAATATACGATTTCTTTTACGTTTAGCTGTAATTTAGAAACTAGGGAATTTAGTTAGTTTTGATAGACTGGTAGAAGAAAGATGAAAATTCAGAAGTTTACAATTACGATGAAAAATATCTGTTTGTTTTGAATGCCTCTAATAACAGGATAGGCAAGGGTCCTTTTGATCCAATTTAAACAGAACTGTGAATCAGATGGTACTGTGTCAGAAATAATTTCCCTAAACAGCTTATTAAGGTTTACCATGACTCAGTTTCCACATAAGCATTCTTTTATTGGTCTAAAGGCCACTTGCTGTTAATTACATTCAAAATATTACTCCTAGGGGATTCTGCGCTACTACATGCACGCATAATTGATGAGCCATATGTATTTTTAATTTTTGAGCAGAAAAAAGCTTCTGCCTAAATGTTGCTGCAGTTCTGCCTTTTTCCCCACCAGAGGGCACTGTGATGCAAGAACAGCAGCAGCTCCCAGCCAGCTAAGGAAGAGACAGAGCCTGCCTTCTTCGCAGTGCATGCCAGGCCAGGTCAAGAGAGGGGAGCTATGGAGAGACAGACAGCGTGGGGTGCTGACAGGGGGTGGGAAGGTCATATAGGAGCTCATAAGAGCTAGTGGGGAAAGAGACTGGGCAGGGGCTGAACACGGACACATAGGGACAGGGGTAATGGCTGAGTGGGGGCACAGAGACACATGAGGAGGGGATACAGGGACACACAGGGTCATGGGAGTGGCTAGGTGAGGCACAGACATATAGGGACAGGGGAATGGCTGAGTGGAGGCACAGAAACACATGGGGATAGGGTACAGAGCCACATACAGATGGGGGAAGGGAGTGCAGGACCACATGGTGATGGGGAGAGTGGGTGTCTGAGTGGGAGTGGAGGGACACATGCACAGGGGATGCAAGGACACATGGGGGTGCAGGAACACATGGGGGACAGAGGCAGATGTGCCTGACTGAATGGGAGAGGCTAGGGGTCAGATAGGGTCTGCATGGGGGAAGCTCCGTAACAATCCTATCTATAAGGTAGGTAGAAAGCTGGCTAGATTGTCAGGCTAAGCGGGTAGTGATCAACGGCTTGATGTCTAGTTGGCAGCTGGTATCAAGTGGTGTGCCCCAGGGGTCGGTCCTGGGGCCGATTTTGTTCAACACCTTTATTAATGATCTGGACAATGGGATGAATTACATCCTCAGCAAATTCGCAGATGTCACTAAGCTAGGGGGAGAGGTAGATACACTGGAGGTAGGGATAGCATCCAGAGTGACCTAGACAAATTGGAGGATTGGGCCAAAAGAAATCTGATGAGCTTCAACAAGGACAAGTGCATAGTCCTGCATTTAGGAAGGAAGAATCCCATGCCCCGCTACAGGCTGGGGACCGACTAACCAGCAGTTCTGCAGAAAAGGACCTGGAGATTACAGTGGATGAGAAGCTGGATATGAGTCAGCAGTGTGCACTTGTTGCAAAGAAGGCTAACAGCATATTGGGCTGTATTAGTAGGAGAATTGCCAGCAGATCAAGGGAAGTGATTATTCCCCTCTATTAGGCGCTGATAAGGCCACACCTGGAGTGGTGTGTCCAGTTTTGGTCTCCCCACTACAGAAGGGATGTGGACAAATTGGAAAGAATCCAGTGGAGGGCAACAAAAATGATTAGGAGTCTGGGGCACATGATTCACAAGGAGAGGCTGAGGGAACTGGGGTTATTCAGTCTGCAGAAGCAAAGAGTGACAGGTGATTTGATAGCAGCCTTCAACTACCTGAACGGAGGTTCCAAAGAGGATGGAACTAGCCTGTTCTCAGCCGTGGCAGATGACAAAACAAGAAGCAACGGTCTCAAGTTGCAGTGGGGGAGGTCTAGGTTGGATATTAGGAAACACTATTTCATTTGGAGGTTTGTGAAGCACTGGAATGGGTTACCTCGGGAGGTGTGGAATCTCCATCCTTAGAGGTTTTTAAGGCCCGCTTAATAAAGCCCTGGCTGGGATGATTTAGTTGGTGTTGATCCTGCTTTGGACTAGATGACCTCCTGAGGTCTCTTCCAACCCTAATGTTCTATGATTTCATGAATCCCTCTCCACCCCACAGAAAACCCTGTTCCATATTTTTCCTACCCATACCCAACAACTCTCCAAGTTCACACCCAGGCTCCTTCCCAGCAATTTACTTCCCCCACCCTCAGCTCCTCCGTCACCCCTGACTCTCCCAAGCCTTTGCACTGCTTCTGAGGGATGCAGGAAATATGGTTCTGTATTGTAGTTTAAATGAATTATTACTCAGAGTTCTGTACTAATATGCCCAATAAGGAATCTATTTGCCAAAAAACATTTCCTGATACTTTTTGGTTGTCTCTATTGTTACAGACATACTTGCTGACAGGCATTTTGAAATAAAATGACCAAAAATAACTGAAACTGGTATGATTATATTGTGTTCTTTTGACAAATAAAATATGCAGAATTTTAAAATATTATGCATGGAACTTTTTTTGGCGTGGAATTCCCCCAGGAGTACAATACCAATGTATAAGCAATAGCCAAAATGTAACAGGTTCAGGCCCAGAAGGTATCTTTCTATCATGGCATGATTCCAGAAGGGTCAGTGCTTTTCTGTACCAAGAACGCCTAAAAAAATGTTGCTTTTTATATACTATAACAAACATATAATGTCATTACTGGTTATTGGACCTTGGTGAAAGTTACCTGTAGCGGTTTAGGGCTGCACTTTGCTCTCTTCTTGGTTTTCTTATCTTATTTTGCAGTATTTTCCCCTAGCTACTGAACTCCACATGTCTTTCTAAACAAAGTTACATAATTAATCATTTACAGGGTCTAGCATCCAATCAACCATGTTTTCCTTATTTCTAATATTCAGCCCAAATCTTAAATATTTCCAGGGTTGCTAGAAGTTTAATATAAACAATCCCTCTTTCTCATAATCTCATTATTTTTGGTCACGTGCTTCACACCTATTACTTATGTCAAAATCCAAACTCAATTTAAAACTATAATTCACTCAGATCTAATGTGGGCTTATATTGTGGTAGATTTTACTTTGACACATATGGAAGGGATGCTATTGCAATAAACCTTATAGTTTCTGAAACCTGAATTAGCTTACCTGGTACCTTTCCCAGTAAGACTGAACAAAGCATTCAGCAGCTGCTTTAGATGAGGCATAAGGATTCGTTGGTCGTTTGGGTGAAGCTTCATCAAATTCCTGAAATAAAAAGAATGATAACTTGCATTCTATAACAGCTTTCATCCTAAAGAATCCTAGAATGTTTTTAAAGCTTCATCCTGAAGCTACTGTCAGAACATTTCTACTACAACTGGGGTAAAATACAGCAGCTGTTTGACAGTACTGGAAGTGAAGAATATATCACTCAGCTGAAAACAAAGGAGAAATTTAAGGCAGAGTATAAATGCCTATATGAAAACAAAAATATACCCCAGATGGACAAAAGCTTTCCCAGCGAAAAGTGTTGGCCTGGATAACTCTTTTCTGGCAGAAGACTCTCTCCAGCCTACAAAGCTACTGCCCCTAGCTGGGGGTGGTTTTATTTTCTTGGCAGGAGAGGTCTCTCCTGCCAACAAAAAGGGGCTACACTGCGTAACTTACAGTGGAACTGCTGTAGTGGCACAGCTGTGCACCTGTAAAGTGTGCATTGTAAACACAGCCTGGAACTGACTGAGGTTCTGTCTGACATGGTGATGAAGTTCACACCACTTATCTTCGGGAAACTTTAAAATCCACATGATCAGTGGCACAAAACCTCCTACCCAGTCTCTCTATTTTCTTGAAGGTAATCTCCAGACCCACACATAGCTATAGCCTGGACTGGATGAGTTTTTTAGAGCAACATACCCCTGCCATCCCAGTGGTATCTGCCACAATTTCAGCAACTGGTACAGAAAAAGACTCTATCACTAATTTGCTATGATGTGTAACCTAACAAAGTGGTAGATCTGCGATGAGAACCTCTTAGTTAAATGGATATAGATGCAAAGTAAGCCATATAAAAATTCCTTAGTGGAAGAACATAAGAGCGGTCATACTTGGTCAGACCAAAGGTCCATCTAGCCCAGTATCCTGTCTTCCGATATTGACCAATGTCAGGTGCCCAGAGGGAATGAACAGAACAGGTAATCATCAAGTGATCCATCCTCTATCACCCATTCCCAGCTTCTACCAAACAGAGGCTAGGGACACCATCCCTGCCCATCCTGGCTAATAGCCATTGATGGACCTATTGTTCATGAACTTATCTAGTTCTTTTTTGAACCCTGCTATAGTCTTGGACTTCACAACATCCTCTGGCAAAGAGTTCCACAAATTGACTGCGGAAAAAAATACTTCCTTTTATTGTAAACCTGCTGCCTATTAATTTCATTCGGTGACCCCCAGATCTTGTGTTATTTACTCTTCATAACATTTCCTTATTTACTTTCTCCATACCACTCATGACTGTATGTACCTCAATCATATCCCCACTTAGTCATCTCTTTTCCAAGCTGAAAATTTCCAGTTTTATTAATCTCGTCTTATACGGATGCCATTTCATAGCCCTAATCATTTTTGTTGTTCTCTTCTGTACCTTTTCCAATTCCAATATATCTTTTTTGAGATGGGGCAACCACATCTGCACGCAGTATTCAAGATTTGGGCATACCATGGATTTATATAGAGGCAATATGATATTTTCTGTCTTATTATCTATCCCTTTCTTTTCATGAGTCTCACGATTCGGCTCGCTTTTTTGACATGCCATGCACATGTGGGCGAATGTTTTAGAGAACTATCCACAATGACTCCAGATCTCTTTCTTGAGGGTAAAGCTAATTTAGACTCCCTCATTATATGTATTAAGTTGGGATGTATGTTTCCAATTGCATTACTTTGCGTTTATCAACACTGAAATTCATCTGCCATTTTGTTGTCAGTGACCCACTGTGTGTGAGACCGTTTTGTAGCTCTTTGCAGTCTGCCTATCCCTTTTTCCAGATCATTTATGAGAGGAACTTCCCTCTATCCCATGACAGTTTACTTTGCTTAAGAGCCTTTGATAGGGAACTTGTTAAAGGTTTTGAAAATCTAAGTACACTGTATCCACTGGATCCTCTTGTCCACACGCTTGTTGACCCCCCTCAAGAGATCAGTAATTGGGAGGCATAATTTCCCCTTCAAAAAAAACATGTTGACCCCCCCAACAAATTTGTCCATCTATGTATGTTTGACAATTTTGGGATTCATCTATGAGAAATAGTATTCCTTTTCTCTTCTTTTAAATCAAAGTGGCTTAATTAGTAAAAAGAAGTTGTGAAGGGTAGTAATCGTCAAAGGTTCCCTCAATACTGAGAATAGAGTTATCGACCATTACTTTTTGCACTGATGAAGGAATCTTGCCACAAACTGTCAAACAGGCTATGTCTTCCATTTACAAAACGCCCAAAAGTGTGTAAGGTTATTTAGGGCTTTCTACATGGCAAGTATTGTGCTGGCAACCCCCCGGGTGCGAATCTCAAGTGGCTTGCTGCACAAGTAAATCCTTGTTGTCACTGCTGACAGCTCAGCAATGTCCAGGGATGCAGCTTGAATGCTATGATTTGAGAAGGTAGCTAGCCAAACTATGCAGGTTCACCAGAGCTGCCACACAGGACCTACCAAATGTTAACCGAGCCTAATATATATAGCAAAACCAAGTTTCCCTGTCACATAAAGCTACATCATAAGTAACGACAACACAACAAAGAAGGAAAAGACAAAATGTTCTTTAAACAAAGATAGACTCAAAAGCACCCTGGGCAGAATTTGTGACAGGAATTCTTTCCATACCACATAAATTTTATTTCTTCAACTGCATTTTTTTTTTATTTTTTTTTTTTATTTTTTTACTGTCTACCCATTGTTCTAGGCATTCTGTATTAAATGTAATACACGAATGATAAAAGATGATGAATGAGAGACTGTTACTAGACTATGTTTTAGTAACAATCAGTACTTGTTTATAGGTTTCATCATCTTCAGGAACACCACATACAGTGTATGATAGTTCATTCACAGAATGTCATGGGAAGTTATTAAAATCTTATCTTGTTCTGTTTAAAATCTTTAAAAATATGCATAAAACAAGCAGAGGTACAAACAAAAAAATACAGCTGTGTTTTCAAGCTCACCGCATCAATGCTACCTCCGTATACTTCATCTGTGCTGACATAAATGAACTTCTCCACACTGGCTTCATATGCAGCAGTGACCAGAACATGAGTGCCATAAACATTCACATAAGTGAATTCCAAGGTACGCCAAAATGAAAGATCTATAACAGAATGAGTTTGTCTTAAAATTTAATTTCACTATGGTAGAGAACGAAAAAGTTTTCATTTCAGGCCACTGAAGAATTTAAAAAGAAGACTTGGCACGAAAAGATTAACAGGAACCCATATCATGAGGCACTGTAGAGATGAGAGTTTTCAGTGGTATTTTAACTTGAGTTACCTGATTGCCAATTAACATGGATTATAAAGACATATATAGACATTCCCAATATTTGCTTCAAGACAAACATTTGTATCTGGTAACAAACCATGACCAATGCCAGAGTGAACTACAACCAGGAATAAAATGTTTGCAGAGGACCTATATTTGCCTTTACAGTAGTGATAAGTCAAATGGCAGTCAATTCACTTGAGTTTACAAGATAACCAAACCCCTCTATGTAACAAAAGGGTTAACTCAAGTGTGGTTTAAGTATAGGTTGCAATACAATATCCAATTATTAATTTGTTATTACTAAAATATTAGTTTTAACAATTCTCATAAGACACTGAAACTAACTGAAAGGAGTTAAAGCCTTAATATATGCGAGTTTTACTTCCCAACATTGCAAAGTATGTAACTGTATTTTCTGGAGAGTTCTTCAGGAAAATTTGTTATTAATGCAATGTGTACACACCCCTAAAAAAAACCCCAGCATTAAGATAGAAAAATTCAGAATTTAAAGAAGAAACAAAAAACAAAAAAAACAAAAAGAGTGAGGTTGAACACTGAACCTTAACTGCATCCTCTTTTCAATTTACCTTATGTTGCATTCATATTTGGTAGTCTGGTAAATATAAATTGGAAATCTCTTGAAAGTCCTGTGCGTGTGCTCACCCTCTCTCTCTCTCTGTACACACACCCACATATGATCTACAGTGTTAAAGACTACTTCAAAACTGACATAACAACATTAGAATTTTTTATAACTGCAATGCTCCATCATTTCCATTAGATAAATGGTCCCATTTTGGGGTGCAGGGTCCCAGAATGGATGGCTCCCTATAAAAGAAGAGGAAATGAGAAAGGAATATTTATCAAGTTGCTTCCTCAAGAAAGAAACTATCAAAAGTCGGGATTTCATGTAGGAGTCCTGAACCAACACTTTTCACATCTGACCTGAGAGCAAAAAGGGCAACACCCAGTCCAAAGTCTCACAAAAGATTTACACTAAACCTGCTATTTGTAGATCGTGAAATATAATCCAAATGTCTTGGTTTGTGAAAAGGAGTTCAGAATCCAGAAAGCCAGGCTTTACTAATACAAGTACAACAGATGTTCAAGGTATTGTGCATGGGTGATGGGGCAAGGGAGAGGGGGACACTGAAGTAACCTTTTAAGGCCCAGTCTCACGAACTGACAGCGCAAGAAACAAATCTGAAGGAAATTTCCTGTCTAATGGTCCCATTCTAGTCAGGATGGTCCTGTGATACTCAACCTTAAACCTATTCCTGGACCAGAAATGAACCGTGCCCTGCACCTAATACCAGTATAATTTCTGGGGGGAGAGGAAGAATGGTGTGGGAAGGGGTAAGAGAAAAAAAAGAGTAAAGGAATATTTTCTCTAGCTGGTACCTTTAAAGAAAATAATAGCTATTTGAAACTGCTCAGAGTCTGGAATGTTAGTAGTATCATAGAATATCAGGGTTGGAAAGGACCTTGGGAGGTCATCTAGTCCAACTCCCTACTCAAAGCAGGACCAATCCCCAATTAAATCATCCCAGCCAGGGCTTTGTCAAGCCTGGCCTTAAAAACATCTAAGAAAGAAGATTCCACCACCTCCCTAGGTAAACCATTCCAGTGCTTCACCACTCTCCTAGTGAGAAAGTTTTTCCTAATATCCAATCTAAACCTCCCCCACTGCAACTTGAGACCATTACTGTCATCTGGTACCACTGAGAACAGTTTAGATCCATCCTCTTTGGAACCCCCTTCCAGGTAGCTGAAAGCAGCTATTAAATCCCCGCTGCCCTCATTCTTCTCTTCTGCAGACTAAATAATCCGCAGTTCCCTCAGCCTCTCCTCATGAAATCATGTGCTTCAGCCCCTAATCATTTTTGCTGCCCCTCTGCTGGACTTCTTCCAATTTTTCCACATCCTTCTTGTAGTGTGGGGTCCAAAACTGGACACAGTACTTCAGATGAGGCTCACCAACACCAAATAGAGGTGAATGATCATGTCCTCAACCTGCAGGCAAAGCTTCTACTTATACAGCCAAAATACGGTTAGCCTTCTTGGCAAACAAGGGCACACTGTTGACTCATATCCAGTTCTCGTCTACTTATAATCCCTAAGTCTTTTCTGCAGAACTCCTGCCTAGCCACTTGGTCCTTAGTCTGTAGCAGAGCATGGGATGCTTCCATACTAAATGCAGGACGCTGCACTTGTCCTGTTGAACTCATCAGATTTATTTTGGCCCAATCTCTAATTTGTCTAGGTCCTCTGTATCCTATCCCTACCCTCCAGCGTATCTACCACTCCTCTAAGTTTTAGTGTCATCTGCAAACTTGCTGAGGTGCAATCCATGCCATCCTCCAGATCATTAATGAAGATATTGAAACAAAACCGGCCCCAGAACCAACCCTTGGGCACTTGCTTGATTGGCTGCCACCTAGACATGGAGCCACTGATCACTTCCCATTGAGCCGCTCTCTAGACAGCTCTTCATCCCCCTTACAGTCCATTCTCCGCCTATATTTCTTTAACTTGCTTGCAAGAAAACTGTGGGAGACCGTATCAAAAGCTCTGCTAAAGTCAAGCAATAACATGTCCACTGCTTTCCCCTCACCCACAGAGCCAGTTCTCTCATCATAGAAGGCAATTAGGTTAGTGAGGCATGACTTGCCCTTGGTAAATCCAGGCTGACTGTTCCTGATCACTTTCCTCTCCTCTAAGTGCTTCAAAATTGATTCCTTGAGGACCTGCGCCATGATTTTTCCAGGGACTGAGGTGAGGCTGACTGGCCTGTAGTTCCCCAGATCCTCCTCCTTCCTTTTTTAAAAGATTGGCACAACATTAGCCTTTTTCCAGTCATCTGGGTCCTACCCCGATCACCATGAGTTTTCAAAGATAATGGCCAATGGCTCTGCAATCACATCCGCCAACTCCTTTAGCATCCTTGGATGCAGTGCATCCGGCCCCATGGGACTGTGCTTGTCCAGCTTTTCTAAATAGTCCTGAACCACGTTTTTCTCCACACAGGGCTGGTCACCTCGTCCCCATACTGTGCTGCCCAGTGCAGTAGTCTGGGAGCTGACTTTGTTCGTGAAGACAGAGGCAAAAAAAGCATTGAGTACATTAGCAGTACCGTTGGAGATGAATTACTGTGTGGAGTGAAGGTAATGGCGGTTAAAAGACATATGGAATTTACTATATTGATACCTTCTGTTGAATAATGTTGGTTCATACCTGGGCACTTAAGGTTAGGGTTTTTTTTAATCCTTTGAGTCCTGCACTTTCCTGGATGTTTATGTGACTCATTGATTTCAATGGCAATTGCACATATGTCTGTGAGAGAACAATTTGAACCTAAAAAGAAAAGAAGTGTAATGGCATACTACTCATCCAGCAGAGGGATGCAAAATCAATGATTGCCACCACATGTTAATAAGCTATATTTTGCACTCCTTTAGTTTAAGGATCAAACTTGTCTTTGAGACTTTGCAACATCTAGTTTCTGCCTGGAGCTTCTTTTTCTGGTTGCAAAGCTGTAAACTCCTGAAAATAGGTTTATAATGAAAATGCTGACAGACCGGGCTGGATAATGACATTTTGAGGCCCTAAGCTATGTCAAGTGTAAGAGGCCACCTACCATAAATTATAAATAAAATTTTCACATGACACTGAATATATAAACACGAAAGCTTTATATATGCATATATACAAAGGCGAAGTTGTAAAAATAGAATAATCTAACGAAAACATATGTCTTGCAATATGCCTGTTTGCATTATGAAATATAAATGAAAATATGTTAATTTGAAACTGATTTCTTAATTAGTAGATATGAAAACTTAATATCTACAGCAACACAAAAGCAGTTACACAACCAGCTTACTTAATGGAAGCAAGACAACTTGCTGTATGTCTGTTTGCACATCACATTAATTTTAACACTGAAATTTAAAACATTTTCCTTTGTGATTTTTGGAGAGCAAAGTCACTGATGATGTCCTCAAATGATAAGCTACAGAGTTTGTCACTTTCGACGTACAGAATGCTTGGAGCAGATAGATGTCTGCCTAGAAAATGTTGCAAGAAAAGCTCTCTTTGTGTTCGCTTCTCCATCCTCTGAGTCCCCCAGAACCATTAATTAATCTTGAGTAAACACCTTGGACACACAGCGACAACAAGCCACATGCGTGAAAGAGAAAGAATTTACCAGAAAAGAGACTGGTAATCTCTAGACAGGCATTGAGAAAGTGAGAAAAATTAGCCTATATTCAAGCAAATATAATGAATATCATAGGCTATTAAAGCCTATAAATCATATTATGCACAGAGTTTGAAATAACTTGCTCACCAAGAACTCAGAATATTTTGAGATATATATCTTCCTTCACTTCTCCCAAAACTCTCTATTTATCTTTTTGTCAGCACTCTGATATTTACTGTGAATATTCCTGAAACTGACAGAGGGAAGCCAACACAAATTTATCCTCAAGATCCACTCGACCCAAGTGCGTAAGATGATCACCTGCAAATTCAATCATGTGAAGCATGGATAGTGCATAAAGCAGAAAGTGGCGTGCACACTAACATACACAACAGTACGTATGTATAGATCAAAAGAAAAAAGAACACACTAACTCTTAAGAAAACTTAGAAAAACAGGAATGAAGCCACTACATGACGGAGCGTGCTGGACATAAACAAAAGATGGCGGCCTTCCAGCCATTACCAGCCAAGGGGGATGCTAAACTAGAAGCAGCTGGCCAATAAAACGCTGCCTTAGGAGACGGATACCAGACTTACTCGTAGAAGACTAATTTTACAAGTGCAATTATTTTTTTTCCTCAGTCTGGCCTCTCATCTATCAATAATGAACAATTAGTGAAGGGTAACAGGTAATAGAACAAGGGTATTTGTGTAGCCAGATGTGTATATTTTTGTCATATTTGAACTAAAAAGTGTCTATTTAGAGAGAAACTTCTTTTTCCCATATCTCCTTTATTTATCAACCGATTTTGATAAAATTTAAAATGGAGTTAGTTTTTTCTTTTTTAGAGGCCCCTCATATCGCGATGCCCTAAACTGTAGCTTAGTTATCTTATGCCTTAATCCGGCCTTGCTCACAGACCCTGAGTCTTAACAGAGTTACTTGGTGTTGCTATAATAAATAGACAATTATGGTCCTTTAGTTTAATATGAAAGCGACAGCAATGAAAACAGCAACAACATGAATAGGTTAATTGTTTCAAACAAAACACCTAGTAGATTTATTACAAAAACATGCAACAGTGCTCACCTACGTGGGTTTGTGCTGCAAAATGTAGCACTATATCAATTTTCTCAGTTTCAAAAAGTAGTTTTATAAAATGGGGTTCACAGATGTCACCCTAAAGAGAAAAACAATTAGATTAAAAACAAAGATAGCAATCCAAGTCAGTTTTTAATAATGGAGTTTCGACTCTTAACTGTACCAAGTTTTATCTATAGTGTATAAACAGCAAGTAGTCTGTTTTGTTAATTTTATCCGTGACCTTATGCAGGACTGCATTTCTATTGATTACTTGTACACTATCATGTCAGTCCAAATTTATTGAAAAGCTTATTTTAAAAAACATAGTATACAAGAATCAAAAAGGGCTAAGCACTTACATACAAGTGGGACTACCTCAATGAGTAAATGCGGGGAAAGTACTCTGTTGATACTTACAATAAACTATTACATAAAGTAAATTCCCAAATCATGTCCAAAAGTCATTCAGTTCCGTCAACACATTTTGCAGCTAAAGAAATAAAATTCTGTGTAATCCTCATACTTGCAGTCAAATTAGCCACACTCTTAAAATAGCAGAAATGTTACTTTAAACATAAAAGGACCAGTTAATTTAACCTATTTATATAAATACTCATTAACTGAATAAAGTTCATATTAAAAAGTTACAATCCCATGGAGGGTGTGGGGGTTCAAACCAACATCCTCTCTGTTAGAATCTGTTAGTGATGATAAAGAAAGGATATTTTTAAATTCTAGAACTAGCTGCTGTCAATATTAAAATAGTTTTTAAATTACACACAATAAATATTAAGTGAATTAGCAATGGCAAGAGCCACTGTAAGTTTATTAGAGAAAATTACAAAAACTATATCTCTGAAATTATCTAAATTAGTTTACTTAAGGACTTACACTCTGAAGTTAATATGCATTTTCACGAATTGGAATGTGAACTTTCACAGAAAGAGCAAGTGAAAAAAACCCTCTGTCCTAAAACAATCTTCATAAAGCCAGAATTTGTAGGCTAAGACACAGGGTCAAAAGTTCTTCGTTATTTGAAAGAATAAGATCAGTTAATAGGAAATAAAGACCGCCCACAGGAAAAAGCAAGTAAATTGTTCAAAGAGCAAGCAAAAGCACTGCTAAAAACAAAAAAAGAAATCACATATCCAATTTTTTAAAGTGATTCAAAAACTGCTTTCCTGTAGTTTACGCATTAATAGAAAACAAACTACAGCTACCTCTAAAAATGAGGAAATAGAAATGTACTTCTTGCTTTTCAAGCAAGGCTCTCCAATGCATTCAGACTCATATTATTGATGTACATTACCCATTAAATATGGAGCTAAATTACCACCACCAGAAATTTAAGAAACATCTCCAATATTAGTATTCAAGCTACTTATGAGTTTTAGCTATACTATACATCAGGGATCGGCAACCTCTCGCACGTGGTTCACCAAGGTAAGCACCCTGGCGGGCCGGGCCAGTCTGTTTTATCTGCTGCGTCTGCAGGTTTGGCCGATTGCAGCTCCCACTGGCCACAGTTCACTGCTCCAGGCCAATGGGGGCTGCAGGGAGCGGCGGCCAACACATCCTTCGGCCTATGCAGCTTCCCGCAGCTCCTATTGGCCTGGAGCAGCGACCCGCGGCTAGTGGGAGTCGCAATCAGCCAAACCTGCGGACGCAGCACATAAACAAACCAGCCCGGTCTGCCAGGATGCTTACCCTGGCGGGTCGTGGGCCAAAGGTTGCCAATCCCTGCTATACATAAAGCATAAAGATGTTATGAATAATTGTTGAATGAACAGCGACACCTAGTGACTTTAAAAAAATGGAAGATGAACTGAAGATCATTCTAGGATCTAGTTCATAGTTTTCAGAAGCAAGGCAACCAACTGGCTGGCAATAGTTCCAAATATATAACTATTTGGTAGAACTATACAGGCAAAACTGTTAGTTTACCTTTGCTCAAAATGTTACACACCAAAACACACACTAGGGAAACATTAGATTGACATTTTCCCATTCCTTCACTTCAGAGATAAAAACACACTACTAAATGTTCTTTAAACAGTATCAGCATTACTCAGCCTTTGCTTACAGAAACCAGTGTGTTTGCAAAAAGTCAATGAAGGATTTAAAATAATGTGTTTCTTCCTGTACCTCTAGAGAAATATACCCTTCAGAAAGTCATCAACATTCCAGTAATTTTCAGTGGGGAATGCTGAACAATGCTAATACTCTGATAATTACACACAAATATTAGAACCTACAGGCTTTTAGTTTTGGCCCTTGCAATGCATAGCACATAGTCCTTGGTACAGCTATATACTTTGTAGTATGCTCTTATAATCTTAAAATATATAACCAGTCCAATTATCTTTTACGTTAACATTCTGCACTTATACTAGACTTCTCAGTTTCAGAAGCACTTTACAAACATCAACTAATTAAACCATGCAACACCCTTGTGAGGTGTATAATGAAGTATTATTCCCATTTTACAAATGAGGAAGCTAAGGCACGTAAGATTTAAATAGAACAATCCACTTCATCTGTCAGGAAAATGAAACTCTTTACCACACCAGTATATTGTTTTTAAAAGAAGAGAGGACACCATCTAACCTAATTTTATCTAGAGAAACAGCGGCATAACCCTAATGGTAGGGTGTAACCGGGCGTAACTCACCCCTGCGGCGCCTCCTGCTGGTCACTTCAGGAATTAGCTCAAATTACAGCTCGGAGCGCCCTCAGCAGGCTGGTGATCCGCCTTGGTTCCTGCTACAGGCCCCGTGTCCCTCCCTGGACCCCGGTGCCCCTTTTACGTGGGGTTCTGCCTCCTGGCAGTAACCCCTTTCTCCTCAGGGTTTCCCCTCCCTGGGAACACCCCCCCCCAACTCTATCCCCACTTTGCCTCAGGGTTTTGGCAACTGCCCAGTCATTAGCTAGCTCCACGCCCTGGGGCAGACTGCAGTATTAGCCTCTCATCATCAGCAAAGGGGTTTGGACCTGCTGCCCTGACCTACCCCTGGGTTGCCCCCTGCAACCCCAGTACCTCCTAGCTTACTCCTAGGCCACAGCCTGGGGCTTTCCAGGCAGGAGCTCCCCGGCTCCGCTGCCTTCCCCAGCCCTGCCTCACCCTAGGTACCTTGTCTGGTCCCTTGCAGCAGCCAGGCCCTTCTCCCTCTGAACGCAGAGAGAGACTCTTTGGCTCCTGGCTTCTCTGCCCTTTTATAAGGGCCTGTGGCTCAGTTTGGGGCATGGCCCCAGCTGCTGCCACTTCCCCAAACAGCCCAGCTTACAAGGCTGCTTTCTCCAGCCCTGGCCCCTTCCCTGGACTGTTTTTAACCCCTTCAGGGCCGGAGCAGGATCCGCCCTGCTACATAGGGTCTGTATACATATAGGAAAGTTAGGTATAAATTGGGAGCCGCGGTCGGCCGAACCTACCGATACAGCAGGTAAACAAACTGGCCCAGCCCACTAGGGTGCTTACCCTGGTGAGCCGCGTGCCAGAGGTTGCCGACCCCTGTTATAGACACTGTATCAGAAGTATGCAGTAATAAGCCACGTCGATACCCACACACAAGGTCAAAAGTGGAAGTTATACTGTGTAACCAAAAGCAGAAGCTATAGTTCCATGAGAAGAAAAAGACAGAGATTCCCAAATCAGGTCTCATTTCTGCAGAAGCCCAGATATAAAAGCCTGTCCAACCTCAGATTTTACAACCATAACTTGCTAGCTTGATACTAAAAAATCTGCCATACCTGGATAAACTTGTAGTTTTGCTTCTCAGAAATGGTTTCAAGATTCTTCAAGCTTGCACAATAGTCCAGCTTAAGAAAAAAAAAACACAGAATATTACTATGACGAGTTTTCTTTAACGATTCTATATTAGATCCTGCTTATTTACTAACTGAGCAAGTCTCTAATTAACAAGCTTGAGGAGAAGGTGCTAAAACTATTGTTTAAAACAGATCTGCAGAGAGGTCAACTTCTCTGTTTAAAAGGTGTATTATGTGCCATTACATGGTGATTGAAAAATCTAGCAATAATCAATTAAATAGAAGCTTAGAATTCTAGTCCCCCAGAATTGATCTATCTGCCCACACTTTGTTGACAACATAATTCTCTGTTATCATTTGGCAGCCAAAACAAATGATTGTGAGATGGGCAAATAAAAATGAGGAACAGTTGAAGTCTTCCAAAACACAGCCATTTTCATATGAATGCTCTCTAACAAAGAGACCGTAAGGAATGTATGAAAGTAAAATATTAAATTTTGGCAGAGGAAACATTTGAAAGTGATCCTCTTTTTAAAATTCTCAGACTCGTTAACATTGCAGACCCTGATTCTAAAAATACACATATGATTACTCATGTGAATAATATCACTGAAGCAAATGCTTAAAGTTAAGCTTCTGTAGCAGTATTTTCAGGATTGGGACAGACTTTGCTATGACACATGCTATTGTGGTTGGTTATATTATGGAAGTGCAGAAGAGTTTGTTGTGAAGGTGAAGAGTCTTTGAAAGTTTTGCCTTGAAGATTACCTTACCTGGAGGTTTTCAGTGATTGTGTTTAACGGGATCTGCAGTTGAGCAATCTTTACTCTAATCCAATGGCTTGCAACTTTCCAGAATACTGTATCTCTTTCAGGAGTCTGATTTGTCTTACGTACTCCCAGTTTACACCTCACTTAAAAACAACTTGCTTACAAAATCAGACATAAAAATACAAGTGTCACAGCACACTATTACTGAAAAATTGCTTACTTTCTCATTGTTACCATAAAATTATAAAATAAACCAATTTCTACATAATGCCTGATTAAGAACCACTGTCTAACCAAATAAGTTGCCTGGGGTAGAAGTTTCAAACCCACTGTAGAAAGCATGACATGGCTGAGAAGCAGATTTGAAACTCATGGCTACTCCAAATAAAAATACTTCATTTGATTAGAGTTAAGGTACAGTATGTGAAACAAATAACGTGTTAGCAGAACTGAGGTGGGCTTTGAGAACTGGGCTTTAGATCAGGCCCTAAATTAGCACATAAAACATGCCAACTCTGAATTTTAAGTAACTCAAGGTCTAATGTAAAACTTTCCTCATCAAGAAAACTTTCATCATATTGTATATTGATTCATATTACACTTCTACCCCATTACAATGCCACCCGATATAACACGAATTCAGATATAATGTGGTAAAGCAGCACTCCGGGTGGGCTGGGCTGCGCACTCCAGCAGATCAAATCAAGTTCGATATAATGTGGTTTTACCTATAACACAGTAAGATTTTTTGGCTCCCAAGAGCAGCGTTATATCGAGGTACAGGTGTATTTCACATTTCTTTAGAGACAAAAAACACAAAAACTTACCTTATCTAGATTGATAATCAGATAGTTTGGATAGTTTTCTACTAGAGACACAACCACATGTGACGCACTGCAGGTTTAAAAAAAGAATAATCCTGTTTTAAATGATGATTATATAGATAACTTTAGGATACCAGATCCCTAGAGACAAAACCCTAATTGACACAAAAATACATTGATTTTTTAAAATTTGCTAATGTTACTTTTTGTTACCCTTTTAATAAGCATGTAATGTTAGTGAATTAAAAGCTAGAGAAATAATTTTATTGTATAATTAAAGTTTTGCTGTTCAAGCCACTCCCTCCAAAAAAATCAGTAAGATCTCATTTGTTCAAATGTCATAGTTCTCTAATAAACTGTATAACCTACATATCAGCATATCTTTGGCCTCAATTCTTCATATACTTATACATGGCTTTAAAATTTATAGGTGTGTGGTTCCACTGCATAGAGTTAAGCACATGACTGTTGGCAAGATTAGCATCTGTGAAACCTTAAACATTTTTTTTAAGAGCTGATCCATCCCTTGCCATACCAACAGTCTCAATGATCTGTGCTTCAATACTGAGCCGTGGGGTCTGTTCATACATTACCGTGGTTCTGTTCATACATTACATTAGTTTCTACACCTAAGCACATTCCAGAATTTTTTGTGAATTTCTCTCTACACCTTAATTGACCAATTAAGGTAGAGAGAGAGAAATGTATAACACATGGAGCCCATGCATCTGGTTAGCAAATCTAGGAGCTGCAGAAACTTCTGGGAAGAGGGGAAAATGGAGTGTGGGGGCCACAAAGAGCCCCAACATGGGCAGAAGAGGGAAATGGGCACCTTGCATACCAATTCCCCCCCAAGCTCTCTGTGGACCATCCTCACACCCCCTCTGTTTCAGGGACTCTTGCCAACTCTGCTCACCCACCCCTCATCAAGGGGCTCTGTATGCTACTCCCATATCCCCCTCCACCATACTATTGTCCTCCATTCTCCCTCCAAGCCAGGGGCCCTGTGTGCCCCTCCTTGCCTTCTGTGCTCATACTACAGGACTCCATTCTCCACCCAATCTCCTTTACCAGGAGGTCCATGCACCTCCCATTCCTTCCATGCAAGGGTCCCTCGTTCTCTTTGCCATGCCCTTCCTTCCCCATGGCTCTCCACCATTCTTATTTCTTTTGTTTCTGTCCTAGAAATAAGTCACTGAGGTTGTCAACACTTTTAAACTATTAGGAGGACAAGCAGAACTGAGATGAGGTATATTATGCTGCAAGGTGTTTGTGGCTTTGATTAACCAGTTCTTTGATCTCTGTTGTAACTAACACTTCAGGAATGGAATTGTTCATAACTGAACAAACATCATGGTGTTATTTCAAAAGTTTACAACTGAACCTTAATGACTTAATAAAAATTCGAAACTTTACTATGCAAAAGAAAAATGCTGCTTTCAACCATCTTAATTTAAATGAAACAAGTACTGATACAGTTTCCTTACCTTCTCCAATTTTTTTAAACTTTCCTTTTTTCAAATAATTTATGTTTAACACAGTACTGTGCTGCATTTCCTTTTTTTCCTGTCTCTGCTGCTGCCTGATTGTATACTTCTGGTTCCAAATGAGCTGTGTCCTTGGCCGGTCAGTTTTAATACTGAACTGTAAACACTGTATTGAAATTGATAATTTCGCTATCCAGACACAAGGAGTGCTTACATGTCCTCTGTTTCTCCCTTCCAATTTTCTGATTTTCACCAAAAAGCAAAGGATTCTGCCCACTGATACTTAAAAATTCCTTGAAATTTTGGAATTGATTGACTACAGCATTTTAAAGTATCACACATGTGACAGGCTGGAACTTACTACCTCCTAAGAGCCCTGTGTACCAAGGTTCAAGACCCAGAGTCCCTGGCACACAGTCCTTACTCATGTTTGCAGGGAAATGATGAGAAATAAACTCCACTTCGTCTCTTTTATGAGGCAAGATTAAAAAGGCTGGGACTTAAGTTTGGAAGACATAAGTAAGGAGGGGATACAATAGAGGTCTATAAAATCATGATTGGTGCCAAGAAAGTGAATAAGGAAGTGTTATTTCCTCCTTCACATAAGGAGTACGTTTAAAATAAACAAAATGAAGTTCTTCACATAACACACAGTCAACCTGTGGAACTTGTTGCCAGGAGATGTTGTGATTGCCAAAACTATAACTGAGTTCAAAACAGAATTAGATAAATTCATGGAGGATAGGTTCATCAATGGCTATTAGTCAAGACGGTCAGGGATACAACCCATGCCCGAGATGTCCCTAAGCCTTTGAATGCTAGAAGCTGGGAGTGGATGACAGCTAATGGATCGTTTGGTAATTGCCCTGTTCTGTTCATTCCCTCTGAAACATCTAATATTGGCCACTATCAGAAGAAAATATACTGGGCTAGATGGACTACTGATTTGACCCAGTATGGCCATTCCTATACACAAAGAAACAGAGAAATGTCCCGGAATGTACCTTGCTCTGCTCGGCCAATCAGCTTAACTATACAGATGTAAAACACTGAGAGTATGCACATTCTCAAATTAATAAAAACCTGTTCTTACATTGCTTTAGCTGAAGTCAGTCAGGAAAAGGTTTAAGCTCAATCAGTATAAACTAGTCTTTTGCCCTGCTTTAACCAATCAATTTTCAAACCAATTTAAGTTTTCCTGATGCAAATGCTGTATTTAAGACAATGGGTTTTTTTGTTTCTTTCTTTCTTTTTAAAAAAAGGAATAAAGAAAAAAATCCTAGATATTTACCTTGTCTATACTAGGCTTTGCCAGTACAGCTCTACCAGTAAACCCTTCTAGTGGACACTCCACCTTCCCCAACAACATTTTTGCTAGTATAACTGCATCTACATTAGGGTCTTTGAATTGTTATGTAGTTTTGAGGTGTGATACCCCTCCTCCCAGTTGAGACTGACATAGCTATGCCAGCAAAACTTTCAAGTGTAGACCACGTATCAGTCTTCCACAGACAGCTAGCTTGATGTATCGCCGATGTTCATTATATGCTAACTTGCATGTGAGTGAGTGAGAAATATTTAATTTAATTAGTATAAACCAAGGGTCGGCAACCTCTGGTATGTGGTTCACCGGGTAAGCACCCTGGCGCGCCAGGTCAGTTTGTTTACCTGCCGCGTCGGCAGGTTCAGTGGACTGCAGTTCCCACCAGCTGTGGTTCACTGTCCCAGGCCAATGGGTGCTGTGGGAAGCGCCGCGGGCTGAGCGATGTGCTGGCTGTGGCTTCCTGCCTCCCGCATTGGCCTGGGACAGCGAACCACGGCTAGTGGGAGCTGCGGTCCAGCAAACCCGCCAATGCGGCAGATAAACAAACTGGCCTGGCCCGCCAGGGTGCTGACCCCTGGTATAAACTGTTGTCCCTTCAACTTGGTAAAGAAAGCAAAATTCAGCTTTTGCCATAAAGGGCCACTGAACTGAACAGATAACTACTTCTGCCTGAAATTGTTTGCTTACTGCTGATAAATAAAGCTAAGATTATGTCACGCAAGATCACAGAAGTCATGGATTCCATGACTTCCAGAGACCTCCGTGACATTTTCCACTTCAGTCCTGGGTGCGACAACCCCGAAACTCCAAGCCGCAGCAAGGGGCAATCCCAGAGCTATGAGCCACCATGGGCAGCAGGTGCTAGACAACCCTCCCTGCCCACACAGCAGGGTTTAGGCAAGCATCGTTAGCCCCACTGTGTCATAGTTATTTTTAGTAAAAGTCAGGGGCAGGTCACAGGCCTCTGTGAATTTTTGTTTATTACCTGTGACCTGTCCCTGATTTTTACTAAACAGTGACAAAATCTTAGCCTTACTGATAACATCCAGGAGCACTATAATAAAAAGAAGGTGGAAGTTTCCCACCTACCATTTACTTACTGCATTTGACATGCTATTTCTCTATATCCCCTGTATTGCCACTGCAGCCCATTTCTGGGCAGCTATCTGCCAGGGCAGAGCTACCAGTTTCCAGCGTCAGGGTTATCACCAACTCTCCCTCTTTGCAAAAGTCTTTCAAACAGCAACCAGCAAAAGAAAGACAACTCTGGGCATGGGAACGTGCGGGACGGCGGAAGCTGGCGTGGGGACTCAGCAGCAGGCACAGTCTCTGAAGCAGTGCTGCAACAAGGGTGAGGCAAGTGAGGCACTTGCCTTGGGCGCACAAAGTTGAGGGGCACAGAAAAATATGACATGAGCGTGTTTTTCTGCAGACACAACAACCGTCATTTGAGTAATCAAGTTCTAATATTCCCAGTGAGCACATGCTTATTATATATTAAGACTTCTCGGATCTGCTTAAGACCCACCAAACGGTGAGCACCTTTATCATTCCTTATTTCTTATGCAGATCACAGATTTGGAATCTGTGATCTCTATAATATATTAATTTTGTTTAATGCCTCAGAAATGTCATCAGAGATTCAGTTTTAAACATCAGGCGTTAGCACTGTTTCCAAACGTTTCATGTACAACTACTTTGGACCTTCTCCAGTTAATTCATGAATATAATTTGGCCGAATCTTGTCCAAATTTAGAAATTGCATTAAGAATATTTCTCTGCTTGTCAGTAACTGTGGATTCCTGTGAAAGAAGCTTCAGTAAGCTCAAATTAATTAAAAACTACCTTCCAGCAACCACGAGTCAAGAGAGATTAACAAATATGTCCATCTTGTGAAAATAACATGAAGTAGCAAACGTTAATTTTGATGCAATTATCAATGAATTTGCCTCATTAAAAGCATGAAGAGTACAATTTTGAAAAATTATCATTAATCCTATCCGATATGGTTCTACAGCTAAATTTTACTTGTGACTATTTAAATAGGATGTTACATGCACTATGATGCATTTCTTATATGTATTAGTTCATTTTGTATGCGGAACTTATGATTAAAATAAATAAACGTTCTATTATCATCATTCTTCTTGCTTACGTATTTTTCTTTTCTTCTTTCTTCTTTTTTTTTTTTTACAAAGTAACTACTATGAAATTATATGGAGGAGGGAGGACGCAATTTTATATTCTTGCCTCCGCACAAAATAACTAGCTATGGTTCTGCTCGAAGCGGCTTTTAGCGTTTGTGCTGGTGCTAACCGCCCCAGTGTGCGGTTACCTGCCCCCTGTCAATATGGGACCCGGCTCTCCGGGCAGGAGCAGCAAGGGAAGAAACCCTCACCCCCGCTGTCCCGGAGGGGCAGGGGCTGCCCTCGCACCGCACCCCCCCCCAGCCAAGCGGGCCTCCAGACAGCCGCACACACAGCGAGAGGGTCCCCAGCCGCTGCAAGGGATCAGGGTCAGCAGCCGGGTGCCACCTGGCCCAGACCCGGAGGCGGAGTCAGGAGTGGGATGGCAGCGGCGGGACATGCGGAGGGAGAGACCACCCGCCCCTTCCAAGTAGGGTGACACATGAGAAGAACAAAAATTCAGGACACGAGGCGGGGGGGGCGACGGGTGCAGGACGACACTGACGGAGCAAAAAACAAACATCAGGGAGAACCGCGAAACGTCGGGACTAACTGCGCCGCCCACAACATCGGTCAGGACGCGGGACAAGCGCCTGGATCTCGTGACCCTTCCCCCAAGCGCCGCTACTCACATGACCGGCGCCGCCCGTCACTAGGAGCCGCTTGGCAAAGCCCGAGAAGCCTCACGGCAGCCCCCAGGACCCAGCGCCCGACATCACTCGCGCTTTAGGCACTACCGCCGCTCGCCCCCTGCCGTCCCTCCCGGCGTTGTGTCTCACCGCCTCCCCCCCCCCGTTTTCCGAACACTCGGCGCATGGGCGAAGAGGTGCCTCCGTCCCGCGCGTGCACAGTGACACCCTCTACTTACGCCCTCGTCCGCGGTCACGCCGGAGCGGGAGGTGCACTGGCGGCGGCGCGGGTCCGTGGATTGGGCAGGGGCAGTTCCCCCCAGCAGAGGCGGCGGGCGCGCTGGAGGGGGGGGGTCCCCCGAAAATGCCCACCTCACCCGCCTCCTCCATGGCAGCCGTAAAATACGGTTTCACGACACTTGGCCGCCGTATGGCCAAGCTAAGCAACGGACACGTAGCAGCCTGGCGATGGACCGAGCCTCGAGCTCTAGCTGCAGGAGGGAGCGGAGATAACACTGGGGAGCGGGCAGGCGCTGGCTCCGCCCCGTGCTCGTTCTCTGTTCCTATTGGTTCTTCCTTCCGCAGGTTCCACTGTGACACCGGGGGGGGAGGCTGTCACGTGATACGGAGGTAGCTGGGGGGCTCGTGGCCCGCTGCCGGGATGGGGCGGCTGCTGTGGCTGCTTTGCGTGGTCGTGGAGCAGCCGCTGGTGCTGCGGGCGCCCAGGGGAAGACGCTGCGGGGCCGCTTCCTAGCGCGGGGGGCGGGGCGCGGCGCGGCGGCGCGGTTCCAGTTCCACGGTAGGTGCCCGCTGCGGGCGGCCCCCACGTCGCTCCGGGCGCGGGTGGGAGCCAGCGGTTCCGCAGCCCGTGGGGGCCGCGGGACCCGTTTGCAGCGTGAGGCCCCACCCCTGTCACCGCAGCTGGGCTGGGTGGCGAACTCTGCTTGGCGCGCCGAGCCCAGGGCTGCCCGCGGATGGAGCCGGGCGCACACGCGTTCCCGGAGCCTGCCGACAGCCGGAGGGGTCCTGCACCGGGTTTGGAAGGGAGACTGGGGCATGTCCGCGCTACAGTGACTGCAGCCCGAGGGGTGGGCGCTCCCCACAGCCGGGGAAGGTGGGTTCTATCGGTGTAGTTAATCCTCGCCCCCCTGCCCCTTTGAGAGGCAGCTGCTGGATCAAAGGAAATATTGTTCCATTGACCAGCCTGTGCTGACAGTGTGGGTTAAGTCGCGGTAACTATGTAGCACTGGGCATGACATTTTTAATAGCCCTGAGCATTGTAGCTAGAGATCAACCTAAGTTTTAGGTAAAGACCCAGACCAGTCTACACTGTAATTAAAAACCTGCTGACTCGGGTTTGCTGGACTTGGGCTAAGGAACTGTTTAATTGCAGTATAGATGTTTGGGCTTGGACTGCAGCCAGAACTCTGGGATCCTCCCCCCTTGCAGGTCCTAGAGCCTGAACCGAAATGTCTATACCACAGTTAAACAGCCCCTTAGCCTGTAAACCTGGTGGGATGGCAAGAGTTTTTGATGTCAGTATACCCACTCCTGAAGAGGCCTTTCAGCAATCCTAAACCATCTAGTTTACCTCTACCGGTGCCCAAATATCCTAATAGATTATATAGTAATGAAAGTACATTAAGAACTGGATACTGTTATCAGTCTGTCTCAATGACATTACACAGGAAATCACTATCACGATCCATTTTACAGATGGGGAAAGTAGGATGCACGGAGGGGTAGCAACTTGTCCAAAACCACATAGCAAACCAGTGGCAGAGCCAAGAGCTTTATGAGCTTTGGCTATAAAAGAGTTGCCATGTAATAAGAATTTTAAAAAAAAATAAAAGGAAGTAGTATCTTGAGGGTATTTTGCATTATGTTTGCTTAATTTTAATAATAACTCAGATTATATGTTAAATCACTAAGTAGTAACTAGAATGATGCTCAATACTCTACATTCCTCATTCAGAAAGTTTCAAGGAACCTTGTAGCTTTCTCTACTTACTATATGTACGTGCCCTTAACATGTCAGGATGTTTCCCAGAAAATGCATCTTCTGCAGACACTTCTGTACAGGTTATCAGTTATTAGTAATAATGTTATAAAACAATTTGTATGTCTTTTATTCAGACACATGTTTATGAAAGGTCTAATTATGCAGATGAAGAATTATTAGCCTGTACCATAGACATGCATAGTGCTTTTCAGATGTCTAAGACATTCTCTGTCACCAAGTTCATACCTTCTGAGACCTCTGTCCTGCGACTGACTGTGTGGTGAACCCCTGCTCCTGTGTGGAGCCCCATTGAATTCAATGGGAGTCCACTTGCTCAGAGCCAGTTGCTGGATTAGTTCCTGAATTAGATATGAGTGTGAGAGATAATATACAAGAGGTGGAGAAGAGGTGGGAGTCTTTAGAGTTTAAAAGCAAAACAATGCTGACATAATTTATATCTTTGCCATTTGTATTGTATTGACTTACTCTGACTAGAATTCTCAATTCTAAGAATTTTTTTCTTTTAAGAATGGGGTGTGTGTATTGTAATTAATGTAAAGACCACATGATGGTGTGGAATAAATGGATTTATTGGCGTGAGTTGGGGATTTCTGATTTATTCACAAGTGATGAATTATTGAGTGATGCAAGTTATCCTCAAATAAAACTTTTTCACCAGGTCATATATTTGCCGGATACATCTACACACACCCCATGTTAATGGCTAACTTCTAGAAGTTCTTTTTTTTAAAACAAAAAAAAAATTGATGCTGTCTTGTATTCCTCCATCTTATATTTAAGTATCTTAGTTCTCATCAGTTCTGCTCTACAGCAGATGATAAAGTAATTGAGATTTTAAAGGTTAGTATGTCAAGCCCTTCCAGTTTTAGAATCAAGTGCTACATTCCATAGCGAAGATTGGAATCTGTTCTTTCTAGCCCAAAGGATCTTTAACCAGTCACTGGTGCAAAACTGAATAGAACAATTCCTGGATCTTGGACAGATGTGAATTGGGAGGAAAGAGGGAAACAACTATCTGGAAGGCTTTTCTTTTTAGTTGTTTAAAGTACAGTTATAACATAAATTTATGTTAATGAGGCCAGAATTAGGATTTTGTGCAAGTTGAGATCATGAGAATGGTGTTCAATGGAGAGTAATTGGTTGGGCTTGCAAAGGTTTTGTTTTCAATTTGGCAGCCAGTCTTTCTGTCTAATGTAATATCAGTTCCAAAATTTCAGGGAATGTTCTAGGCATCAATGGCCATTACTTCCTCCAATTTCCCTGCCAGCTCTTTAGCACAGCCACCACCTCAGACACCTCTGCAGTTTGCAGTAGAACAAACAGGTTGATGGCACCCTTTAACACCTTCCAGCATAACAGTACTCTGTCTTGTCTCTGCCTGTCCTCCCAGGAGAGTGCAAGATGTTGACACCCTGGATAACTTAGCACTCAGAAAGAAGAGTTGGGGGGAGAGGACAGGGATGCATGCACACTGCCTCTGGTGTGAGAAGGGGAATGGGGGTTACAGAGAGTCTCTTCCTGTGAGGGGTATGGAGGGCATGGGGAAGTAGAAATTGCAGTGCACTCAGAGCTGCTGAGTGTGGGGTATGGGGTAGAAGAATGGGGATCCATCCTGGTATGGGAGGAGGTGAGATTGGAGGGCACATTGAGACCCAGTCAGGAGAGAGTTGCAGGGAATGGGAGGATAGCTCACAGAAAGTGTGTGGAGGGGTGGAATACAGGGATGCATGCATTCCACTTCTGGTGCGTGCAGTAAGCTTGCTCTACAGATGGTACAAAGTGTGCAGCTTCCTAGTTAATCTCAATGACTATTTGACTAGTCAGTAGGTATGCTAAGAAGATTGGCTGGAGCTAGAGGAAATCGCTTCCTCCAGCTTGTCTGTAGGGGGCTGAAATTTGAAGGAGCTTGACAAATGGAAAATTACCAACAGCAGAACAAAGCAGCCAGGTGTTGTGCTAGGACAGACAAACCTGAGGGATTATTAGAGTAGGAGAGAAAGGAAGAGATGTGTATATATTCATAGCATGGGGTGGTTGAGTTAGCTGCAGGACCAACCAAGGTCAGAGCAAGATGACCAAGAAGGAGGCTTGGTAATTGGGAAGGCAAGGCGGCAAGCTGTGTCTTGCAACAGAGGAAACCTGGACAGCACCAGAGGACTCTGATCGCAACCCAAAGAATGATCTGAGGTGGTCAGAAAACCAAGGCAGGGAAATGCATGCAGGGTTTATTATTTTTATATAGGTATACATATTTCTTGTGCAGTTGAATAAAGAGCAATGGTGGTTTAGACTCTTGTGCAAAGTCAGTCTGTGTGTTACGTGGTATACCCATTGTATGCAGTTGAAGAATTAACCTGTGGACCCCAGAAGTGCTGGGGTTCTGAGAGAGAAGCTACAAGGGAGACTGAGGGGTCAGTACTGGTCCTTGGGCCTGGGTAGCTGGACTTTGAGGTCTCAGCTCTCTGGAGAGGGTGTGATATAGGAACTGCCCGTCAAGAGTATGACTAGGGATTCCAGACCAGGGGCAGTGACTGGACCATGTTTATGCTGTGGTGACCTAAAGCACACGGCCCAATGAAATGAGCCCCCTTACAGTAATCTGGAGAGTGACCAAGAGTGGTCCATCTGGATCTGTGACATGCATTAGAAAGGTACTGCTATAACTGTCTAGGTAATCTACCACTTTTATTTGTGTGATCCACATAAATCATGTAGTTGACTTTATTTTTTTTAAATATCAAGGTGACCATGCTGTTCTGTATATCAGAATCAACAATGTAGCAGCAGCTGTTGAAAAAGAGGCCAGACTTCACCTTTTTCAAGCACAGGAATGGCTAAAGCTGCAGGACAGCACCAAGGATCACAGCTGTGGAGAGAAACTGTCCAAAGCTCAGCTGACAAGTGAGTGTATTCTTTTTTTAAACCTTGAAGTCAGCGTTCTTTTAACTATATGTATTTTGGATAAATTCATCGTCTCATTGAAATCAGTAAGATTTTTGTTATCAACTTACGTGAAACCAGAATGGTCCCATTAGTATTTTTTTTGTTTAATTACAAAGAGATGTAGTTGGTTTGCTTGTCTTTTTTGGAGGATTTTTTATTTTACAAATGATGTCTCCTTAAACAGCTGGGATATTAATATTCCTTGACAAACCAAGTAGTGAAACATTTTAAGATAGGTTAGAATGAGACGATATAAAATTACCTATTTCATGATAGTGTAAGATTGTTATTGAGTGTGCAGAAAATCTTAACAGAAGACCTTAACAAAGTGCAGTCTCCAAGCCAGTTTGCAGAATAAAATCACTGTGATGTATAAATTTTTGGGAGCCTCGGGGGTAAGGGCAGGAATTAGTTCTTCAAATGCACAGTTGTGCGTGAGGGGGTGTTGTTCTCTTTGTTGGAACAGGAGAAAACAGGTTTTATAAACAAATAATTGCAATAGACTTCATTAATTGTAAATACATTTAAGAAATGTTAAGAAGTTTCAGTCATAGTAAGAAGTGCTTGTTTGTAAGGTGAATATAATGTGGTGTTAAAGAGTAAGGCATCCATAAGGGTAGGATTTTATCTGAACCTCTCCCCTCCATGTTTTCTTTCACACCTCCTCCTACAATAATTTTACCATTTCCCATGTCCTTTTGTAAGTTTCATCTCTCTAAAATTAATTCAAGGCTGAACTGTGCTGTCTTAGGGTGACCAGATGTCCCGATAAAATCAGGACCGTCCGGATATTTAGGTCTTTGTCTCGGGTCCCGACTGATCTTTGGTCGGGACGCAATTTGTCCTGATATTTTGTTCTGCCAGCAGCACTCAGCACCCCCCCCGCCCTACCCCCCATGTGTCCCAATATTTTCTCCCTCCCATCTGGGGTCACCCTATGCTGTCTCATTTCACAAAGTTTGTTTAATGTTAATTTCCTTTTACCATTTAATTTTGCTATTCATCATTGAATCTCTAATTCAAGTGTTGTTAATATTTAAGTTGATAATTATACCAGCATAGAATATGCATGCTGTGTTGTATTTTGTTTCTAGAAGAATAATTCAATTTTGTTAAGAGGTTCTTTGCCCCATTCCTGTAGAAAATAGCATTGTTCAAAGAGTGGAAAACAAAATTAAAAGATCAGTGCCACTTCTATGGAAGCATGAATCTGGCAGCCTTTGCTATACAAAACATTGAAGACCCTCATAAAATTCAGTTTCAAAGAAGTGTTAATCAAGATAATGCTTAATTTGTGTACTGATCTAAGTAAAAAAAAAAAAAAAAGTGCAAATCGTAGAACAGCCAAACAATAAAGCGTTCAGTAGCTCTGATAATAATTTAATTGAAAGATACAGATACTAAAAGCATTATTTTGTACCATTTATTGAGTGTGATATTAGACATTCTAATTGAAGCATGTATAAATTTTCCTTTTCAAATTGAGCAAATATTAGAGACTTCATTCATCAGTATCTTACGTGAATGGAGCTCTATTTTCATATGTTTCCCTTAGGCAACCAAGAGACCACAATCTATAGGGTAAATAAGTGACCTCTTGGCATGTTGTCAGAATAGAACCTTAACACAGTCTGACTGTGGTGCTGCTTCTAAGGCTACCATGTTCTGAAAACAGTTGCCTTTGTATCAGCTGTTGCCATTACCTATGCTTGGTTGATGGGACAAGGATAACACTAGAATAATACATGCTTAAAGAGCTACACAACACAAATTGCATTTATTACATGTGGTGGTGTTAGTTCAGTATATGGTCCCCCGTAGTACTCAATGCTGGTTGCTTCAATGGAACCTGGAATGTGTATGTTCCTGAATCCAACTGTTGATCAATTTAAGCCTTGAAGGATAAGGAAAAATAGGCCTTTAAACTATATCCCAGGTACAGTAATTTAATTATAGCTATTCATAGTAGGTTTCATAAAGGGAGTTAGACTCTCTAAGTTGTTTTGTCTCAAATATCCTGGGGCAGTGTGTACTACAGGGTTTTTTATGTAATTTAAGATTTACTTATTTTTAATTTGCAAGTTTGCTTGTCTTCCAACTTAGACTGTTCTCTTTGTATTTTGTGAAAGGGTAGCAAGGTATTCAAGTGTCCTCTATACTCTTAATTAGTTTATATATTTGTCATTTCTTTCATTTTTCCTTTTCCATCTAGTCATTGTCTTTTTTTAATCCATAATAGGGATTTCACCCCACAGTGCTAGTTGCTTAGTCATTTTTTCATGGCTAGTTTGTCTCCAAAATAGCGTCAGAGAACAAATACTAATTGCTTAGTAGCACTGAACGCTTGAAAAGAGATCCCACAAAAATAATTTAAGTATAGAACAAGAACCTTGTATTTCAACAATAATCTGTATTTCTGTCAGACCAGTAAAACTCTCAACACAAGTGATTTTTTTCTCCCCCTTTGTACCCAGTCACAATATTCTTGTCAAGAAAAAGAAATAGATGGAATAAAAACAATTGCATGTACAACACAAAGAGGCTATTTAGGAGCAGTTAATGAAAACATTGCTTCAATGTCGCTATGGTTATTGGCTGAAATGTTAGCTACATAAGGTAAGTCCCTTTTAGGGGACAGAGTCAGCTTAGGCACCTGACTTTTCATTCATGACTTACACAGGTAACTCAGTAATGCTCTAGTTGCCCCTATTTCCATTTTTCTCTGTTCCCTTTTAGTCTTGCTTCCCCACCCCAAACTCCAGCCCATCTACAAGTTGCATTGAACAGAATCTGTGGAAACCCACAAAGATGAATACTAGGTACATATAACTTTTTCACAAGAGGCATATTGTAGACTTCTTCTAAATAACTTAATACCAGAAAACTGCCAAGAAGTTGCTCAGTGGTATCACAACATCTTTGCATTACAGTACAGTAATCTAAAGACTTGTGTCTCAGAAAGTTCTAGTGATCATTGACGCTGCTGCCACTGTTCTTTTCAGATGTAATGGTTCAGGGCCAAACTGAGCTTCCTAATTTCTTTTGTATCTTTTTGTTAAGTGTAGTGCAATTGGAAAGCAGCTACATATTTAGAGAAGATGGTCTCATTCCTCAGACGCAGTTCCACCTGCTGAGTGAAACCCACTCCTCCCTTAGCGTAGGAGAAAGGGAAGGAGGTGCCAAAGTAGACAGTACTGCACTAGGTCTTCAGAATTTACAGCCACTGGCTGTGGATAGAGTGCTGTCAAGGGCTTTTTTCATCCTCCAGCCAACCCAAGATTAGAGAGGCTAAAAGATGGATGAGAGAGTGTTCTCCAAACACTTCCTAAATTGCATCAAGTTTAAACTCAGCAAAAATGAAGATTTAGCGCAGAGTCTTTCTTCATACAGTTTTATAGTATGCTTCAAGGTAGAGACTGTTCATTTTTGGAGTTCAGTTATAGTGTAAAGAAATGCAATTGATGCTCTAGAATTAAATAGGTACATGACCCGGGAACTCCTTAGTGCCAAATGGCAAAGGGCACAAGTGCTTAGGTTGTACAGGGATCCACTGCGTAATAGTTCCCCGATGGTTGACATGTAAGGTGTATACTGAGAGCCGGTTGCCCACTGGTTGTCACCGTAATTGCAAAATGTATGTACAGATAATATTTAAAGAGCTATGTATACTGAAATTTATGTCCTTAAGGTCTTGGAGTTAAGGAAGGTCACCAGAAGATGACACCTCTTGGAAATGTTCTCTTCAGACGGGAGATAACAAATGCTTATCTCCCTGTCTGGCTGTTTGTATATTTGCATACTAAGCCAGGTGCAAATTAAGAGATTCTGAAATCTGAGGCAGGGGTGGGGGGGAAGGGGAAGAGAGAAAATAAAAAGAAACTATAGAGGAAGAAACAAACAGCAGGGGAGTGTCCTATTCATGAGTAAAGAGGAAGGATTGGTCTGATATATCTGGGAATACAAAGAGACTCACCGAATCCTTCAGGTAGGAGGCAAACTGACTGTTTCCATCTCATGAAATAAGAGTAACAGCCAGTCTGGCTGAAAAGCACTGCAAGGTTTTTTGTTGAGTAATACAATGCAAGATATGAGAGTATCTTCTTAATTAAATCTAGGCTCTAGAATGCATGTTTGATTTTATTTTCTATATAACCATTTGTCTCCAATAATATATTGTTACTATTTGAATTTCCAGGGTTTATTTATACTTACTTTCATATAAATATAACTTAGTGCTGTGTGTTAAGCAAAGAAGTGATCTGAGGTGGAACTGGCAAGCTGGGGTGTATTGTTTCTTTGGAAATAGTAAATCTCTGAACACTGTGAGCATCCAGCAGACTAGAGGCTGGACACTCCATGGAGTACTTAGACCAGCGGTTCTCAAACTTTTGTATTGGTGACCCCTTTCACATAGCAAGCCTCTGTGTGCGACCTCCCCCCATTAAATATATAAAAAAGTATTTATTTTTAATTTATAACACTATTCTAAATGCTGGAGGTTTAGGGTGGAGGCTGACAGCTCGTGACCCCCCCATGTAATAACCTCGTGACCCCCTGAGGGGTCCTGACCCCCACTTTGAGAACCCCTTGCTTAGATAGTTCAAGGGTTGGGATGTGCAAATTGCTAACCACATCAGGGTCTACAAAACCTTAAGGTGGGGCTTGCCTGTGTTGCCCACCGTTGATGGAGTTGGGGAGCTGATCCTTGGTAGACACAGAGAAAGCTTCCTCATGCTAAGTGCAGGTAGTAGCGAGGTGCCTCTCAACCCTGGGTTCCCCTGGGAAGCATCACAGTGTATTATATCTCAGATGATTTAATGGTTTGCAGAAGAGTTAGTACATTAAATGCTTACTTCATTCTTTGTTTCTTTTTAAAGTGCCTATGAACCTCACAGAGCAAAATCTGACAGTGACCCAGGTTCCATATCCAGAAACGTGGTATGTGTTTTATGTAGACAAGTTTACCTGCGAGGAGAATTATGAAAATTCTGAATCCGAGGATATTCCATTTGAAATGGTGTTACTAAACCCAGATGCAGAAGGGAATCCATTAGATCACTTTAGCGCAGGGGAATCGGGTAAGATTTTTTTCTTGAAATTAGATCAATAAGATAAGGATCTGATCATCAAATAAATCAGTGTTCTCTGTGTTTTAAAAAGTGTGTTTGGAGAAATGGATGGCTGAGCTTTTCACTTACAGGACAGTACTTCCTCCGAGAGTAGGCAGTCTGGATGAATTTTTCTAACACTAGCCTTTCTAGATCTTTAACCTAGTTATTAAACTCTGGTCTAATCAGAGAAATAGATTAATTTAAAAGGGTAACATCAAACAGTCAGCTTGTCCAGTGTTTATCTTGAAACAAGTAGGATACGGCATATTGAAGTTTTATGTTGTTGCAGTACAAAGTAGTTGTATTGTAATCCAATGTGGGTCTTTTAGAAGTGGTAAAAAAAAAAAAAAATGTTGTTTAATGTTTATCTTCAAAGTGCTTTTATACATGAATTCTCAGCTCCTCAAAATGGGATTGGCCTTGGTTAGTTATATACCTTTAAGAGAACTTCATCTGTTACATTCTTATTTGTTGCATATTTAACAGTCCTGATAATCTAATTCACCATATACTTTATTCATTTGACAAGGTTAGTTCTTTAGGTGCATTTATGGGTTTTATCTCTTAGTGTCAAGGATAGAACTGTCCTAGAATTAAGAGGTTCACAATAAAGATTAAAGCTTTTTGCAAATTTTGAGGAGCTTTATTGCTTGTTTGGTTTTGAACTTTTCACCAACAATGTAGACTGCAGGAACAAGTGAAACATCAGGCGAGCACTAAAATCAGTAAAATGTTGCATTACGTTCTATAATGGGTACCTTTGGGCTTGGACTCAGAATCATTCTATTTTGATTTCTTTCATTGTACCCTATTAATATTTTCATAATACTAATATGGTATGGAATTTAGTGTATTAAATTTGTTGTATTGTTTCAGTCGATAGTTTGGCTGCCTTGTGACAAATCATCGTGGTTGGCCTATTGTCAGCTTAAACTTGATGTCATTTCTCCCCATATGCCGTCACGCAGGCTCAAAACCTCATTGTCATCTTTGACTCCTCTTTTTCCTCCTGATCCTTCTTCCTCATATCCAGGCTGTCACCAGATCACGTCAGTTCTTGCTGTACATCACTTCACTTCAAAAATCTACCCCTCTCTCTACCTCTAGAATGCACTTGTCCAAACCTTGGTCCTCTTCTCCGTGCTTCTTGTTTTAGTCACCTTCAATCTGTCCAAAGTGCTGCTGCTCAAATCTGTACTTCACGGATTTCTCTGTGGCATTCAGCTCTTTGTATCCATTTATAGGCTTATTCTTGCCTTTCACATTAAGGCTTGTAGCGTTGAAGGAGCCTCAGTGGGAATTGAGCATGGATTTCCCTTGGGCTTCTTCTGCATCTGCACGCTTATATCCCCTAAAGTGTTCCTATTACCATTCGCATTCTGTGTGTGCTTGTAAAGCCTCATTCCTGCCTCCTGTTTTTTGTATCCTTCATCTACTTTGTCTTCATGCCTTATTCCAGGCCTTCCATCCTTTTATACTTGGAATTTGCTCCCTCCTCCTTGTGCATTGTACACCTGGTCAGCATGCAGTTTTTGTATTGATATAACATTTGGGTAAAAAAAAAAAAAATCACACTCTTAATCGAAAAAGTCATATCAATACAACCGTCCCCCACCCCTGAGTGGATGCAGTTATATTGGTACAAAGAAGCTATATTGGTGCCATCAGTGCCTTAAGTGCCATCAGTGCCTTAAGTGCCATCAGTGTCTTAAGTGTCCACACTGTGGAGGTTGTACCATTGAACTAGACCAATATAGTTACAGCAGCACAACTTATATTTAGACAAGTCCATGCTATCTGCACTAAATTCTTCCTTAGAAACACTGTGACTGCTTCCAAGAATTAGACATGAGTGTGTATAGAAACTATACATGTGCAAAATACCTGCACTACAGGCTGAAACTTCAGCCCTCATTGTTATGTTTTCAAATGGATTGTCTGAGTACTTTAGACTGTAACTCACTGGAGGAGGAACTATGTCTTCATCTGTTTGTACAGCAGTCAACTTGCTGTTTCTACCCAGTAAGAAATCAGCCCTAAGAGAACTGTTTGATCAAATCTAACACCTTTGCCAATAAAATAGCCTAGGTGTAGGCTAATTCCCTTAGTCATTTATTTAGTCCTAGTCTTCTCCTTCTCTTTGGCTGTCTCTTGATGCAAGGATGATGTCTGCCACGGGGGTTCATTGGTGGGTTTTTAGGTGGCTGAGGAGCCCAATTCGTGCCCTTCAGATTTTCCCAGAGCAGTGACAGGTGTGATGTTGGAGGCAGTACTGTTGTGTCCTTTTTTTCCTCCTTTGTCTCGTGAGCACTTCTGTTCTCAAAGTGAGCTGTGAATCTGTGTATGGTGTGGCGCCAGTGTGTTCTGTTCCATGACAAGTCCTCCCAGTTTGTTGGGTTGATGCCTCCCTTTTAAAGTGTACTTTCAGTATGTCTTTGAAGTGCTTTTTCCGCCCTCCACAAGCCCGTCTTCCCTGACTTAACTGAGAGAAGAGTACTTGCTTCGGGAGGCAAGTGTCAGGCATACGTACGGAGTTGGTGTTTCATGACCTGCGCTTCTACACTGCTGATGTTGGCTGCAGAGAGAATGCTGATGTTACTGTGTTGGGTCTTCCCAGCTGATCCTGATAATCCATTTGAGGCGGCACTGCTGGAACCACTCCAGCCATTTGAGAGTTCTCTGTAGGTTACCCAGGTCTCATACCCTTAGAAAAAGGTGGGGATGAGAACTTCCTTGTAAACCAAGGTCTTGGTGCCTGTTTGCAGATCCCTGTCATTGAAAACTCATTTGAGTAGTCTTCCAAAGGATATGCTGGCACAGCAAATCCTTTATTCAATTTCTGTGTCAATGCTGGCTGTTTGGGAGAGGTGGCTGCCTAGGTATGGGAAATAGTCCACATTTTCCAGAGGTTCTCCACCAATGGTGAACATAAGAACGGCCATATTGGGTCAGACTAAAGGTCCATCTAGCCCAGTATCCTGTCTTCCAACCCTGACCAATGCTAGGTTCCCCAGAGGGAATGAACAGAACAGGTAATCATCAAGTGATTCATCCCCTGTTGCCCATTCCCAGCTTCTGGCAAACAGAGGCTAAGGACACCATCCCTACACATCCTGGCTAATAGCCTTTGATGGACGTATCCTCCATGAACTTATCTATTCTCAACCTTCACAACATTCTCTGGCAAGCAGTTCCACAGGTTGTGTGAAAAAATACTTCTTTTTTTTCTTTTAAACCTGCTGCCTATTTGTGGAGTACGAAGAGTAATTTATGCAGGTGAGGGCTGATAGAGTGCCTTGGTTTTCCTGATGTTGAGAGACACCCAGGCTGTGACTGGCATCTGCAAAAAGATGTAGGGTGCTTTGCAGATTGGCCTCAGTGTGTGCAAGAGTGACACAGTCATCTGCATACTGAAGGTCAGTGATGCTAGTTCTCATGATCTTAAATTTTGGTTGGAGATGTTGGAGATGGCCATCTATACGATACTCAGTCCTGATCCCATCAGGAAGGGGGTCGCAGATGAGAATCAAAATCACAGCAAGGTAAATGGAGAAGAGTGTTGGAGCAATGACACAGCCCTGCTTGACACCAATGTGAATGATGAATGGTTTGGTCTTTGAGCCATTGCACAGAATGGTGGCAGTCATCAGACTACTCCATGATGGGATGATGAAAATGAATTTCTGTGGACAGCCACACCTACATAGCACCTTCCGTAGGTATCACAATTGAGCCAAAGGCCTTGGTTAGGTGGATGAATGCCATGAACATTCCTGGTGTTGCTCTTTGCACTTCTTCTGAATCTGTCATGCCACAAAGATCATGTCAGTTGTGCTTCAGGATGGCCTGAAGCCACACTGTGATTCGGAGAGGAGTTCCTTGGCAAGGGGGAGGAGGCAGTTTAGTAGGATCTGGGCAAGGATCTTTCCTGCGATGCAGATGAGGGCAGTACCTCTGTAATTCTCGTACAATGATTTTTCCCCTTTTTTGAATATTGTAACAATGTTGACGTTCTTAAAATCAGATGGAATTTCTTCGCAGGTCCAGGTTTTGTTGAGGATTTGGCAAAGTTTGTTCTGGAGCATTGTTCCGCCAACTTCAAAAACGTCAGCTGGGATGCTGTCTGAACCTGGTGCCTTGTGATTTTTTTTTTTGTGTCTGGGTGACGGCACACTGGACTTCTTCAGAAGATGGAGGATCAGCAAGGTGTTGCATTGCTGAGTGTTGTGGAATAAACTTGATGGTGTCTTCAGAGACCGTGGATTCACAGTTTAGTAGGCTCTCCAAGTGCTTCTTCCAGCATTGTTTAATGGTTGCATTGTCCTTGAGGAGAGTGGAGCCATCCTGGGAATATAAGGGGGTTGGGCGTTTGGAGGTTGGCCCATATTATAGCTTTTGTTGCTTTGAAAGAAAGCTTCTCATGTCATCCTGATCTACGAAACCCTGGATCTCAGAGGTCTTGTTTTTGATGTTATATAGCCTCCTTTGGTCTTTGGCTTTGAGCAAGTGATAGTCCTAGTAATTTTTTAAGAAATATACAAGATTTGTGGTAGAAATCCAGAATGCACTGTGTGAACTTTCTGTCAATGAAATTTCAGTTAAGTATGTCTAAATCATCAAGGACAGAATAAAGCAAAGATTCGCTCTATAGCTAGGGCCCCAGCTTCTAAAGCCATACAATTATGGCAGTCCCATCTTTCATTAAAAAAATGCAAATATCCAGCCTTCAAGTTTACAAAGAAAAGCTTGAAAAAGTGACCTAAGCATAGCAGATGCAGGGATATGAACTGCCTTAGATATCTCAGTGAAGGGTTAACTCCAGGGCCAACTGCCTTGGGAGGCCCCACCAACACAACCCTAACTGGAGAGTATGTTACAGAAAAAGAAGAGTGCAGTGAGCCTGGCATGCGTTCCCATACCCTCCCACTCACTTATAGATTTAGCCCAGCAACTGAGCTAAGTAGTGGTTGTCCTCTTGCTACTCCCAGAGCCAGGGGAGAGAGTGTTGAGAGTGGGGAAGGGGCCCTGTGCACCTGCCTCTGAGAGGAGGGGAACCTTCATGTCATGGTGTTTCTAGGGTTCCTGATTGCATTAATCCAACCTGTAAATCAGTTTGTATGAAATTTTCAATTTCAGTGGAGCTATTTATGCAGTAAGGAGTAGCTCAGTGCAAGTAAAAGTGGTAGAATCTGGTACAATATACATATTTTCCCTATAAAATAAAGAACTATGAAGAAAGAAGAGAAATGGATAATCTAGATGGGAGAAACAGAAGGGTCTATTTAAGTAAGGCTCATAAGGAATATCTCCTTATTAGCTTCTTAACAATTGAGGTTTATGGAGACTATATAGTTCCATCCACCCTGTGTGTGTCCATCATTGACCACCTTCAACCTTAATCTCTAGCAAATGTTCATACTTCATCCAACACAGATTCCCTTCTTTAGTTAATAGACCTGGAACACTTATGCTTGTTCTAGATTTCCTATCCCATTTAACTAGTTGGTTGGAAATTCTGTGACAGAACGGTTTTCCATTAGAGAACAGATTGTTGAAATCAAAATGTTCTGTGGAGATGGTCCAGTTTCAACAGAAGTCTGATAGAAAGCAGGTAGATTTTCATTGGAAACATGTCGGTTTTCTGCCAGCTCACCCATCCAGCTCATTGGCAGCCTCCCTGGCTTGCTGTGTCGAAACCAAGAGCCTGATTTCCCCCTGACTGGTTCCCAAGCTTGAGGCTCCTTAGCAGCTTGGGCTCCCAGGGTCTGTGGCTCCAGGGCAGCCATCCCAGAGAACTGCCCCTTAGCCAGGGACTCCAGGGCTTTCCTTTTCACTGAGAATTGTGAAAGGTTTTTTTGGTTTTCATTCCAAATTGGAACAAAACCAGATTTCAGAATATCAAAAACTTCCCCAGAATGGAATTACCTTTCTTCACACAGCTCTGCCTTTAACTTCCATATTGGACACAGGTGCTATCTGGGCTAACCATACTTCGTTTTATGTGGTGTAAGAATGACACCCAGTGGTTAGACAGGCTTACCTCAAATGTGTATTGGATGTCTCCTCATCTCAGATCCTCTCTTTGAAAGTTTAAAATTTAACCTATTTATTGTAGATGTTCCTGACTACCCATTGAGCTAGGCTATTGTTTACTTTATAGATAGGAGGGATTAGATTTTTATTGGTAAATCTCAACTTCGCTATAGACACACATGACAAAAAAAAAAAAATCCAGCGATGATAATAGAAATTTACAGATAGGCAAAGTAAGAAAAAATTGGCTGAGAATTCATTAGCATTTGATTTAAGGATATTTACTTTGTATATTTTGACATGTGCTGCTGACAATTTGTGTTTTAATGGTTGTAAAGATTCAATTTTTTGAATCTCAACTGTCATTAAATAATTGTCTGACCTCCCAATAATTTTGTGCAACTGTGAAAATTTAAATTGGTAAACATAAAAAAAAACTTAAAAGTTAACATCAATGTTATCTGTTAAAGTTATTAAAAAAAATCAAATTCTGCCAAGCCTATTTATAAGAAACTATTTACTATTTAAGATTTTTCCAGTAATTCTTACATATGTTTGGATTTTTTTAAAGGTAAATTGTTTACAGAATGCCTCTGTATATTCAAGATAGGTATTTTTGCTGGACAAAGACTTACAGGTCAAATAATGACGAGCCACCTTAAAGAACTAAACTGACACATGAAGATTTTTTTCTTCTATTACTGTGTGGGAAGGATAAAAGAAAGTAGTTGAATGCTAATCCAGCTCTATTATCACTTTTGTGTTACTATGTAGTAACAACTACATAATATTGCTTGTCTTGTAGTAAGAGTAAGTTATCTTAGGTAGTACCTTTTATGTGCCATAATTCACTTTATTAAACTGCATTTCTTCTCTTCCCAGGATTACATGAATTCTTTTTCCTCCTTGTCCTAGCATACTTTGTAGCTGCTTGCATATATGCTCAATCACTATGGCAAACCCTTAAGAAAGGAGGACCTATGCATACTGTCTTAAAGGTGCTATCAACAGTGTTATTGTTTCAGGCTGGCTCAGTATTTGCCAACTACCTGCATTTCTCAAGGTAACTTTACTTACTTGTCTTTCCATTTTCAAATTCCCTTAAATGAGGAAGGAGACAGCTGTAGAGATCAGTACAGCTAAAAGTAATGATGGTCATGACCTGTGTTCCCTCTTAGCTGCGTGGTTGAGTGGTCGTCCAGGAGTGATTCAAGTGCCACGCACTTGACTAGCAGAGCCATGCACATCCAGCAGCATGTGTTCAGGTGCCCTTCTCCCCCACTGCTTTGCTGCCACATTGCTCCTTCAGCTGCTCCTGGGACCCTCCTGCTGATTGTGGAGAGCGGGGGGGGGGAAGGGGAGTGCTGATGTCAGGGTGTCCCTCTCACCCCACCCCTGTACGCCATCTCCACAAAGCAAGAGAGAGGGGACAGCCTGGCTCAGGACTCTGAGCAGGAGAGAGCTGCTGTAGTCTGAGGTCTGAAGGAGCCTTCCAGGCAGTGAATGAGTGCCTTAAAGAGACAGCGCATGGCATCTCTCAGAAACTTCCCGAGCAACCAACATACACACTATCTGTTTCACAGTCACTTCCCAACACATACTTGCATTATTGTTGTTGTTACATCTTGGTACTTTCTGCAATGCACACATATTCTCTGTAATTTTATTCTTTCAAAGTGTGTTATTTTAGTTTGACTGGTCTATGCATTTCATAATTTTTATTTCTCCTACACTTAAATTTAATTCTTTGAGTAGTGAGTTCTAAAATGCCTAATCTGTCTTGGCTGGAGTAGTTATATATTTTTTAAAAGGTTACCATAGGAATACCTAGGTTTTTCATTTCAACTGGTGGCACACATCCGCACATACCTTGGTGCACATAACAAAATTTATTCTGCGCTTGGATGGAAAAAACTAGAGGGAACTTTGGTCATAACAAAACTTATAGGGTTGACTTGTTACAACTATATAGTTACTTAGCTGTATCTCTAAGAAGGAAGAGATATTTAATACTGACTAATTTAGACCATTTATTATCTCCTGTTTTTTATTAGTTATGCTAAAGATGGAATAGGGGTACCTTTTATGGGCAGTCTGGCAGAATGTGAGTATGCTTAAGAAAACTTACATTGTTCAACATGTTTATGCAGAGTAATGTAGAAAAATAATCTGTTAAAGCATATTAACCAATGCTAACATTTAGAGCCAGATTCTGATCTCAGGTATATATCACTACTTTATTTTAAATATATGAAATGCAACTATTTCTTTGAAAATAGTGGTTTTTTTCTGGGTATTTTTTAAGAGTTAATTAAGGTGTGACTTAAGAATGCCCTAAAACCTAACCTTACTATCATTTAAGCATATACCTTTTACTCACACAATATTCCCATTTAAGTCTAGGGGACTATCATATGAATACGGTTATCCACATGCTGAAGCATTTTGCTGGATCAAATTGTTAGTATGTGTTTTCTTGAGTACTAATGCATTTTAAAAATTTATATCCATTTTATGGAAGCTGCACGTCTATATATAGAATTGATTTTAAATGGAAAATGATGTATTTTATGGCACAAGCATTTTAACATTAGAGCTGTGCCAAAAAATTACCCTAAGACTCAGTATTAGCACAAAGCAACTTTCTTGATTTCATCCAGCTTTGCTGAATGTCTAACTGGAACCAAAACACCCTAGAGCATCCTGTCCCAACATGTACTAGTTATGTATAATCTTGGCTGGCTTCTTCACAGGCTGCTGCTGCTTTGGTTGTTCTGAAGTTCTGAGGGTTTTTTTTTTCAAGATAATACATTGCCTTTCTGCTTGACTGAAACTTTCCAAGAAACTGGTACTCAGGTGTAACATGCAGTTTAAGAACCTAAATAGCAAAGTAGATCCTCACAAGCTGTCACAAATCCTGTCCTGCTGTTCTGGACTTCCACAGACCTCTGGCAGCTGAATTGGATGTCCTTTGGAATCCTTTTGGAAGCTCTAGTATAGCCCATGATCCAGCGCTCACTTTACTCAATTACACCTACTGGCTGGAGGAGTAAACCTACGTAACCACAGGTAGATGCAACAGACAAGAGAGGAACTCCACCAGTGAGGCTCAGTGGCAAAAGCTAGATGAGAAGCCCTGACCTCCCATCTACCATCCATTTGTTTAATATAAATCCCAGCACCTTCCCCATTCTACAGTGCAGTCTCTGGACCTTACCGAGGGGCTCCCTAACAGCTAGTAAGTGTCGGACATTTTTAAGTCAGTGAGTCTACTTGTGTTACTGACCACCTGTGGGAGTAAGGATCATGATCTGGCCTTTAGGAAGGAAATAATACATACTTTATTAGTAAGTGATTATGTTTGCTGAAAACTGAATAAAGGATTTGAAGTTGTGTGATGAAATGATACAAATATAATTTTAGGCTCATGTCACCTTGGAATATTAACACTTACTAGTACACACCTGGTAAAGTAGAACCCATAGTTTTGTCGCCAGGGGTCTGTAATCAGATTATTTTATCTGGATATAAATGTGTTCAGGCTGAAGGTTTAGAACTTGTAAAGATTTCATACTGGATCCCACTTTCTGACCCATTCAGTGACCAGAAATCTGACAGCTGTTGATCGGGTTGTCGTTAAGTTATGGAAATTCCTGTAAATAAAGTTCCATTTCATTAAACAGCAGGAGATTCAATTTCTATGCAAAATAAAGGAGTCTTTGATTATTGCACTACTTTGGTAAGTGTGATTGATTTGTAAACAATGTGTATGAAAGTGTTTGTTTTTAGTTTTAAGGGTGACAGATATTTTCTTCTCTGCAACTATGACATGGCATATAATTTTGTACACTGTCTCTCATTAGCCAACAGAAACAGTATCCAGAGAGTCCATAATACTTGCAGTTGGAATTAACAGCCTCTTGGTGGCAGCTGGCCCCACAGTAACTTACATTAATCCTTCGTTTTGGACAGTTGAACTAGTGAATCTGCACTAACTGTGCATCAGCAATGTGATTAAATCCTTTCTTTGGCCTCCAGAGGTGAGGTTAGATGGAATATATGAAGCTACTCCAAACTTCTTTGCTGAGGCCACTGCTGTGCACTTTCCTGTAGAAGTTGGTTTGCTATGTACTGTGGTTTTAGATTCTTTCCTTGGGGTAGTATTTACAGTGCAGCCCCCATCAGATCTTCATATCCTCTTAATTCAGGGGGGTAGCTTGTTCTCCTTGCTTTAAGAATAGTTTAATTTTAAAATGTGTTTTGGCTCTGAGACTTTTCCTCCCTATTCCTTTCTTCATATGGTAATAGTTTCCAAAGGAAGCAGTAGGGCCGAATGAAAGGATAGAAATATGGAAGATTTCTTCCTGATGCAACCACAGCTCTGAGGGATGGATAATACCAAGTGTAGGTTGCAGGAGTGCAACAATCTCTTCTAGCTGTTACTGCTCTCAAAGCAGATTTTTTTATGTAAAGGGTGAAATCAGTGGCAAAACTCACATTGACTTCAGTAGGGCCAGGATTTCACACCTGGTTCTGATGCTATCCCAATATCTTTCTATAACATCTCTTACAGCCCAAGGGCCTGCTTCTACAACAGTTTAAGCATGCAACTTCACTCACATGAATAGTTCCATTGACTTCAAGCACTGTGAGCAGTCAGCAGATCCTTTTAAGTTTAGGCAGCTTCTGAACAGGGCCGACAAGAGTCAGGGAAGCCAGTACAAATTACCAGGGCTTGGCGGTCCGGAAGGGGGCCCGGGGCCTGGCTTCGTCGGCACTGTTTAGCCAGTCCTCCTTTGCTGGTGGGCCTGAAAAAAAAATTTTCACCAGGGCCCGAACCCACTCTCGGCAGCCCTGCTTGTGAATGTGAGACTCAAACAGCAATTTTTCTGGATCTTCAACAGCCTGATGAGAGAAATGGATGATGAAGAAAGCAGGTACATTTCATACCAGCTGAGCCTGTGCATGGCTCTGTACTGAACTTTGGTACTACTGTGGGATAGACGTTTTAAAAATCTCATCAAACAGTAAGATAACCTTATTGGTCTCAACAAGTTATCAAAGGGGACAAAAATAATATGATTTTATCCAAGAATCCACTTAATCTGTTTCCGTTTTTTCCACAATTCAATAAGACACACTGAGCTACCCAGGAGAGTTTCTTCAGTTCTCAATCTGGTATTCCACACACACAGATGCCACAGAACATTTCACAATTTCTGCCTCTGAGCTGTGATTAAAAGAGAATCTGTTTGTCCATAGCTTGTTAGTAGGGAAGAGGTTATCTTTAAGAAGGATAGAATAGTCACTTTTTCTTATTCTTCTAGATTTTTCAGACTATTTTGTTTTCAGTCATCTCCCTGTTTTTTATTTTTGTCTGCCATGACAGATGAATCCCATATCTACAGCCAAATACTGATGGCATAATGAAGTTGATAATGCCACTCTACAGAATAGCTGTCAGAGCTTGTTCCTGAAGCAGTTGACTAGTACGGTAGCCTTGATTTCAAATAAGCCAAAATCATTCATCCTGCCTCCTCACCTACAAACCTGGGAAGCTAATAGTATTTTGCTCAGATAAATGTGGCTTTATGATTTTAAAGATAGAATTTAATACATCTTTATTAAAATAGCCTGAAAATAATTTTTAAATAAGCAAAACGAGCACTCCAAATACCAGAATCGTTAAGGGTCAATAAACTACCTTTAATGCCATATAAATATCAGGGGCTGTATCTTGGGTCTTAATTATTTAACATTCATGTTTTGCTGATATTGCTAAACATCAAGGAAATTATTCTGACCACCATTTAACATAAATATAATCCCTTGAGTGGGTATATAGCCCATAATATTTTGAAGATTTCTTTTATGTTGAAAAGTACTTAAATTTGTCTGTGATACAGAAATAATGCCTAAAAACATTGTGAAGTTCAAAGTTTGTTTGTCTCGGAGTCTTCCATGGCAAGTTTACTCAGTTCATTAAAACTACAGAGCTAACTGATCTAGCGAAGCTACACCCGCACTGTCAGAAACTCAATCCAAGAGCTGCAAGTCAAACAGTGTTCTTTCTGGGTGGTTCATTTGGTGCTGGTGGTAATAAATGTGTGACTGGAATATAGTTAGTAATCCATCTTCCTCTCCCCTAGCAGTAACACCCCTGGAAGGCTAATAGGACTTAAAGGTTGTAAAAGGAAAAAAAAATCCCTTCACTGGAGTAAGCAGATATGACAGCACACAAACGCACGCAAGAATCAGAGTTGCTGATTAAGAAGGTGCTTGTACACATAGCCATCAGGTGGGGCCACGCAGAGGCAAAAATATGGACAACTTCCCACAGTGAAAGTGGTAAAAAGGAAGTTTATTTAAATTGCAAAGTTAAACCAGTTAAGCAAAGACTAACGCTCCAAATTAAATGTTGGTCAGGTTTAGTCACAAGCAAAGTTAAGAAACCCCAGTCAGTCTTTGGTTATTCTGTAAACAACTCAGAAACAAAAACTTCTCAAGTTTTTCCTCGGGTTTTCTCTTACCGCGCTGAGGCCTGGACACAACTTTCCCACACACCAGCTGGTCAAGCCACTTATAAAATGAGCCATTTCACCAGCCAGTAGAACAGGATTTCTCAAACGGGTTGCCTCTTCTGTAGGGAAAACCCCTGGTGGGCCGGGCCGGTGTGTTTACCTGCCCCGTCCGCAGGTCCGGCCGATCATGGCTCCCACTGGCCGCAGATCGCTGCTCTGGGCCAATGGGAGCCGCTGGAAGCGGCGCGGGTCAAGGGACATACTAGTCGCCACTTCCAGCAACTCCCATTGGACCGGAGCAGCGATCCACGGCCAGTGGGAGCCGTGATCGGCCGGACCTACAAAAGTGGTGACCCCTGTTTGAGAAACCGTGCAGTAGAAGACCTCAGACCTTGCAAATCCAGTTTCCTCTGACTCTGGAAAGACTGTCTTCTGTTTCATAGAGAAGCTCCTTCTGAAAACATGACTACTCCGCCTTTTTTATCTTCTTGATTATGTGCTATAGTTGGAGCCGCCTGTGGTAATCTAGCCGTCCAGTCCCAGACCTGGACTTTAGTGTCCACCAGTCTGGTCCTGTCCCAAACCTGGACTTTTGCGTCCAAAGTTTGGGGGCTTACCTGAAACTCCCCCAAGCTCACTACCAGCTTGGATATTCTCGCTGCACCAGATCAGGAATAATCTATGGGGCCTGATCCCCTTTCCTCCCTCTGGTGTCCCCAACCCTCCTTGGTGGGACACGCCAGATTCCCAATCCTTGGATGCTAAAAGCAGGGAAAATAACCCCTTCCCCTCCTTCTCAGACTTGCCTCGCGGCTAACCTGTGTGACCCAAGAAACCAGCTTTTCTGCTTCCCTCAGGACAATGGAGATGCAAAATACCCACAGCTGGGCTCTGCCACCCCCCTTGCTCCAGGACGAGGGAAAACTGTAACCACAGAGAACAGAGAGAATTCTTCGTCTCTTTCCCGTAGTCTGCCTCTTCCTGGACCCAAATAGGAAAATAGCCCACAGCCTGGCTTTTCCCTTTGCCTCCTAGGAAAAGAACTTTCACAAGGTTTAACAAGAAACTTTATAGAAAAAAGAAAAGAAAATATAAAACAATCATCTTGCATTAAGAAACTCAATACAGGCTCTTGCTTATAAAAAATATAAGAAACAGTCTGATTAAAAGATAGCCCAATTAAACCAGCACAACAAATTAACATACAGGTAAATACACCCCAAAGACCATCATAGCTGAATTACTTTGCGGTTCCTGGGTACTTACAGATGTTTAGAAGAAGTATTAGGAGAGAATTAGAAGAAGACTTGTTTCCTCATAGCTAAGAAAACCAGACCGAAGTATACAAATTCCCGCCCCTGACTTTAAACAATCCAGTTCTCTGATTGGTCCTCTGGTCAGGTGTTCGGTTACCCTTTTCAGGTAAAAGAAACTTAACCCTTACCTACCTATCCATTTATGACACCGCCCCCCTCCCCCCCGCCCAAACTGAGTTTGACCGTGGCAGTAGGTGCCAAAGGATAGGTTCTTTTCATTTCCTGTCTCCAGGGCCAACCACTCACCCCTTTCTGCCCTGGCCCAATATGGGGTTTGTAAACTTTATCACAGTGCCTTGGGACTTAGTAATTTTTCTAATCATACCTGCATTTTAAATATGAATGGTCAGAGTTTGTCCTCACTTCCACCAGTGAATTGGAATCCGTATTTAGAGAGTATAATTTGTCCTAAATTGTGTTGTTGTTTTTTTTTGTTCAGGTTGATGTATTGTTCCTTAAGAAAGATACAATTTAACTTAAAGAAATTACACTGCAGGAATCTGATTTTAGTAACAAAAGTCCTGCTGGGTAAATAAGGCAACCCATTTTAATACATTTTGTATTTGCAGGGTAAAGACATACTTAGTAATTGATATATAGACTTCAGTTTTAGTTTCCTGACCTTACAAACGGGTTCATGAAGGTGGATGCTTGAGCCCGGGCTTAGTCTCTTTTCTTCAGTGGGATTCTGCATGTATATAATCATCTGCCTGCTTGGAGCTAATTGCAGGATTGGGACCTTAGTAAGGGAATGTTGATAATGATGTAATTCACAATTGATTAAATAAAATTTCACATAGAGAATTATCCACAGCATGAAAAATATATATTCAGACAGTTTCAACATCTATAGTGTTTAATTAAGAGTGAAAATTATATTGAGACGTGTCCATTTTACAGTAGCTGATTTACCATACAGTTGCCACTTTACTCTGGTTTTTTTCTGCTAGAGAAAGGAATTGCCATTATGTTGTTGTGACTACATTAACTTTCTTTGATTCCCACTAGTGTGTGACATAGTCTGTCAGATACAAATGCTGTACCTATTGCTGAGTTTGTGTATGGGTTGGATGATAGGCAGAATGAAGAAATCTCAAAGCAGACCCCTTCAGTGGGATTCCACTCCAGCATCCACTGGCATTGCTGTAGTAGTTGTTGTAACCCAGGTTTGTATTTGTGTTGACTTTTCTTGCTGTACTGTACACAAACTGTGTTACTGTTACCTGAGCAGCTGCTACTACTAACTTTGGAAGAAGTGTATTGATAAGTATGTCAGAACTGGGAACATCCCATGTCAATATTTTATGACTTTGGTGAACAAACATCAAGACCTTCAATCCTTTTTAAACACTTGAGTAGATAAAATATCAAAAAAGCAAGAGTATGTAACAGATAACACATCCACTATCGTTTACTACTTAGCATCCTCAGTTCAGGATCCTGAGATATCTAATGGTATCTAGTGGTCTTTCAGATCCATCTAGGAGAGATCTTGAGCTGTTTGGATGTAGAATTGGCCCTGCAAATATAAAAATGGTCTAGGACACATACTGAAATTAGCTGAATTAATGTAATTAAATAAAGTCAATTTAGAGTAGCAAATAAATGATTAACATTATAGTAAATTTTATGTTATTGGAGTACCTAAAAAAGTAATTAAAAATAGAGAAGAAAGAATCTGAGAAGCACAGAGAAGTGGAGGAGCAGAGAGAAACTAGAGACAGTAATGAAGGAAATTAATGTTGCCGGCATATGGCTGCTGGTATTGGAAGGGAGCCAGAAGTGGACTGGCACAAGATTTTTGGTCATCTTTGTAACTAGTACTAGTCCCAAACAGAAATTAAATGGAGCCTTGGAACTGTTTTAATAGTAGTTGATGTTCCCTGCCAAGTATGAGCCTGAACCAAAGTCTACAGAAATCAATTGGGAGTCTTCCCATTGGTTTCAATGGACTGTGGCTCAGGCACTAAGTCACAGAAGAAGGTGCTGGAGAGAGCATACTAATTCAGGTAGGAGGGGGTATCAGTTTTTGAGAGCTAGTGCCTATGGGCCTAATTCTGCTCCTATTGAAGTCAATTGGCAAAACTCCCTCTTCAGTGGAAGCAGGGTTGTGGTTCTCCCATCAGGTTCCTCTCAAAGGAGAAAATGGAATTTAGCTGCAATCTTGCTGCTCTAGGTTGCTACATTATTTGACATTTTTAAATGCGTGAATTTTTCAAAAAATGAGGGAAGTCAGGAATCAGATTCCTTCCCTGCTAACAGACGCATCAGTTGTACTTAATGTGTTTATTGGTGGTACCAAAGGAACAGGTCCAGCTCTGTTGCTTTTGGTAGCATGGCAGTTCCAGGCAAGAAGACAGAACAACGGCTCTTGTACTGATAGCTGGCATCATGGTCCTATCATAAATAAAGTTAGTTATGTGAAGGAATGTAACATATAGAAACTGTATTTACTCTAAATGTACTTTGTTATTGTTTTGCAGAGTATTTTACTAATTTGGGAGCAGTTTGAAGATACTAATCACCACAGCTACCATTCACACCACAGTTTAGCAAGTGGACTTCTTATTGGTCTAAGAGTTTGCCTATCTCTGTCATTGGCCTGTGGTCTCTACCAGATCATCAGAGTGGAGAGAAGTACACTCAAAAGGGAGTTCTATATCACCTTTGCCAAAGTACACTTATTTTCTTTGTAAATATTCTTCCAGTATGCTATTGACTGGACTATGCTTTACCTCCATGGGAGAGTTCATGATTAAGTATTTGATTTGATTAAATAAATTGTATTCTTTCAGTATACACTGAGTAGTTAAATCTGATGTGATGAGCATAAAGTGTGACCTAAAGCATAAAAGTGTGGTTTTCATTCTGTTGATTGATTGCAGAACAATGGATATTCAAGATGGAAACTTGGAAACATGTAAACGTAATCCCCCTAATTGTCATATCACTTCTGTACCGACACATCAAAATAAATTAAATTATATAAAATGTCATTATTCTTTCAGGGCTGCATCCTGTGGTTTTTGTGCCACCCGAGTCTTGCAACCATTTCTGTGCTATTTAGAGACTATCAAAGAGAGAAGGTATGTATGGATAAGATAAAAAGAATGTGGGATTTGATTAGAAATTCTGCATAAGCTGCAGAGGAGCTGTTCCTTCTGTTGGGTTTTCTTTTATTAGAAAACACATGTTCCAAGGCCTCAAACCTTTACATTCCCAAAGTAACCCATGGAGTTTTAGCCATACCACTCTCACTGACACAAATGAGAATCATGTGGCTGAAACTCTGCATGCCTTATAAAATGTAAAGGTAATAGTTTGTAGGAAGAATCAGGAGATGCTTGCTAAGGTAAAGCAAAAAAAATGATTCTAGTAAAAAAACAACTTTTGTGGTTTTCCCAACTTTGTTGTAAAAAATCTGTGAGGAGGCTTTTAGGCTAATTCTTAAAAAAAATCTTTAAGTGGCTAAGGAGATCAGGAAAACTACAGCTGAACTGTATTCTTTGGATAAAAAGATGTTCTCCAAATGTGTAATTCAGTTTGTAAAGTCTTAATAATGAAAAACAAAGATGGATTTATTTGGCTTTCTTGTTGCTTTAATATGCTGGGAGCTAGTGTATGGAGCCTGCCACACTCAGATAAAGTGCACCCTCATTCTCAGGTGGGTGAGTACATCATTCCAGAGCAGAGTTTTCTCATTCCTTGCGGTTAATGCAGTGAATATATGAGTGTGCAAATATTTTCTGAGAGGATCATTATGTAAGGAGAAAATATGCTACTAAAATATAGAAGAAATGTAGCCCATAATTTACTTTTAGGGCTTTTATTCCTTTAGCTGCATTAGTCAGGACATTAGTTTTCTTTTGCTGGCTGAAAACCTTGATGCCGAGGGGGTTTCAGCTCTCTTGAGATAGGATTCAGTGCAGTGCTTTGTGATACGTAGAGACCTGATAGGACACTGTAGGAGGACACTGCTCTTGGGTACTGGAGAAGTTTGATCACTGTGCTTGGACAACTACAGTTCTGAAACTATGAACATTTAACATTGTTTACCTTTTAATTCAAAATATAGAAAAATATTGTCACATTTAGTTGAGAAAAGCAAGTATTTAAAAAAGATGTCCTGTACATTTATATAGAACTTCCTCAAAGTGCCTACACATGCAAGTAAACTTTCACACCACCCTTGTGAGCTGGGTAACTATTAACATGCACGTCATTTACAGATGGAGAAACTGAGATTAAAAGGCCTTGCCTATACTAGAAAATTAGACTAATAAATCACCACCATTGCAGCTCCACGGATGGAGGCTGTTTGTGGACAAGGCTCATTTTACTGCTATGTCATTTAAGGGCTGGATTCACAAGGGGGACTTAGATGTGGCAATGCTCAGTGTTGATCTGTAGTTATTTACACACTCCCTCTCTAGCCCAATGACTCTGTAAGTATTTCGCACAAAGTGGAACAGCTTCAGATGAAGAGATTGAGAGATGCACCTCAGAAAACCCTCCTATAACAAAGTAGTTAGGGCATTCATTTGGGAGGTGGCAGAGCTAGGTTCAAGTCCTTGCTCTGAATCGGGCAGAGGAGGGATTTGAATCTAGGCTTCCCACATCTTGGGTGAGTGCTCTAAACGCTGGACTACAGAGTATAAGGGGGTGTGGCCATAGCAATAGTGGCATCTTCTCCAACCATCATTGCATATTAGGCATGCTAAGAGCATGTTGACCAGACTTGGCCCTGCTGGAGTGTTGGCCCTGCCTCTTGAGAATCCCACCAAGGTTTTTATGTGAGACAGGCTCCAAGTAGTTCAGCAGTGTCAGGACTTAAGTGGCTTTGTGCATGACCACTGGCAGAATTTTAGGTGCCTCATGGACTTTATCGGTGGAAACGTAGGCACCTGTGGGATTAGGCAGCAACTGAGCAGTGGTTTTGTGAATGCCAGTGGTACCTAAATGTCGAATTTAGGCACCCAAGTCCCTCTTGTGAATCTAGCCCAGGGGTAGACAACCTATGGCACGTGTGCAGAAGGCGGCACACGAGCTGATTTTCAGTGGCACTCACACTGCCCGGGGCCTGGCCACCAGTCCGAGGGGCTCTGCATTTTAATTTAATTTTAAATGAAACTTCTTAAACATTTTAAAAACGTTGTTTACTTTACATACAACAATAGTTTAGTTATATATTATAGACTTATAGAAAGAGACCTTCTAAAAACATTAAAATGTATTACTGGCACACGAAACCTTAAATCAAAGTGAATAAATGAAGACTCGGCACACCACTTCTGAAAGGTTGCCGACCCCTGATCTAGCGCTTAGTTGTGGTGAACTACAAGACTGAGCTTTCCAAGAGCAGACAGAGGCAGAGAGGTTATGTGACTTGTCCAGGGCTACCCACTGAGCTAGTGTAGATCCAGAATTACTAGTCAAGAGTTCCTGGATCCCAGACCTATGCTCAAACCCTTTGTAACTGCTGCAGGAGCAAAAGATTTGCAGTAAGCTTCATTGCACTTATAAAAATAAAGTCAACAGATTTATTTTATTCTTTTTTCAAAGCATTAACTTTCTGTTTCCCACCCTCCTTTTTTTTGTCTTTAGGTTATTACCATAGGTGTTATCCTCTGCCAGTCCATCTCCATGGTTATCCTCTACAGACTTTTTCTGTCTCATAGTCTGTATTGGGAAGTGTCTTCTCTGTCATCAGTGACATTGCCACTGACCATGGCATCTGGACATAAAAGTCGACATTACTTCTGAGATATATTTAGGAAAGAATATAATGCAATAATGACCCAAATACAGCTATTTTCATCAGGTCACTTGCTACATCAGTTTCCCTGGAAAAACTGAATCATAAAACCAGAGCACATCGCTGATCCTGGATCTGAGCAAGTTCCCAAATTAGGTACATTGATTGATTGATTTTTTTAAAAAATAAAACTGGTAGTATGAAAATATATTTAAAATCTGAACGTTTGAATAGAGACTCTGTTTGTGATGCATGCGGTGCTGTGAGGTATGACGACAAAGCAGGACAAACCTAACCTGTCCCATTCATAGCCACAGTGTTTTCACTCTAAGAACTAGTAAGTTTGAAGGCCTAGAAGAATCCAGTCCTTTAAGTGGCTATGAGCTCAGACAAGTCTGAAATAAGCTGTTTTTTATTCTGTGTATTACACTGATTTCATAGTTTGCTTTTCTTTTTATTCTGTAAAGAAAATGATTAAAAGAAAAAGTGGTGCTTAAATTTAAAGGACCTGAAAAACAAAATTGCTCTAGAAACCATTGTAAAATATTTACAACTAGCTGTGCCGTAAGCTTTCTTACATTATTTGTGCAAAAAGAAAAGCACTTTTTTTTCCCATCAGTGTTGGTATTAGTTCAAATTTTAACTTGAGCAGCAATGGGGTTTTATTCATAACACTTCTTTGAGATGAATGTTACTGAAAACATAAGTGTGATTGGCAGAATTCTATCTGAGGCTTTAAAGAGGTGGCAACACTAGTAATAAAAACAGAAGGCTTGCCTTTTTTAGGAAAGAATGTGTAATGTGGTACTAGAATTTTAATCCTGATATAATTCATTTCTCTTACATTGAGGATTCAATCATAATTAAGCCATATACACAGATTAAATTAACAGAAGGATTTCAAATAAATGTTGGTTTCAGTCATCAACTACTCATGTATTCCTGCCCAAGGATACTTAATCAGGATTAAATTTTCTATGAATAATTGAAAAACAAAATACTCACTGGATTTGTTATAATCCATGTTGGCACTGGGTTCTAAGTAGTTGCATCTTCCATCCATGGTAATAAAGCCATACATCTTTGTGATGCCCTAGCATTCAGAATGCCAGTGTAAATATGTACTTTATTGAAGTGCCTATTTATTGAGCGTGATTAAAATCATGTTGTCAATTTTTTTTTTCTGTATCATGTGGACATTCCTATTAAGTCATTGTTTGAAATCTTCTTGTTTGTACTTGATTTGGTATTTGTCAAATTGTCTAGACCTATTATTATCACATTTTGTTTCTTCACAGCGTTTATTTTATTTAATAGTAAACGTATGGAATTTTTGTAAAGAAATGAACATTCATATTTGTAATAGATTATAGCTTAAATATATAGATTTTGTTCATGTTTGCTTCAGTTGTACACTAGTTTGAAACTAACAGTATTTCCCTTTTAGCCCTGGTGTACGCGGAGCGGGATCGATCTAAGTCAGGGGCCGGCAACGTCTGGCACGCAGCTCACCAGGGTAAACACCCTGGCGGGCCGGGCCAGTTTGTTTACCTGCCATGTCGGTAGTTCCTTGACATCACATTACAAACACAGTGAATACAAAATCCTAACTCAGAATTCATAGTTCGTCTGAATATAAATATGTAGTATGACATTCAGTCTTTTCATATTCGTGAATACATTCATTGGTCGTCACATAATCTCATCCTGCTAGTTTGCATCATACCCAATTATTTGAAAACATTAATTTAATCTGTCTTTCAGTGTAACCATAGCAGTTAAGTGTCACTCTGCTGGTAGTAAAATGGGCCACATCAGGAAGCTTTTCTCCTGTCATCTAGCATCTGACGACTTGATGTATCAACTCATCAATGAATTTTTATATAACTGCCTGTTTTCTAGATTATTTCATAACTGCAGAGGCTAATAGCTTTGGGAAATGATCCTTCCACATACTTTGGTTAATGCATTATGACTTGAAAACTGAGCCAGTTTATCTCCCGCACTAAGATCAACTTGGAACAGGAAGGGGCAACAGGGAGCAGGTTCCTCCACCCCGATTCTCACGCTACACCTGCTCTGACCCCCGTCACTGTCATAAATTACAGCAGCCTATGAGCTGTCCTGATTTACCCTAATGGACCATACACAGGCTGAGACTATGCAGATAGCAGTTGTACCTTGTTCCTTCCCCAACATTCCCCTCACACACCTAGTACCCCAGTATAATGATTGGCACAGGAGTCAGGAAAGGAATTCTGAAAGTCAGTATCTCCCAGAACTCTGATATGTCTGCCGTTGGAGGAAACAGTTCAAAAACTGTAGACAGCCCATGCTAACCACATCCCCTTATCCAGTAGCAGTCCAAGGGCAGGTCACTTTGTTCCCCTTTCTTTGTTGTCTTCATTTTATCATGGGGTGGGGGGGCAGTAGCGAGCAGCCTTTCTTCTTCCTCTCCTGGATCAGGCATTTAGTGGGGTGTTTTCAGCCATCCAGCACTGCAGCGCCTTCCTGCCAACTTCTCAGCCCCCTCTCAGACATGACAGAGCTGTAGCAGGAACAGTGAGCTGATGCCAAACACTGCTCTATTTGTGAGGCAGCTTTCCAGGCTCTTCAGAAGGTAAATTGTGCCCTGCTTGTTCTCAATCAGCCCACCTTTTCATTACTAGGGGGTGGGGCACTGAGTGAAACAGACATGTTGTGTTCCTTCCCCCCTACGTTTGCCCTGAGAAGCCAGGGCTCCAACAGAGAAAACCCTGATCTGGAGATGCAGAGCAGAAAGAAACTCCACGCACAAGGAGGACTTCATTCTGCCAGCCCCGGCGGTGAGTCCTGGGGCATAACAGGTCTGGAAAGCAAAAACTCTTGAGGGGCTCCCGTACCACTGCCCAAGTCCCAAAATAGATCTTAAGTTCTTTGAGGATTGAAGCAGGGCTCATACTCAGCAGCCGTTCTCCCAGCTCAAAACCCCATCCCCTGGGCAGGGGGGCCATGAAGGGGAGGAAACCGAGGGTACAGTCTACACTGCACACACCTTATGATTCCACAATACATGTACTACACACCATCCTAGCACAGGTATAAATAGTGTGGCTGGTGAAGCGCTTACGCAAGTAAAAACACGCCTTAACCTGTGAGTGTGTTTCCTATCTGGCTTTCTATGTGACTAAGCAATGCTTTCCCTGTCTACCTTGCTATTTTTAGCAGGGTAGCGTCCTACTGCTCGAATCTTTCCCTGTTGTCTGCTCCTGCCCAAGCCTTTCACTGACACATGTTGTTACATACCACAGCATGGATGCAGCCTGCTTTTCACTGTGATGTGTAGCTGCACATACCCTATGTACTGATGATGCACACTGTCTACATAGTCTGAGGGAGACTTATCCAGAAGAGTCAAGGAGTTGCATAAAGCAAGCTGCTACAAATGACCGTGCCTTGGTCACAGCCAGGTGGCAACACCTGCAAAGCATGCCAAAACGGCTAAAAAATTGAAAAAGCAAAAAGGAATGGAAAGGTATTTAAAACCCTGAGAGGTATTTGTCCTCTGATTCAGACACTTTTATCCTCTGTGGAGGAAGGGGAGCTCTCCAATTCAGGCTCTGAGCAACAGAAGCCCCCTCACCTCCGAAATATGCAAAAAGGTTACAACCACAATCCAGATCCAATGTGAGCAGGTGCTAGAGGACAAACCTAAAGGCAAATACCTATCTTCTAAATCCTTGCCTGAAACAGTAATCACACTGCTCCCATCCTTTGAGGATGTGATCAGAGAGGAATGGGGAACACCTGATAAGGGTAAATGTATAAGCAGGCAGACGTTTTTATATTAGAGGGATGCAAGAGCCAAAAAAAAACCCAAAACCCCAACCCATTACAGATATACCAAAGGTCAATGCTGCAATAGCATCTCTAGTGAGACACAGTAATTCTGTCTGAAGACAATGTCTTTCCCCAGGATCCTATTAATAGAAAGGTGATAGCGACTCTCAGGAGGGACTTTGCCAGTCTCCTTTGGAGCATCTACAAGGGCTTTAGAAGGGCCACAGTGTTGTGCCTGGATAAACTTAAGGTCATAAAGGACAGACTATACCAAGTTCTGAGCGTAAGAAAAGTTCCTTAGCAACAGCCTCTTTGGCAAAATCCTCGATGCAATGAGCTTTTCAGCCACATCTGGCTTTGCCTCCTGAAGACAGGCTCACTCAAGCAAAATCTGTGTGCGTGTAATTTCACAGGCTGTCTCCTCTCTGGTGGAAAAACTAGACAAAATAATGGCAGAAAGTGCTACCAAACCTAAATCTTCCCTTCCTCTCTTTCCCTCCCAATTCAATGCTCTAAGGTGGGACTATAAACCTAGCAACAGACAACAGTGGTCCTTTCGTCCATCCTCCTCGCAAAGCTATCAGACAAAAGACAACAGGTATATCAGGGAAAATCCTAGAACTGAGGATTGGGTGGAAAATCCAGAGGGGAATCTACCACCTCTAAGAGCATTCTGTGGCAACAAACAAATGTGCCTCTGTCCAGACCTGAATCTAGAAGGTAGAATTTCCTCCTCAGAAGAATGTTCTCAACTGAATACAGAGAAGTGGTTGAGAGGTAGTGAGTCATAGACACTCCCTGAAGCTCCTCACCTTCACCCAATCCCCCATCTCAAGAGATGCCATCAAATCTAAGCTGGTATTATACAAAATCTCATATCTCCTCGAGATTGGAGCAATAGAAAAGGTCCCCTCTGAAGAAAGTTTCTTAGAACTCTATTTTCTTCATTGTCCAGAAACATACTGGTGGGTCAGAGCAGTCCTGAAGTTCAAGCAGCTCAGCAAATGATAAAGAAAACATGGTGGCCCTAGCTTCACCCAGAGCATTCTTGCCTCAGGTGGACTTCCTTGCTTCCACGGACCTAACAGATGCATAACTCTATGCTCGTATATGACTGTACTGCCACAGACTGTTGAGATTTGCATATGGCATAGCCCACTGCCTGCATTGAATGCTTCCATTCAGCATCTTGTTGGCCCCTCGGTCTTTACAAAGATATTTGTGGTGATACTAGCTAGCCTCAGGCTCTTTGGGGTGCTCGCCAGTAACCTTCCATCCCTAGATGACATCTTGATCAGTGATCCAACTAAAGCAGCAAAACACAGTGCCAAAGTCCAGATGCTGGATCCCCTTCAAGCATATGTATTTGTGATAAACAGAAGAAGAGCTCCTTAACTCCCTCCACAACGATAGTTAACCGGGGAATGGAAACAGACACTGTGACAAAGAGTCCTTTCTCCTGAAAGTATGAAACCATTTATCAGAATGCATTCAACACCAGTACTGTTCTGAATCTGGTTCTTGAGTCTCTCAAATGGTGGATAATCCCTCAGAACATCTGCAAGGGTATTCCCATGTAAGTCGACCTGTTCGCTAATCAAGAGCACAAAGTGACCAAAGTACTTCACCAGGAAAGCAGACCCCAAATCCCTAGGGACAGATGCTTTTTTGCATAGATGGACACAAGGCCTGCTATATGCATTCCCACCGTTTCCACTTCTAGGAAAGGTGATCCAGAAGGTAGGGCAAGAAGAAAGAAAGGTGGTAGTGTTAGCTCACCACTGGCTAAGGAGAACAGAGTTCTCCAGTCTGATAGAACTGAAATCAGAACCACCATTGCCGCTACCAGTGAGATCTGAACATAACAAAAACACATAACTAGGAATCCTTGGGATTTTTGTTATCCTGGACTTTCTTCAAGAAGATGTATCCAAGGGACTTCAGTGGAGCACTGTAGTGTTCCAGGTGTCAGCTAGTTTCCTATTTATAGGATCCTCTGGTTCCTTGACAGAGAATCATGAGGTATCCAGATTGCTCAGAGCAGTCAGCTTGGCCTAACTGCAGGTTTAGCCAATCTTTCCTAAGTGATACCCACTGCTGGTTAAAAGCCATAACCATACACCCTTTTGAACCACTGACATCAATATCTCCATTCTATCTATCCATGAACACTGTTCTCTTGTCGCCATCACATCTTCTAGACAAGTTTCTAAACTTGGCAGCTGTATCTATACAGGATCCCCACTGGGTATTCCATGATGACAAGATCGTGCTAAGAATCCCAACATCATTCTTGCCTAGGCAAATTCATCTTTCTATGCCTCACAGGAGAGTGTCCTCCCTTCATTCACCCAAAAGCCACAGCAACCAACAGAAAACTGTGGCTCACATTAGAGGTTCAAAGAGCACTGAATCAGCAAGAACACTGGGCTTCTTGTTTGTCTCCTTTCATCTGAAGTGCAAAGGACTCAGGGTATCCAGGCCATCACTAGCTAGATGGATCAAGCTATGCACAGTAGAGGCATAGAAGGTGTCAGGTGCTCCTATTCCAGACAGCATCAAGGCACACTCCACAAGATCTGTGGTGACTTCATGGGTGAATAGAGCTCGTGCTTCCACTTCAGTGATCTGCAAGGCAACAGCGTGGTCATTGGTTAACACCTTTTATTAGGCACTATAAAGTGGACTTTCAGTTCTCTGCAGAGGCCTCCTTTGGGCAAGTGCTGCAGGCGGGGCTCCAGTAACAGTATGGCTGTTTTAAGCAATTAACTCAGGAGAGTGATGTCTTCCCTCTCATCTTCTTCTTTTCTTAACCCTCCCTACTTCTGTTCACTGTTTGCTACTTCCCAGACGTGTCAGAATTATGGGGGATGCTGGGCTGCAGAATGGAAATTTCTTACCAGATAATTTCCTTTTTGCTAACATCATCTCCCACAATTCTATCCTCCCTGTCTTCCTCGGTTAGCTTCCTAGCCCAGGGACAGTGTTTAATTTTGATAGTTATGCTAGTAGGCTATAGCCCTACTACATAGTTGATTGGTTGGAATTTAAATCTTCGTTACTAATCATATTATAAGTTTTTACACAGCTTTGGAATGAATCATCTGGCATCAGACGGGAGAAGGGGGTTTGGTTAGCACAGGCTGTGCTACAGCTTTGAACCACCTCTGAAAACTGCCTGCAGGAGGGGGCTAGCCCATACGTAGTAGAGCTGTGGGAGACACTGATATCAAAAAGGTAAATTCCTTACCTGATAAAATCCTTTCTCAGCTGAGTATCTGTGGCCAGACTGTAGTCTCTTTGCGCCACTGCAGCCGTGTAAAGGAACCAAAAGAAATGTATGCAAGGTCCATGTGCATTGACATTGCCAGCCGACAGTAGGCTGGAGGTGAATGATGCCATCTTACTCGTTAGTTTTCATGTGTTGACTTACTGAATATAGACTTCTGTGTTATCTACAGGATGCAGTTACGTACTCTCCCAGATTACTGTAGGTGAATAGCAATGTTCATGAAAGGTGCCGAATATTGACAAGGCTGCAAACTAAAGTTCCGTGGATTCTGAAGGAACCCGCTTCTAGGTGTTGTAGGGTATTTCATAGCCATGCCCAATTCTTGCCTTCTCCACTGGCATATCTGCCAGCTGTTCCAATTATGGGGAGTTTTCTGTTAATTAGGAATTAGACTGAGGTCACCAACTCACTTCACAAAGGCCCCTAACAGCCTTCACATGGAAATAATTTTCCATTTCTACCAACTTGGGCTGAATTTGAACCGTTGGTCTAGAGGGGAACAGTTCTGTAGCCATTACTGAACCCCTAAGCCATTCATTCCTGTACCATACAAAAATATGTTTATTGTACTTTTAAAAATGTTGAACAGTGGGGAGCTATGCTGACAATTACATACAATTTTATATATTAATAGACTGGAAAAAAAATCAAAATTCCATCTAATAGACATTAGTACATTACCCCTCCCACCCACACAAACCGAATTTTTAGAGCCACTTCTAATGAACACTCTTTCTGGTTTCTATGCCAATGGAAGGCCATTCACCTCTTTATTTTTGTTATCTGGATCTTAGTCCTGCACACTAAGACAGGTCAGACAGCATTTCTATTTGATTTGGCCCTGTTTGTTAACTGTGCTATGTTATTCAGCTAATTGATATTATTTAGGTGTTATTGTAAATAACTTGGATTGGGCTGCTCAAAACTGACAACATGCAGTAGATCTTTAACTCTTCATTTTATACATGGGCGATTACGTGTTAAGCATGCATGGTACAATGTACAAAAGACAAACGAGCCCTCATACACTTTGTGTTTTTTTAAAAAAAAAAAAAGGTCTGTTCTGCAAATTTAAAATGTTAAATGAAAAAAGTAGATGTAATTTTTATTTATTTATGCATAGACCACCCACTAATGCCAATACAGTTAAACATGGCATGCTAACTAAACAAGTTAAACATTATGGCAAAAAATGTAATTTCAGAATTGCAACCATCTTTACTGGATCTCTGTCTCCCATCTTCCAGGAGCCCATTACAAACACAATCTTCTTCAGAGTTCAAGGCACCATTTCTTTTCATCTCTCTCAGAACTTGTTCCCACAAGTACTGTCAGCATGGACAATCAGGCTCTTACTTTGTATTATGAGCTTTCCCTTTTCCCCCCATTCTTTTTGTTTCTCTCCCAGCTTCTCTTTTACTTTGCCTACCAAGTCTTCAGTCTCCTCACCACTCTGACCCATGTCTTCACCTGACTTCAGCATTATCCTGGCCTTTACCAGGTGCTTTTCCTGCTCCCCAGGTGCTCTGCTGCTATTTCTTATTCATGGTATTTCTATGGCATGTAAAATCCTATGGTTGCTCTGCCGTCCCCTTGTGTAGTCACTTATGCCTCTGCAAAGTGGGTTGGCAATGCTACCATTCTGACTGGTTAGCATTTCACACCCATTTTGTATTCACCCTGAACAAGTGTCAATGACCACACAGGGGCCAAGCAGTGCAGAATCAAACTCCATATATCTTAACTTTCTTTTTGATTTTCATAGGCCACCTTAGGTGTTCTCAGTGAAAAGAGGAAAGCTACTTTGCTATTGCCATGGGGCTAAATTGTGTATACAGTTATGCTTTGGAACAAGGTGGTGTGCCAGCTGCAGGGGAAAAGAGACAGCCTATCTGTATGCAGAATCTGCCAAGGGAAGTGTGTGTGTGTGTGTGTGTGTGTGTGTGTGTGTGTGTATGTATGTATGTATACAGAGAGAGAGAGATTTTAAACCATTGCCCCAAGAGTTGGAATAGTTTCCAGCAGTGAGCTCACTTAAGCGCATTTTTACACACATCAGCCACATCAAACAAAATGGTGGATGGCTTTATCAGCTTGCAAGTTTGAATAGTATTTTCTCACTTTGGGTAAAGCACTCTGAAGAGTTTCTTTAGGTTGGCTAATGAATATTTTATTCTGCAGTAAAACAGCTCACTGGAAAAGCTGTGTAAACACGCAGTCTCATGAAAGCATCCACCGTTTTGTTTGAGGTGGTAACTAGATCTGAAAGGATGTATGTGTGCATGGCAATAGTAGTAAATAGTTTTTCAAACAATTGTTGACCATGTGGCCCTCTTTAAGACTATGGAATTATTAATTTCAATCCAATGATTTAAAATGAAAGAGTTAAGGGTGGATCAATACGTACATAAAACCTCTATCAACCATGAAAATTGCCTTCAAGCTTGAAACTTGCTATTCAAAGTTTAGAGCATACAAGAGCAAACAGCTTTAAAATGTTTTTCAAACTTAGATGAGTATTTAAAAAGAAAAAAATCATTTGGAAGTGTACCAATTTAATTTGCATTTGGCTCTTGTGTAGCACAAAATAGATTAGATTAAAAAACAAAATTTGGCAAGTGATTAATCAATTACTTGATTTTACTGCTTTTGGTATTCTGAAAATAAAAATGAACAGATAGGTTCTACTTTGAAAAATGGCTGATGCACATGTGCTATAACCACTTTTCAGTAACACCCATGGAAGGCTTTCTACAGTACATATGACACATACACTAACGTCACGCACGAAGCTCAAATATGTATTTATGCGATAGACTGCAGTAGCTAACAAAGGCCCAGTCAGATAAAACTGCATTAAAGTAATACAGAGGGACTGAATCTAATTTATAAAATGTAGGAAATTCAGTCACAGCTGAGTCAGGGCACAGTTGTCCCTAAATAGAGTATTTCCATAGAGACAATAGGAAACTGCAAGTCTGAACTAATGGAGTTTAGGCTGGAATGTCTTTGTTTGGGAAGGTGGATTTGTCCCACCACGGAGTTAGTAAGGAGTTAGGCTCCCAAACACACATATTCCCCAATATACCAAAATGATAGGTGCTTAGAAATATCTAAGATAGCGTTCCTCCATAAGCCAGGGCCATACACATTGCACTCCTGCGCCTCTTCACAGCCATCATGGCTCCATCATGGCTCCAGTGCCTTCCTGTTGACTTCTAACAGGAAGTTGACTTCTGACTTCCCGTGCTACTTCTAACCTCCTGAAGAAAAAAGTGTGCTGGATAGATGTTCGAAATGACTAAATGTCTGTGTTCAGAATTAGTAAAACACCAGGTAACTTCTTGACCAGACTTCCCCGTAGAAGAATGTTCTTTGGGATTAACACTTGAGACTGTGGAGTTTAAGCGGAATAATGATTACGCTTCAGATAATGCTACTCAGATGGAATTAAATTCACCCTTTTGCATCATGTAAATCCCACTTAAGCCCTCCAAATAGAGTTTAAGAAGGACTTAGATGGTGCATAAGCTTTGTGCTAGAACTCTGCACAGGGGAGAATTTCACTCTCAGTATTTATTACAGGAAACTATATTATCACATATCCGATGGACAGCACATCAATGTTTCTGTGAAAGAAATGCGGTACAAGGAAACATAAAGGCCAGTATGAACCACATTATGCATAAAGATCATTCTTTTCAGAAGTGCCTGTCTTAATCCCCTTTTTCTTTGCCCCCTTGGAAACAAAAAGCACAATCTCAGGCTCCAGGTCTCCCCATTGTCGTGACTTCCTCTAGAAGGTCATCAGGGAGTGAGAGAAGGTGCTCTTCTCTCACAGGGAGTAGGTGTCCCAACTTCACTGTGTTCCCAGTTCCTGCCCACCTGTGGAACAAGGGATGAGCCAGGGACCTGATCCCTGACCCTCTCTGTAGCAGTTTGTTACGTTACTACTAGATGAATGACATGGTCACTCAGTCTATCTGGAATCTATGTGCATGTTTCTGGGACAGTGTTTTTTTCATCCAACAGCAGAGGAGACACTAAATACATACAGATGATGATAGTTTTACATAAATGAGGGAATTTTCAATGTAATTAACATGTTAGGAGGTAACCTGTTTGAGATGCAAGGGATTTTCTGTCACTAAGCTTGTCTTATATATTGAACATTTGTTTCAATTTCTCATAGCCAAGCACTGTTCTGAGCTCAAAATATCAGTTCAAACAATTTTTATTGTATTTATTTTCAATTCACATGTTGTATTGTGAAAAAGTTAGGAATAATGGAAAGTATGAATTTCAGATGTGAAGGTAAACCCATTCATCAGTTCCATGGACACCAAATCCACCAAGGAATGCTGCAATTCTACGTGTCATCTGAGTACGAAATTTTGTATCTGGATCTCTAATTTTGCTTGATGCCAGTGATTAAAAACATAGAGGCAGATATTTTCCTATTGGCTATGGATCTCGGAAGGCTTCAATGCTTAAATTATTTCATGAAATATCAGTTGTAATTTAAATTCCAAAATTGGATCTAAATCCTCAAGGAAAAACATATGAAGGATGAGTAATTCTGGTCCTCTTTGGCTAAGGCACAATCCACAAAGAAAAACACAGACAACAGGGAAGGCCACCATTCTCATTTCCTACCTGCAAGACAAACCGAAGAAAGAAACCAACAGGACTCCACTGGCCGTCACATACAGCCCCCAGCTAAAACCCCTCCAATGCATCATCAAGGATCTACAACTCATCCTGGACAATGATCCCACACTTTCACAGGCCTCAGGTGGCAGGCCAATCCTTGCCCACAGACAACCTGCCAACCTGAAACATATTCTCACCAGCAACTGCACACCACACCATAGTAACTCCAGCTCAAGAACCATTCCATGCAACAAACTTCGATGCCAACTCTACCCACATATCTACACCAGGGACACCATCACAGGACCTAATCAGATCAGCCACACCATCACCGGTTCATTCACCTGCACATCCACCAATGTAATATACGCCATCATATGCCAGCAATGCCCCTCTGCTATGTACATCGGCCAAACTGGACAGTCTCTACGGAAAAGGATAAATGGACACAAATCAAGACATTAGGAATGGCAATATACAAAAACCTGTAGGAGACACTATCACCTCCCTGGCCACACTATAGCAGACTTAAGGTGGCCATCCTGCAGCAAAAAACTTCAGGACCGACTTCTAAGAGAAACTGCTGATCGTTCATCTGCAAATTTGACAACCATCAGCTCAGACTGAACAAGACTGTGAATGGCTTGCCAGCTACAGAACCAGTTCTCTCCTCTCTGGTTTCACACCATCAACTACTAGAACAGGGCCTCATCCTCCCTGATTGAATAACCTCGTTATCTCCACTTGCGTGCTAGCATATATATACCTGCCCCTGGAAATTTCCACTACATGCATCTGACAAAGTGGGTGTTCACCCACGAAAGCTCATGCTCCAAAACGTCTGTTAGTCTGTAAGGTGCCACAGGATTCTCTGCTGCTTTTACAGATCCAGACTAACACGGCTACCCCTCTGATACTTATTTATTAGGCTTTGTCCTACCAGATAAAGAGGAACTGATCATAGAAGTAAAAATTAATGGTAGCTGAGGTACACGAGATCATGACTTGATCAAATTTATAATAATGATAAGCAGAACGAAGTCGAGAAGTAATATATGTACTTGGTGCCTTAATAGGGCCAACTTCACAAAGCTGGAAACAATTATGAGCCAAATCAGCTGGGAGGAAGAATTTAATCAGAAAAAATATGACTTATAACTGAGAATCATTTAACACCACCTTACTAGATGCCCAAAAAGCCACAATCCCACAATTGAGGAAATAGGCCTTGGTGATTTAAAAACTGACCTGGTTTAGAGAGAAAGTGAAGGCACTTATACAAAATAAAAAAATAATATTTAACAAATGGAAGAAAGTGGAATTTGATAGTAATAAATATAAATCAGTAGTTAGGAATTGTATAAAATTGATAAGGGAACAAAGGGACACAATGAGAAATCTATGGCCAGCAGAGGACTTCAGTACCTCAGCCAGAGGTTATGGGCCTACTACAGGAATTGGTGAGTGAGGTTCTGTGGCCCGAAAATGTGCAGGAGGCTAGACCTGATGATTATGATGGTCCCTTCTGGCCTTAGCATCTGTAAATTAAGGAAAATAAATGGGAGTTTTTAAAATACATTAGGACCAAAAAGCATCCTGACAATGCTATTGGTCCATTACTAGATGCAAATGGTAGAATTATCGATAATAATGCAGAAATGTAGAAATGTTCAAAAATTATTCTATTCAGTATTTGGAGCAAAAACATGATATAGTCTCATATGGTGATAACTCTTTCCAACCCACTAACTTCTCTGGAGAATGTTAAACAGAAGCTACTATAGACAGATACTTTTAAATCAGATAAATTGCATCCACAAGTTTTAAAAGAGCTGGCTGAGAAGCTCACTAGATCATTAATGCTGATTTTCAATAAATCTTGGAGCAGTGGGGAAGTTCCTCAAAACTGGAAGAAAGCTAATGTTGTGCCAGGCTTAAAAACGGTAAATGGGATGATCCAGGTAATTATAGGACTGTCAGCCAGACATCAATCCCAGGCTAGGTAGCGAAGCAACTGATACGGTACTTGATTAATAAAGAATTAAAGGTGGTAATGCAGTTAATGAAAATCAGCGTGATTTTATTGAAAACAGATCTTGTGGAACTAAATTGATGTCCCTCTTTTTTTTTAATGAGATTACAAGATTGTAAATAAAGGTAACAATGTTGATGTAATATATTTTGATTTCTGTAAGGCATTTGACTTGGTACCACGACATTTGGATTAAAAAACTAGAATGATATCAAGTTAACCTGGCATGCATTACATCGATCAGAAAACTGGCTAACTGATAGTCTCAAAATGTAACAATAAATGGAGAATTTTCATCGAGTGGGTATGTTTCCAGTGGGATCCTGCTGTTTAACATTTTTATCAATGACCTGGCAGAAAACATTAAACTGTCACTGCTAAAGATTGCTAAAGACACCAAAAATGGGAGAGTGGTAACTAATGAAGAGGGCAAGTCACTTATTGAGAGTGATCTGGATTGCTTAGTAAACTGAATGAAAGCAAACAGTATGTGTGTTAATATTAAATGTAAGTATGTCCATCTAGGAACAAAGAATGTAGGCCACAGTTACAGAATGGAGGACTCTATTCTGGGAAGCAGTGACTCTGAAAAAGATTTAGGAATCGTGGTGGATAATATGGAAGTGAGGTCTCAATGTAAAGCTGTGGCTAAAAGAGCTAATGCATCTTGGGATGCATAAAGAGGCAGGATCTTAAGTAGAAGCAGAGTAGTTATTTGACCTCTGTAGAGACACCAGTGTGCCCACTGCTGGACTACTGTGTCATGTTCTGATGTCCACAATTCAAGAATGATAAAAAAAAATTGGAGAGGGTTCAGAGAATGATGAAAGGATTAGAAAACCTGCCTTATAGTAATAGACTCAAGAAGCTCAATCTCTTTAGTTTAACAAAGAAAAGGTTAAGAGAGTGTTTAAGTACTAACATGGAGATCAAATATTTGATATTGGACTCTTCAGTCTACCAGAGAAAGGTATAACAGTTGAAACTAGACAAATTCAAACTGGAAATAAAGTGTAACTTTTTGACAGTGAGCATAATTAACCTTTGGAATAATTTACCAAAGGTCATGATGGATTCTCCATCACTGACCATTGGTAATCAAGATTTAATGTTTTTTTAAAAAAAGATCTGCTCTGGGAATTATTTTGGGGAAGTTCTATGGCCTGTGTTATACACAATCACAATGGTCCCTTTTGGCTTTATAATCTGTGAATTACATCTGTCAATGTAATCCTGGGTTTGTAATCTACTACTGTAATTTTAGTCACAAGTGACAAAAGCATGGCCAGCCAAGTCCATATAAAAATTTTATATCCCACCTCTCTACCATGTATTTTCTACATGCCTCGTGCATTACAAAAATGCTATTTTAGCAATGTTTAAGGGTTTTGGTTTTTTATAGAATAGTTTTTAGGTACCGTAGCTACAAGTATAGTTGTAGAGGGCTCAGAAGGAGCCATAAAAATGACCATGAATTACCTAAAATATCTTCTTTTTTTTTGTACCCATGTCACCATTTAGAGTCCATTAAGTTAGGTGTCCATGGCTAGATTATGTGTTCTGTCCATCTCGTTGGGGCTCTGGGAATCTGATATTTTTATGTAAGGAAAAGCTGTGGGCTCAGGACTGAGCTGTGTTTTGCTATTCCTCAGCTTTGAGCAGATGTAATTTGGGGGGAATCGGGTAGGGGGGAATGAAGAGGAAACATTTCTGAGGAGAGACTGATGGTATCTGTCTGAAGTGGCTCAAGGGTCTGGAATGTTCAAATAAGTAGGGGGAAAGGAGACGAATGAATAGGCAGAGTGCAGGTGAGGCTATAAAAAAGTGCATGATTAATTCATTTATTACATGGCTCTGAAAAATGTCCTACAGATGTCAGCCCCTCAGAGGGAGTATATACATGCATTTGAGTATATAGATTTGTGTGTGTGCATGTGTAACTACATATTCCCCACATATGTTTCTGTTTGCAATACTATATTTGCAACCAGAAATGTGTGTTCTTAAACAGCAGTGGAAATACCACTAGGGGGGATTGTTAAGCTATTTTGCACGAGGAAGGGAAAAAAAATATGACAGCTCTTGAAAATTACTCCAAGTTTCATTATTTAAAATGGTCATTAGACAACTCTAAGCAGGAGCATCATGCTGGAACTCTAATTCAATCTTTGTAAGCAAACTCCTATCTCTCCCAAAAGCAATCCAATGCTTGTACACAGGCGTTTTAATTGCAAACGGATTAATGTAGCCTTTGAAGTAATAGCTGTTCCCCTGTACCTGCTTTCAGAGACAGTTGTTCTCACAATACCACTACAGGAGCAACCTGGAAGCGTTGTCCTGATCTTAACATTTAGACTCCAGCACATGGGCAGAGTTCATTCTCCGGTCTTATTTAGTCAACTTTGAAATCTTCAACCACATCCTTAAAATAAATTAGGGGAGGGGAGAGATCTGATCATTTTCTTTGCAAGGATTATTATAGTGGGGAGAAGTTGCAGGAAGAGGCCAAAGCTGTGACATGTTATTGTTCTGACAGATGCAGTTTTAGGAGTATTTGGGTTTTTTTAAAGAGAAATAATATTACCTACTGCGCTGTTTGAATGGAGCCGCTCCTAGGATGTAAAAGAATTCCTAAAACAATCCAAATCTCCAAACATTGGGCACTAGTGTCAGTGCAGCCTCAACATTTTGGTGGGGACATGAACCAGGATAAATTCACTGTTTGCCATATCGACTGCCATTCTCCTTCTCCCTGTAGACACAAAATTGTTTTAATAAAATCTGAACCACTATTTCAGTGGCGTTTAGGGAAATCCAGTGCCCACTTTATTTGGCATCCCAGCAAATGAAATGAATAAGGGGGTAGTTTTAGGAAGAGAAGTATAAAATAAAACGAGTCTAGAAAAATCCTAGAGGACAGAATGTGTGTGATGGGTTTTTTTTCCTGCCAAAGCAGAATGTCAAATACTGCCCCTTTTTATTTTTAAAGCATGCTAAAAGGAAAATTCTTCACAGAATCTTAAAGAAGTTTTTGACACAACAGCTGCAAAATCTATTTTCTAAACAAAGATTTATACATATTTATATGAGCTTAATCCAGATTTTTTTTAATAAATCATTCTCAGAACTGCAGAGGTAAACTATATGTAAATACCTCAAGTAATAGGCTTGTAGTGCAAATCACATCATTTTATCTTCAATTTTGCATTCGTTTTTCTGGCTTAAAGGTGCATCAGAGATATGCATTTTAGCATATTCAGAACACGGGGCGTGAAATTAAATGTTTGACAGAGTGAGAAAAATATACAGACTTTGGAGATGCCTTAAAAATAGTAATTTATGCAGATCTAGAAGAGTGAAATCATTTGCAATGGAGTGACCCTCTCTCCAGGAATTTTTTGCGCAGTGTTCTTCTCTAATCTCCTGCTGTATCTTCATTTTTCATTGAACTAGCCAGTTTTCTGCAAAGCAGTCTTGTAGATAAGGGAAGTGCTAAAAGAAGAAGAAAGAAGAAGCTCAGTGGGTCCGTTTCCATTGCACTTTTACCCAAGGCAATGGGCAGAATTTAACGGATTCCTTCCAACATATGTTTTTGCCAGATAAGTAAACAGTGTGTGTCGGAAATGAAAAAGCATTTGCAATTTAATGACATTACAGCTCTCAGCTTAGGCTGGCGTGCTGCGAGGCGAAAAGCAGAAAGAGAGAGGAGAGTAGAAAGAGAAAAAGAACAAAGTTCATCTTCCCTTTTGTGCATTTTTATCAAGGAAAATATTACTTCTTTCCTCCTCTTGTTCTCTTTTCTTTTTCTCTTTGCTTTTTTGTCTCACTCATTTAAATTTTTTTTCTTTTCTCCCCTTTTCTCTCTTCTGTTCACTTTTACCTTTTTCTTATACTGCCACTGAATCAACCCTCCTCCCCCTCCCCATTGTGTTGACTTGTTCATCTATTTGGGCCATTCAGTTTTTACCTATAAGAAGCTGTTTATCCAACAATGTATCTTTTTTTCCCCCTGTGTTGTACTCCTAGTGCTATAGCTCACAGTCAACAGGATTGTTGGAGGGATTATAACATTTCATTGCAAAGCACTACAAATCTGCTCTCCTTCATTCGGTCCCTGCTCCTGCTTCTTCTGATACTTGTCATTTCGTTTCAAATTCATTGCATTCTTTAGTTTTAGCCTCCCAAAAACCAAGCGGCCTGGCACTTACACCCAGCTAACAGTCCTCCAGCTTTGCCTTAGGTTTGAATGGCTGGGAACTTCCTTTGGTAATTGAAAGGTACCAAGTGGGCTCCATTAGTGGACTATCTACATTAAATTTTAGTTCGATCTCCAGTTTTCAAGGAGCCACTTCACATGGGACAATCCTTCCAGCCTGATAGAAACATCTGCTGCTTCTTTGTCTCTTTGATTGATTGACTATGCCTCTGTCTTTGCACATTTGCATGTGTGTCTTCTAAGTCCTGCCATTGCGTTCCGATCCAAAATCCCATGAAAGATCTAGTCCGGTGCCTGTGTCAACATTGTAGAATATTACAGCCCAAAACACTCGACGTGACCCTATTTCTGGTACACTTTTGTATCCTGCCTTCTAGCCTATAGAACTCATTTGCATATATGGAAAAGACAAAGGTCAAGGTGGGACAGGTCAACAAGGGCCACTCTAGGACCACAGAACACCATTTCCCTGAAGCGCACAGCACTGACTGGACACCTTGGATTATCTCCTTGTCCATAGGCATATCCAAAGATCAACAAATAGCTCAGAATACTCAAAGCACCAAAGTTACCTATGTTTCTAACATCCAGGTTCCCTTCTTAAAGGCTGTGCAGCTACAAATTTTAATGTGGAGCTATTCAAAAAACACTTTAATTTAATGCCAGAGATTTTAATACTAATTATATTTTGAGAATGCTACACAAAAGTCACTTGCTACACCCTAAGGTTAACCTGCAGGTTGGGTGTAATTGAAAGTATCTCTAGTCAGTTGCAAGTCCTATCATACAGACACATATTTGAAAAGCTGTTTAAAGAATATGTACTTGTCTAAAGACTTGTGCATGTTTTTTACCATGAAATTACATCTTCCACATCTTCCAGATCCGGTACTTGGTAAGTAAAAAAGGAAATCTGTTTGGACATAAGGAGGTAAAGTAGCTAGAGGTGGTAATTTAATCAACCAAGGATATATTTCAATGTTTTTTCTGGTCTTCTAGGCATTAGCACTTTAAATTCATTATGTCTGTTTGACAGATATATGCAGCCTTAAGGATCTAAAAATGAAATCCAAGGATAGTCTGCTAGAGGACATATATTGAAGTTAAGAGATTAAAACGGTCTAACCATTGCAGACAGAATGGAACATCTCACATTTCTCATACCTTGTAAGCGTGAGTATTTTGCAGATGTTAAATACAATCTGCTCTAATCATATATTTAAAAAAAACTGCTCAAGAGCTGTGGCTTTCTAACTTTTATATTGATGAAGTGGATATTAGAAAGACAATATTAGCTGCCATACAGTCTCAAGATGGGGAAGCTTTACATGGGGGATTTTCTCCATCAATAATTTAATAAGGAGGGTGCAGCCAAAGCAGCCTTCCTACATGCTTTAAAGACTCAAGAATCGTGTGTGAATTTCCTGTGAGGCAAATAACAAAAGAGCCAAATGAGAGAGCGAGTCTCTGTCTAACTGGGACATGGAGGACTCAGTGTCATTAGAGTAATTTAGCAATGTTAATGATCTGTAATATTAATACATCATACTTGAGAATGGAGAAGAGTTGTCATAATTAAATGCATTAAGCTACAATTAAAAAGTCATCTAAGCAGTTGTAAAGATACCAGTGACGATAAGAATGTTCATTACATTCCAAACCTCTCTAACCGTGTAACTTCCTCACTGGCAGGTTTGGTTGCAGGCAGTCCTCCTTATTCCAGCATCAGACATATCAAAATAGCAGCCACACAATAAGTCAGTGCCATATGTTGTACAGCCTTATCAGCCCTTCCCATCGCCAGTTACACTTTAACATTTTCTGTAGGGAAGTCTATGGTAGGCAGTATTTTGGCATATCTACTTTAATTCCTCAGAGGGGAAAAAAGGACAAGCTAGTGAAATACATGTGTCAGGACAGTCTTTCATGAGATTAGGGTCATTTTTTCAAATCACATTTCAAACCACATTGAAATGTACCTTTTGATATTGTGTTTAAATGGAGATACTATAGCATTTAAGCATAAACCCAAGTTATCTACCATCTGATGTCTGATAATCTCTTAATTCTCTTCCTTGCCTATTTGAATTCTCATCTTTAAATGCACAGGTCTCGAGTCAGAAACAGTGTCAGACCTGGAAGCGATAATACAGAATATGCAGTGATGTATCAGGACTGGGATGCAAGAGGAACAATGATAAAAATCACTCTATTCTGTGCCATACACAATATAAACCGAGAATAACACATGTTCTCTGCCCAAAAGGTTTTCCAATCTGAAATAATCGCAACCATTGTGTTTCTCCAGCTTTACACACAGCAGGCAATCAAAGGCTCTCAAAAACAAATTAACAGTAAAAAAAAGGGCCTGATTCTCCACTGGCCTGCACATTGTACGTACATTTACACCTCTGTGAAGTGAGTCTAAAATGCTACCAAAGCAATATTCCCCACTCACCATTTACAGCTCTTCTTACCCAATTAACATTCGTTTTTTCAGAGGTAAAAGGGCTAGACACTACTCCCCTTTAAGTCAATCAGAATCTTTCCATGGACTTTAGTAGGAGTTGGACTGGGCCACAAGTAACTACAGTGCAATTTGGAGTCAGAGCCTGTGAAACTGACCTTTTCTCGCATTGGATGTTCTTACTTGGATGCTAATATCTAAACTGTATTTTTAAATTTATTCACCTAAATTTGGGTTATTGCTGATTATGCACTATATGTATTGTGATAGATCCAGGCCAGTTGGGTACAGCAGAGTAGTCCTGTTGGTATCCAGGAAGTGGGTGGGCTCCACCCGCCCACTGCTAAAGGACCTCCCCGCAGCCTAAGGGGAGGATCCACACATCCGTGATACCAAATAATTGTGGGGGACAACTAATGAGACAACAGGAACTAGAGTGACGTCAAAGGGCTAAATGAAGGGAACCTGATGGGGACACCAAGCAGAGAACCCTGGACCACACCCACTGCTCCTCGAAAGCGTCAAGGGAGCCAGCGGATGCCACCCAGAGGAACTCTGCCTGGATGCATGAACGGATGGAGGAGTGGAAATAGGTCGCACAGTCACAAGAAACCCCCTCGGCCAACCTCCTCTCCCTGATTTTGTAGATGGTAACAGAGTAGTCAAAGGCAGATATACTGGCCACTGGCTAAGCAGTTTTCTGTTCCCTGACTGACCAGCGCAGGGGCTGCTCCAGGCTAGGGTGGACACATGACTCTAATTAGCCTGCAAAAAATCAGGTGAGGCCATTAGGCTAAGGTGAACACCTGACTCTAATTAACTTGCAAAGAGTCAGGTGAGGCCGTTAAGCTACTGTGAACACCTGACTCTAATTAAGGCCCCTCTGATACTATAAAAGGGCTCACTTTGGTCTAGCTGAATAGAGAAAAAGGGAGTCAGAGGACAGGAACTGTGGCTGGGTAATGAAGATACCCTTAAGCCACTGGAAGGAGCCCCAAGGCAAGAGTGAAGAAGGCATTAAGAGAAAGAAGCGGGAGAGCTGTGGGGAAGTGGTCCAGGGAAGTGTAGCAGCTCTGTTAGTGAAAGGTTGGCTGCCAACAGCTACTGCCACTAGGGTCCCTGGGCCAGAACCTGGAGTAGAGGGTGGGCCTGGGTTCCCCCCAACCTGCCACTACAAAAACATCTCCTGGGAGGGGAAGACAGGCCCCTGTCAGGACAGGAGGTTAAACTATTCTGAAATACGTCTGTAGAGACAACAGAGACTGTGAGAGTTCTCTCACAAACTTCCTTGCTGGCTTATGATGAAAAGGGCTCAGTAGACTGTAACCCTGGCCCTAGAGAGAGAAGGGCTATAAGGAGGGTTGCAGTGAGCCACTGAGGCTAGCATAAACTGTCTGGGAGCATGGGACCTGTGGAGGAAAGGTTGGAGCTTTGCCACAGTATCCTATGACTTTTAAAACAAACTGTATTTGTGGATAATCTAAGCACTAAACCCAGATGTACAGACACTCTTTTTTTTACCTGTGTGCTATATAATTTTTTAACATTAACTTCAATAAAAATTTTAAATCTGTTCTTTAACTTAAACAATATGCTTCATAGAAAAGGAATTAAAAGGCAGGACAACATTTTCAAAAGTTCCTCAATTACTTAGGAGCGTAAGTCCCAACTTCAAGCAGGACTTTTAGGAAGCTAAGCGTATAGGTCAATGAAATGTAGATTCCTGAGTGCCTAAAGTCTCTTTTGTAATGGCACTTACTAGATTTTTACCTGTGTTATCCATTCCACTGCTTACTTCAGAGGCAGCAGGAATGTGGCTCACTACCTTTTAAAAAACACAGGAATGAATTAATGACTCTTCTATTTGCCTATTAAAGCAACAGTAGTTCTAGTCATCTTAACACCTAAAACAAACTCCAGCTATCAGTTCATGATGTGGTGTACTTTGACATGAGACCTCTTTAATAAGCTGAATTTTGGGGCGGTATATTGATGTAACCTCAATAAAATACATAAGCCAGATAAATAATTGATTTAAATTCCAAAAGCCCTTTACAAGCTCATCGGGCTTCCCTGTAGCTAGGATCCTTGTTCACAAAATCTCTAGTGTGTCTGAGGGTCTTTTAAGACTCTGACGTTTCAGGGTTTTAAGGCCAGACTGTCTTCTGCAATCTGGTTTCTCTTGTGCCACCAGAGTGACAGGCCCTGACTCTCTTTTATGGGAGAGTCACCAAATGGTAGAGAGCCAGCATAACCACTTCCTATACTACCCTACTATACCCTGAAGGAATAATTCAGACTTGATCTGAGAACTACTGTGATGCAGCTAATCTCAGCTAGTGCACTAACCCCCAGGGGTTACAGCCAGCCACAGTATTTTAGATCAGCCCTTAGACTGCTCTAGAATATGCTGGGATCAGAGCACACCACCATGTCCCCTATTCCCCCAAAGTGTCCATGAAAATGAGCACAGCTAAAAAATCTAGCCTTTGATTTTACATCCACAGCTCAACCATTTGGAATGCTTTATGCCCCAACAAAAAGGTGTTTTGAATATTTCACAAATGTTATGCTGTCCTCTCAGTACCAGTAGAATTGAACTGGATCTTAGGATGCCTTGTCAACATGTCCATTCTCATTGATTCTATTGGCATTGATGCAATGCTAGTACAGCTGGAAAGCTCAAGCATTGTATTGACTCAATTAGTCCTTCCACCATAACCCTACAGTACTCCTGCTCTTTCTTTTCGGTGGCAACAGTTCAGATCAGTCATTCTGTCACCTGTCAAACATGCCTTAGGCACACATCTATAAATTGTTCCGGGCAAACCTGAGACCAGCCACCACCATCTCTCATGCTCACAAGTTCCATATAGGCCAGAGAACAGATGGGGTGGTGGATGGTCATTTTTCTCTCTCCTTGATTTCCCACTCCCCTCCCTAGGATCCACACAGGCCTCAGAGCAGCTGATGTACTTAGTCAGGGGCAGTGGGTATAATAGGCTTCCCTGGCGTAACTGCCCTGACAGACACCTGGGCTGCAGTGGCCCCGCCCCTCCCCCGAGGCCTGCACCCACAGCCTGCTGCCACCTGCCTACCTGCACTCCACCTCCCCGCCCCGATCTCAGGTCCCCGCTGCTCGCTGCATCACTTCTCGGGGTCAGGGGAGTAAGGAGGGAACCTGCGAGCAAGCGGTGGGCGCAGGGGTCTGGTAGGGGAATGAAGTGGCTCGGCCAGGAAGGAGCAGCTCAGCCCGGTGCTGGGGCTGGGCTGGGGTGGGCAAGCTGGGGCTCCTCTGGTCTTGGGGAGGTGGAGGGGTCGCTCAGGGTTCCTCCTGTTATGATGGGGTGGGTTTGGGAGCCCTAGACTATGGGGGGCAGGGCCTCAGGTGGAAGGGGTGGGGTAAAAAACAAACCTGTAGGAGAAAAGTACAATAAACAAGTAATATTATCAAGGTGATTCACCAAATCTTAATAATACAATATTTTGATAATTTTTTATATATATATAAGCGACTGGATAGCGTAGTGGTAGTGGTTAAGAGTGCCGCCCTTTGATACGGGAGACCGCCCTTTGATACGAGAAACCGGGGTTCAAATCCCGGTTGGTACCCAACTTTCCAGTAGGGAACCTTGGGCAAAAGACCCCCTAACGCTTCACCTGCCTACCTCAAATATGAGAGTGACACGAACTAGGAGAGTCATGCCGGCTCGGACGTTGCCCGGATTAATAAGGTCTGCGCCAGATGTTGAGGAACCAGAACAATCTGACGATAAGTGGGCACTGGAACAAACCATTCATGGACTAGACAAGAGAACCTGGAATTGATGGAATGCTACTACAACAGTAGACCTAATGAGAGGGGATATATGAAACGTATGAGGGGACTATGGATGGACAAAAGACCGACATCCACACTTACTGAGAAACAGCTAGTTACCCAACGCT
>NC_133769.1:275490466-275509976 GCF_003597395.2 Chelonoidis abingdonii | reverse complement strand
TCTCCAAAGGAGACGATCCAAGGTGGTACTCCCCAACGATGAGAGCAAGTGCAAGGCAACATAACACAGAGCGCACCAGCAAGCAGAAACCATCAGGGGTGGGGGAGGCAGAGAGCAAGACTCATAACAGTGCAAAGTGGCTGCAGGACCTGAGAACAGAATACAGCAATCTCCTAGAGTCACACGCATCACAGAGGAGACAGACATCAGCGCGAGTTTCGGCATCATATATATACATCAATGCGAGACTAAGGAGAGCATCCCGACATGACCAGAACGATTCACACCTACTAGAGCTACATATATGAAACTAAACAGCAGTGACATGACGCCATAGCAGACCAAGATGAACCAGGCTGCTAGCCACCAGCCACCCACAATCACGCCAAAGTGGGGCAACAGTGCTGAGTCATGAAAGATCCCTGAAGGGAACGTAGAACCCTCCAACTACACAGGCCAATAACCTGCTACCCCACAACATTCCCGAATAGTCCACTATCAGGCACATAAGAACACCCAAAAGCTACAGGACCTAAGCCGCCAGTACAGACACAGAACCAATCTGAGCACTAGGCCACCAAGGCAAGTGAGATCTGACAGAATAAGTCACGACTCAATACTGCACCCGTGGATATGTGAATGTCTGGCGCTATACCAAAGTCACAGAACTCTAAGGACCTTCCTCCAGACATCAATGGACCTCATGAGAACAAACACTCGGAAAGATCAACTCCAAGGTCGAGGCTTGTTCTACAAGTGGCCACCAAAGTGCGACAAATATATCCAAAGGTGATGCACTGTCCACCAGAGCTGCGGAGTCTGCATAAGGTTAACCCCTCAGCCCAGATAATCACAAGCGTGGCGTCGATTGGGTGAGAGCTTATCCCATCAGCAGCAACATCTCTTCTACAATGGTATTGACATATTCAGCCTGTAATACTAAAGACACCTAGAACCGAACATCAACTCCGCTAGCCCACCTGACCGGATGCAAGCACGTAGAGATACTCAGGGATCAGTCAATGGTCACCAGGTAACTGAGAGGGAAGAAAGTTGTGGCTGGAATGGTAGTGGGGACCACGAAGGAGGGAAGTGGTACGACCACAACGGAATGGATCCGAACTACCTAGCGGGCCACAATAGCAACATACAGACCAGACTACAAGTACCCAGCCACTGCTTAACATGGCAGTCTACCACAGGTCACGATTGGAAACCAAACAATGAAGAGGAGCATAGGAAAGACACAACATCCAAGTTCACCAAAAGGAATTAGAGACAAGGTCCGAGAGCCGCTCAGTGGAAAAGAAGAATCCCACGCCCATCCAACTAATAGACTGCTCTGTTCGCACGGCCCGGTGCGAGTATACAGAATATGCCTTGCTGGCCGGGTATACCCGTGGAGACGGTCCCAAAGGAGGATTGAGGAGCGCCGACGTGAAGCACCGGAAAGCTTCTCTACATAGCACGAATCTCCCATATCCGAGAGTCGGAACAACCCCAGAGACCGGAATAAAACCTCCATCTCGCCAAAAAAGGGCAGGCGGGGGCTTGCGTGCACCGTCAAGCCCCGTCCTGGACGAAACTCGGAACATCCAGGAGAGTACACGATAAGACAGGCGCCCCCCAAATATTCCGACAGAGCTGCTGAGGAAGATACTCCTGAGGCAGCACAGACATGCGTAGGAAAACCATAGCAGAAGAACTGCCATGGCAAGACACGAGCGACCCCTGCAGGATGTCCACCAATTGCGAGGTGACAGATGCGCTGAGGTGGCGACATTCAGGGAAATTCCTACGCAGTGGGCTGAGAAGGGGGCCTTGGACTCAAAAACAGCACTGAGGCACTGATCACTAGCAGTACACGGAACAGGCAACACTGGCCACCCTAAGAATCCATTGAGAGTACCGGGGTCACCCACATCGAGGTACTAGAAAGGACACAAGGTGCAGACTCGCAGGAGGCCAGATCAAGAGAACCACTACCAACCCACAATAGTGACAGGAGTAAGATTCAGGCAGGACATACAGCTCGCGAGACCGGACCCACAGACCAAGTGCGCTCGACACTTGGAGAGCGAGCGGCGTCTGCACTGCTAGCGAAAGCATGGGCCCTAACCCCGTCCCAAGACCAGATGGGGAAATTCCACAGAAGGTTGTGGAGAATAGCAGGGCTAAGATTCTGTGGACTCCCAGTCCCAGATAGGACAGCCAAGGGTACTGGCCATCAACCAAAGAACATGGTGTAAATAGACAAGACCGAGAAGAACAGCGGTGGGGAAGATATAGCAGTGCCACGTGACAGCAACATCGGAAGAGGAAATGAGAAAGCTGGAGAAGTACCAGGCCTGAAAGAGAACTAGCAGAGGAATGTGGAAAGTGAAGGCCAAAGTGGTCCCATGGTATAGGAAGCAACTCGGAGGCTGTCAACTGCACGCCGGTGAGTGAGTGGCTCCACAGATCCCAGGAACAACAATCAGAGCTCTCTGTTCCAGAAAGATGCAGTGGCTAGGAACAGCTAAGAATTCTGTGCAGAACCCTCAAACTCCCAGGCCTCTGGTAGAGGACCCGAGGTTGAGGAAGACACATACCACCCATAGGGGTGAGAGGGGATTTTTTTTTTTTTATAAATATGGGCTGTCAAGTGATTTTTAAAAAAATTATGATTAATTGCGTGGATAAAAATATTAATTGTGATTAATGATGTTAAACAATAATGGAATACCATTTATTTAAATATTTTTTACATTTTCAAATATATTAATTTAAATTACAACACAGAACACAAAGTGTATAGTGCTCACTTTATATTTTTATTATAAATATTTGCACAATTCACCTCATACAAGTACTGTAGTGCAATCTCTATCATGAAAGTTAAACTTGCAAATGTAGAATTATGTACAAAAAATAATGACATTGTTTTATTTTTCAGTGTAAAACTTTAGACCCTACAAGTCCACTCAGTCCTACTTCAGCCAGTCACTCAGACAAACAAACTCAGTAACAATTTACAGGAGATAATGCTGCCCGCTTCTTGTTTACAATGTCTTAAAAGTGAGAACAGGCATTTTCATAGCACTATAGTTGGGATCACAAGATATTTACATGCCAGATGCTCTAAAGATTCGTATGTCCCTTCATGCTTCAACCACCATTCCAGGAGACATGCATCCATGCTGCTGAAGGGTTCTGCTCGATAACAATCCAAAGCAGTATGGACCAATGCATGTTCATTTTCATCATCTGAGTCAGATGCCACCAGCAGAAGGTTGGTTTTCTTTTCTGGTGCTTCAGGTTCTGTAGTTTCTGCATCGGAGTGTGGCTCTAAGACTTCTAAAAGCATGCTCTCCATCTCGTCCCTCTCAGATTTTGGATTGCACTTCTGATTTGTAAAGCTTGTGTCAAATGCTGTAGCTATTTTTAGAAATCTCACATCGGTATCTTCTTTGCATTTTGTCAAATCTGCTGTGAAAGTGTTCTTAAAATGAACTTGTATAAGGTGATTTGAAAAATACTATTTCTTTTATTTATCATTTTTACAGTGCATCTATTTGTAAAAAAAAAAAAAGCACTGTGCACTTTTTATTCTGTGTTGTAATTGAAAACAATATTGAAAATGTAGAAAAACATTCAAAAATATATAATAAATTTCAATTGGTATTATATAGTTATAAGTGTGATTAATGGTGATTAATTTTTTTGACAGGTTTCAGAGTAGCAGTCGTGTTATTCTGTATGCACAAAAAGAACAGGAGTACTTGTGGCACCTTAGAGACGAACAAATTTATTTGAGCATAATCTTTCGTGGGCTACAGCCAGCAATGCCCCTCTGCCATGTACGTTGGCCAAACCGGACAGTCTCTACATAAAAGAATAAATGGACACAAATCAGACATCAAGAATTATAACATTCAAAAACCAGTCGGAGAACACTTCAGTCTCCCTGGCCACTCGATTACAGACCTAAAAGTTGCAATATTACAACAAAAAACCTTCAAAAACAGACTCCAGTGAGAGACTGCTGAATTGGAATTAATTTGCAAAATGGACACCATTAAATTAGGCTTAAATAAAGACTGGGAGTGGATGGGTCATTCACAAAGTAAAACTATTTCCCCATGTTTATTCCCCTCCCACACACACACACTGTTCCTCACAACTTCTTGTCAACTGCTGCAAATGGACCATTTTGATTATCACTACAAAAAAAATTTTCTCTCCTGCTAAAAAAATAGCTCACCTTAACTGATCACTCTCGTTAGAGTGTGTATGGTAACACACACACACACACACACACACAGAACATGAAACAGTGAGTGTATATATACACACAATCTTCCTACTGTATTTTCCACTGCATGCATCCAATGAAGTGGGCTGTAGCCCACAAAAGCTTTTGCTCAAATAAATTTTAGTCTCAGGGGCAGCTCTAGGCATTTTGCCGCCCCAAGCATGGCAGGCAGGCTGCCTTCGGCGTCTTGCCTCCGGAGGGTCTGCTGGTCCCGCGGCTTCGGCAGACCTGCCACAGGCTTTCCTGTGGGAGGACCGCCAAAGCCGCGAGACCAGTGTATATATATATATACACGGGACCAGTGTGTATACACACACACACACAGCAAAATAATAAATATATATTATAACTAAGGCTAAGTTTTTTGTCATGGATATTTTTAATAAAAGTCAGGAACGGGTCATGGGAAATAAACAAAAATTCATGTCAGCTTGTGACCCGTCCCTGACTTCCATTAAAAATATCCCTGTCAAAGGGTAGGTGGGATCAGCACCCACTGCTGCTGAGGCTCCTGAGTCCCCCACTGATGTGGTGCATGGGAGCTTCAAGGTCCCCCTGCTCCTGGGACTGGGCTGCTGCAAGGTCCCCTCACCCTGGGCAGCTGGCCACGGCTGTGGCTGGGCAGATGCAGGGAGTCCCCCCATCTGCCTTCCGTGGCTGGGCAGCTGCAGTTCCATCAGTTCCCCGCTGCGACTGGGCAGCTGCGGGGAGTCCACACCAGTTTGGGTGCTGGGAGCTGCAAGGGTGGGGGTGGCTGGGAGCTCCAACCCCAGGGCATAAAATGTCATGGAGGTCAATGGAAGTCATGGATTCTATGACTTCCATGACCTCCATGACATAATTGTAGCCTTAATTATAACAGCTGTGAAATACATAAATATATAGTATATGTGTGTTTCTTGACTCCAGTGGGTATTGGCTGAGTGAGAGCTGAGTAACTGCTTCAGGATTGGTGTCCAGCATTTATGTTTCAAAGTCTAGGGTGTTTTTTCAGTATTTATTAGTTAGAAATTTGCTATTACAAAATGGGCATATCACTCAGAATAAACAAGATATGAGCAAACTGTGATCAGTGATGGAAAGCAAGTAAAATGGAAAGGTCAATGCAATACAATATTTGGTTTATACATGCCTGTCATACCTTCTATCTTGTTCAGTGCTTTTTTTTTTTTTTAATTAAAAAATGCATATTTTATGTTGAGGTTTAAGGCCTGATCAACACTACAAAATTAGGTGGATGAAAGCCTCCTTGTGCCGACTTTGCTGTGCATGTGTCTACACTTAAATTTGTCTCCCACTGACGTAAGTGCCCCATTACACCAAGATGTAACACAAGTAACACTACCTGACTGAGCTGTGTTGAACCATGGTCTCTGTGCAGTGGTGTTCAAGCACCACGAGTGCAAACACTACATTACCTATGTCGACCCTAACAGCTGTCCTACAATGCCCAACACGGACCCCTCTGATCACAATTGTTAACTCCACTGCCCAGGGGTCACACATACCAGCAGCCTCTCCCCCACCTTTTAAAACCCCTGTGAATTTTTGAAATGACTTTGACCGGTTCTCCAGCTTGGTGAGCATACCGTTATGTGCTCTCCATTGTGCTGTGCAACTGCCCAGCAGACCCTGCTGGCTACACACTCCAGACATGCTCCTGCCTGGAGTAGACAGGAGCTATTGAATCTCCTGGGCCAGTAAGGAGAAGAGGCTATGCAGGCACAGCTATGGATCAGCCACAGAAATGTTGACATCTACAAGCAGATTGCAGTAGAAAAGAACAGGAATTAACAGCATAGGTCTGGGAAAGGCAAGGAATTGTGGCCAACAATTGATCTGGTGTCAAGCTGTAGGGATATTAAAGAAGGTTTATATTAAAAATGGTTTATGTGAGAAATGATTTATTGTTAAAAATGATTTATTGTTAATTGATACTTTATAACTAAAAGTTTATATTAAAAATAAATGTAATTCCCGAAATTTAGCCTCTAACCTGCAAGCCACCAGCTGTGTCTGTGTGAAGCCTGCTCACAGAAATACTTTGTATAAAACTTTTTAAATGTTAATTAACTCTAAGTGCCCCTTCTCTAAGTGACACTTTGTAGTCATTACTTTACTTTGTTACGGCCGCTGTGAGCCAAAACGGTAGCTGTTATAGTACATAGATAGAAAACCCCACCCTCTGTAAGTTTTCATCTCACTTTATTTTTAAATGATAAAAGACAGGGAGTCTCACATAAATTGGTAACACCCTGAAAGTTAAAAAAACAGTAAAATAAATAGAATTAAAATAAAAAGTGTATGTAAATAAGTGCCTAGTTTAAACAATAAATAAATGGTTAGGGAGTTACCAGCCTGAAAAATTCAGTGTTGGCCAAAAAAGGTGTCAAGTGAAATCAACCAGATGACCCCCGGAGGGCAAACTGGAATCCACCCCAAGCACCTAACAAACATCTAACAAAATGGAGCCAGCCACCTGCTGATTAATCTAGCAACTGCAAAATGAAACAACTCCCATGAACTAACATAGGGAAAAATCCCTATAAAACTGGACTCTGAAGACTGAGGACTTTGAGTCTATGGTTCTGCTGCCAGCCTACAGGAGCATCAGGTGCACCTGACCCGGACTCGGCTCCACTCTTGCGTACCGGGTACCTGGCCAGTATTCTGTCACAAGCAACTTTAGGCTGGCAACTATAATATCTATACAAAACTTGTATAAATAATTGTGTAAATATATATATAAAGTAATCATAGGAATAAGTAGCCAAACAACGGTGTTTGCTGTTATCTTTTATTTTTATTATGGTATTTACAATAAATGTGACAAATGTCTTGTCCCCTTTAATAAAATCCTGCTATTTTTTATTGGTATAACAAAGCTGTAGATCTGCCACTTTTATGAAGCGCAGTGAGCCATACTTGGCAGAGACCCCACCACAACTGCATAACACCATGGATATCACCACAGAGCCTGAGACACAGGCCCCTGCCTTGAACAGTGAGGAGAAGAAGGTAGATGAGGAAGAGGAGGTGGAGTATGGGGAACAAGAAGGCAGGGATCCAGCTGTGCTGTGAGCCAAGACCTGTTTTTAACTCCACCAGAGTCCAGTCAGTCCCTGCAGTCAAGCATGGATGAGTGTGATGCAGGGGAAAGAACCTTGGATAAATGTGTAAATAAATTTCCTATTACAGTGATTCCCCCCATCCCCAACTTGTAAGAACACAGCTGTCAACTTTTCATCAATTTATTTGAATAGAAGCGGTCATGACACAACAAAGAGAGATAAAGTTTCTATCTGCTCTTCATTCCTATCTAGAGTTAGGCAGGTGGGGCCATATGGAGTATGTGTAGGCCATACAGTGTAGTGTAGACATGGCCTAAGGTATTGATAACTTGGAATGGTGACAAGCTGTCAGTCAGAATGATGTTGATTTACTTTGGATATAGGCGTTTAATGACTAAGATATAGGAGCGCATTCATTTAACTTTCACTATTAGAAGATGCTTTGGCCTTTTGTAGGTGTTGATGGTACTGCTCTACAATACCAGGAGCAGAGACATTGGTATTATTTTAGCTACTGTTATTTGTAAATTCTGGAACTAAGCACTCTCCTCTAGCTTGAGCTCTGTTTATATTCAGGATCTTCACACCAATGTAACTACACTGATATTGTTTACAATGGTGCCAAGCCTTAATATTGTCACACTGGAGCAGGTCACTGCAGCACTTACACTGGTGCATCTTAGGGCTTGTCCCAGGGCCAGCCTTATGCAGAACTGATACAAGACCCTACATTGATAGTATCAAATGGTGTGATAAGGTGCCCTTAAGGTGGGCAAGACTTTGGTGTTCTCGCAGCCATTCCAGGAAAGCAGGCCATTTTTTCAAAATTAAGCAGAATAAAAATCATGCCATTTTCTTAACTTGTTTATACCATCAGTTTTGCAGTTAAGAGACAGAATTAAAACTGTGCACTTAGGTACAATAAGTGTATTTTTTTTCTTAAATGTTCATTTTCAATACCAAAGGAGGCCCAGCTTCCTGAGAGAGGGAAAAGGCCTGTCCGTCAGTGGAGGACCCCAAGAGGGGCTCTGTGATAACCTTCCAAATGAGAAGGAAAGCATAGGGAGAGGCAGATAGATGACATATGAGTTTAGGGAAGCACATGTGGCTCAGGCGGGCATGCTGCTCCTTCAGGGGAGGGCTTTGAAGTTTTGAGGGGGCACTCTTTGGTGAGGTGGCTTTGTTTCTGAAAAAAGGGGGAGCTGTTCTTTGTGGGTGAGGCTTTGGTCTAAAAATGCCAGGCCTCCATTGTTTATAAGAAGGCTTCTGTTTTCTCATATTTGGGGAAGCTGCCATGTATTGGAGGGTTTAGTGTCTCCTAGTCAGGGAGAGGGTTAGCTTGGGAGCTTTAACGCTGCATATTGGGAGAGCTCCCCTTTGCAATGGGAGCCCTGGTGGCACAAAGCAAGGCAGTTATTCTTTGTGGGTGAGACCTTCAAGCCACAAAGTGAAAACAGAAGATATCCCTTCTGATCTTAAAGTCTATGAGTAAGATTTTGTGAGGGGCTTAATGTTTCAAAATGGGGAAAGCACTCTTGCATTGGTGTCTCAAATGCCTACTTTTCCTGGGAGGGGGAGGGAGGCTCAGGGTCTCAAATTCTGAGGCAGCTGCTTTTCTTGGCAGTGGAGCAGGCCTCCTGAAGCCTTCATATATGCTCCATTATGTCGTCATCGTCATCATCATCATCATAATGCAGTAGTGCCAATCAGGGTTCAATGCCCCATTGTACTAGGAACTGGACACACATGAAATAAAAAAAAATTGCCATCCCAGAGAGTTTACAGTCCTAGTCTATGATGCAAGACAGTAGGAGAATACAGCAGACAAATATGATGAGGTAAGAGTAAAATCATCACGTTTATTATCATAAGGAGCAGTCAAGAGAAGCATCCACCTAGCCACTGTTGAGTGTTTTGTAGGTATCATGGCAGAGGTGAGTTTTAAGGAGGGATTTGAAGGAGAACAATGTAGTACAAGCATTACAAATGAACTACTGGCTTTAAAGAGATCTCCTGCCATGCATAAGTGACAGCACAGGAGACAGCATGAGGGGGTTGAGGGAAAACTGGTCAATTGGCACTGAAGGCGGTCATCACTGGCACGGCAAAGGCAGAAGTTAATGGATCAATAGCACGTTAGAGTTGACACATAGGATGGGCTAAGATGTGAAGTGTCTTAAAAGCAAAGCCATGTATCTTGTGTTCAATATGGTGGAGAAAAGGGAATCAGCAGTGGAATGCAAAGAAGAAGGTAACATAATAAGGGATGATCCAAGGAAGTGATTTTAGCAGCATTGAGGTATGACTGGACTGGAGGAGGGAAAGGTTACATTTGTCAAGGCCAGAAAGGACTTTGCAGTAATCAAAGCAATATGATAAGGGGCTGGAATACAGTTTTGGTCAGGTAGCAAGAGAGGAAAGGCCAGATCTTAGAGATGCTGAGTAGGAAGAAGCAATGAGTTATAGACACAGGCTGGAAATGTAGGTGTAGAGAAGGGGATGATACTTAGATTACAGGCTTGAGTGAGTGGCTAGGGGATAGATTGTGTTATCTCCAGTGATAGTTAAAGCATGGAAAAGTTTTGCGAAAAGATTAAGAGTTCAGTCGTCGCCATGTTGATCTTAAATTGAGCTCTGGACATGCACTAGGCAATGTCAGAAAGCCAGGCCAAGGTTTTAGTCCAGACAAAAGGAATCTGAAGCACAGAGATAGGGTCTGTGGGTTTCAGCATAGAGATGATAGATGAAGCCATGTTTTTAAATATGATCACCTGGCAATAGGATGTAAAAAGAGAAAGAAGAGGGTCTCTGTTGGACTTTATTAAAAGGAGCAAGGGAACGGGGAGGACCCACTGAATGAGTAGCTGCAAGGTAAATGGAAGAGAGCCTGGAAAGGACAGGATCACAAAAGCCAAGAGAGAACAAGATTTTGAAAAGCACAGCTGATGGTGTCAAAGGCAGCTGAGAGGATGAGGATGGGGATGAAGTCCAAACCCTGAGATATGGCCAGGAAGATGTCATTAAAAAATTTGATGAGAGTAGTTTCAGTGAAGTGTTGAGGGTGGAAGCCAGACTGAAAAAGAGTCTGGGAAGGACAGAAAGAACAGAACTCCAGAAACCAGCGAGTGTGAATGTGTGTGAGTGTGTGTAATTAATGAAGAGATCAACAGGAATGAGAGATTGGTTGGAACAGATTTTGTAGTCAAGGGTGGGGGTTTTACTGTGGGGGAGACTAAAGCATACATCTGTATCATTTCTGCTTCCAATAGGAACTGCCAGCTACTTTGACAGGTTCCCCCCAGAACCTACTGATCCCCCTGACCCACCAGTCTGGGCTCCCTCTCACACTGTAGTGCTATGACACGCTGAAAAGCCATCCAGCCTGTCCTTTCACCAGCCTTCATACAGGTAGGGCCACATCCAGCTGCAGTTACATGCAGGTCTCTGAACAGCCCCTGCATAGGAAAGTTAAAGTTAGGACAACTCCCAGCTACCCAGGCACGCACCCCCTCTAGAGTACAAACCCAAAATTATACCATCTTGCACTGCACGGGGAATTGTACAGCGTAAGCTCATCAAATTTGCCCCCTCACTCAATATGGAGAGGAATATGCAACAGCCTTTGCACTTATGGGAGTTATGGTTCTCATACACATCACTCCAACTCACTGGTTGAGATAAAGCAAAAATAAGTTTATTAACTACAAAAGATAGATTTTAAATGATTATAAGGGATAGCAAACATCAAAGCAGATTACCTAGCAAATAAACAAACTCTCAGACTAAGTTTAATATACTAAATAGATTGGATATGAATTAGCAGATTCTCACCCTAAGAGATGATGCAAGCAGGCTGAAGATTCTTAAGGGACAAGCTGCACTTGCTTTATCGCTTGGAATCCCCTGGTATCTCATTCACAGGCTAGAAATCCCTTTAGCCTCGGTCCAGAACTTCCCCTAGTTCAGTCTTTTTCCTCAGGTGTTCCAAGGCGTCTTCTTGTGTGGGGAGTGAAGCACACCAGATGATGTCACTCCCTGCCTTATATAGTTTTTGCATATGGCAGGAACCCTGTGTTTCAAAGCTTGGGCCATGTCTACACTTGCCATTTAAAACAGAAAAAAATCCCCTTTTTGTGCAAAAACCATGTGAGCGTCTACACTTGCCAATGACATTTTGTAAAAAGAAAACCACCTCCACAAGAGGCATACAGCTCTTACCAGTGATGCTTTTGCGGTGATGTGCAAGTGAAGACACGTTCGTCCTGTTTATACAGCTTTTAGCCTTCGGAGAATATCCCACATTGCCTCAGTGACCACTCTAGCCAGTAGCTCTGCTGCTCTGTTGCCAACAGACATCCACCCCTGCCCCTGTAAAGCCCCGGGCACTTTGAAACTCCTCTTCCTGTTTTCTTGGCAAGTGCTCACTTATCTGGCCAGGTGACAATGCCTCCTCCAGGGAGCAAACAATCCTCTGCCTGGTGCAATGCTGAGCTAGTGGAGCTTATCAGTGTCTGGGGAGAGGAGGCTGTGCAGGGACCCAGGATGACCCACTATCACTATCTCCCCCCCCATTCCCACAAGATCTATCATCAAACTGGAAAGAGCTGCACTGTGGAATAGCTGCCCTAGAGCGCTGCGCTCATCTGCGACGGAAGTGCTGCTAATGGAAACACTCTCAGATGCCTGAGGAATTAAATAAGTACACAAACCAGCGCTTTACTTTCACTGGTTCCCTATCACCGGTGAAACTTACAGTACAAAAACTCTGCAAGTTAGACGTACCCTTGGTCCCCAGACTGGTCTGTGGAAAAATACTGACATCCCAAGATGGGGTCTAGAGACATGTGGTCTCATCATATAACCTTGTAGAGTCATGGCAGCCATTACTGGGAGGCTGTCTGTAGCATTTACAAGAAGACTCGTCACCAGGTGGACATAGGCTTCTCCTAAGGCTTACTGTTTTTTCCTAATGGCCCATTGCCCTGAATAGGCCCTTCTTCACCCGCTACCTAGACTGAAAACATCTTGTCTAGTGGGAGTTACCCAGGTGTAACTATATTTGAAATGCAGATACATAGTCAATATTCATAACTCCAGATACAAAAATGATATGTGCATACAAATAGGATAATCATATTTAGCAAATCATAACTTTTCCAATGAGACCTCACATGACTTATCATGCATAAAATACATCATAATTATGCCATACTCATATCACAATAATATCACTGTGAACAATATGGGGTGCAGTGTCACATAGGGTGGGGGTTTTATTGTGGAGAAGACAAAAGCATACATCAGTATCATTTCTGCTTCTAGTAGGAACCGCCAGCTACCATCAGTCCTCACAAATTTTCAGCAACTACAGAGCTTTATATATATGTCAGCGTCTCTGTATCTATGACATTTCTCAGTAGAGTGATATAGGTATATTCCTTTGCTAAGTCAGGACGACGTGACCTAATCTGTGTTTAGCACTTTGTAGCTGGTCATAAGTAAGTCATTTTTAATAGATAACTTTTTAAAAAAATAGACTGTAAGTCTACAGAAAGGCAGCCACCACCAGGAATTTTAAAAGCTATTTTTAAAAAAGAGTGGCTTTTTTTTTTCCTGCTGAGGACAAATTCATCCTCAGACAGGGGTTTATTATTTGCATTGAGGCAGTGCCTAGATGTCAGGGATCTAGACACCACTGTGCTAGTCACTGGGCAAACATATAATCAGAAGATGGTCCCTGCCCCAAAAACCTTGTAATATAATACCTGGATACTTCAAAAGCAACAGACCTGCATGAAGGGCTGATGCTGAAAGTGAAATACTTGTTTCTGCTCACTCGGGGGTCACTGAGCGTATTTTATTCATTTTTCATAAAAATGATTTTTGAAATTTAAGATCAATAAAAAAAGAAAAATTAGGAAAAGGGTGAAAAACTTTAAATATGTTTTTAATCTTTGTGGTCATGAGTGTTTTAAGACTAACGTTTCCAATACGCAAATCCATGATCCCATCATTGCAGAGAGTAGAGCCAAATTTAGCAGTCAGGCTCACTTTTTAAAAGCTCGTGTTGTACAAATAAATACAAGTATTTTTGTACTTCCCCTTTGACAGTGTGAGAACACTACACTTTTTTTCACTTTTGTGATGGCTCATCCCTGAAGGTTGCACTGGTTGACACAAAGTGTATAGACCACTCAGTGTGCCATTTTTCTCTCATCTGAAAAAGCTAATTTATTAGGCCTAAATAAATACTAATTTTTGCATCATCAAATGCTCTTTCAACCTTTTAGTTCTGTAAATAATAGGGAGCTGAATGTTTACATTTGTTTTTAAATTTCTTTCACATAACTGAGAGAGATCCAGACACAACATCAAGCATTCAGAGATATCATGTTTTCAAAAGGATTTATGATACTCCCTGTAGATGTGGAGCCCATAAACCAATTAATTTATTCTAATGCTACATATAGGCAGTGGGTGAAATCCTTGTCCCACTGAAGTCAATAGAAGTTTAGTCATTGATTTAATGGGGCCAGGATTTCACCCAATATTTTTATCTGTGACCCATATAATCTTGTTGCAATTCCTTTAACATTGAAGTTTTAGTCTGTGTCAGAAGATAATACCATTACAATTTTTTTTAAAAATACATTAAAATGAATATACTAACATAAGATTTTGAATAAAAGAGTAGTGATGTAACAATGGTCCTTGATTTGAGAAGACGAGCGAGAATGAAAATTGCTTATACAGAATGTTTTGGTCAGCTATTCTATAATATCAGACTATATATTTTGGATTGCTAAACTACATGTGGCTTATGAGAACCAAGAACAAATATTATCTAGCCACATGTTGAATATTCGGGTCATACATGGGATAGATGAGCTGTGTGTACTCTGCAATTTCACACACATGTTCTTTATTCTTCACAATATACTAATCACAGTGACTAAAATGGTGTGGTAATGAAAAGGCTATGTAATATATATTTATTACATTTGATCCTGGACTGCTTTTATTTTGGAAGATATTGTGATGAGTGAAGGACAAGGCTCCAAAGGTTGGAAAATTTGGATAAACACCACAAAGTTTGTGTGTTTCAAACTTCAAACAGACCCAGTACTGCACTCCTTGAGCACTCAAAACTCCGTTTGACTTCACTGGCTAAGAATTGCAGAATTAGGACCCCTTGAAGTCAATGGAAGGATTCCTGCTCACATCAATGCGGTTTGGATCAGACCCATAGGCCCTACCTCTGAACATCTGGAGCCATAAAACTGAGCTGGAAATCTCATAAGAACTTCCTTTAAAAGTTTCTGAAGTTAACGGGAGCTTTCACTGACTTCAGTGGGGGCAAGATCAAGCCCAGTTAATAAGAAACACTGAGAATTCTCCTGAGAAAGTCAATAAAAGGTCAATAGATTCAGGAAAATGTATGTGGACTATTTTTAAGCTCTTCAGTTTACATAAGTAAATATACAGGCTTATTTGTGTTATTAGATAGTGTATACACTCCATCAATGAGGAACTAAAGGCTAAACAAGAAATTCTAAGCAGAATTTGCTGCATGTTGTTTGCTACTCATAAACTAAGATCAGAAGGGACCATCATGATCACCTAGTCTGACCACCTACTCCTGTAATAGACCCCTAACCTCTGGCTCAGTTACTGAAGTCCTCACATCATGATTTAAAGACTTCAAGTTAGAGAGAATCCACCATTTACACTAGTTTAGACTTGCAGGTCACCCACGTCCCTTGCTTCAGAGGAAAGCAAGAGTCTCTGCCAATTTGACTAAGGGGAAAATTCCTTCCCAACCCTAAATACAGTGATCAGTTGAACCCTGAGCATATGGTCAAGACCCATGAGCCAGATGCCTGGGAAAGAATTATCTGTAGTAAGTCAGAGCCTTCCCCATCTAGTGTCCCATCACTGGCCATTGGAAAAATTTGCTTATAGCTGTGGCAGATCAGCTTGGTAACATTGTAGGCAGTCCCATCATACCATCCCCTTCATAAACTTATCAAGCTGCTGGTCAGATCTTTGTCTTACAAGAGCAATTTTACTAGCAGCTATAAAAGAGCTGACTTGTGTTACTTAGATTATTGACTAACGAATTAAACATAACTTTAGCCTTAAAGATTAGATAGGGCTCTGCTTAAAATGCTCTGTCCCTTGTCTGTAGAATGGCCTGGATGTCTCTGCGATGTTAATCGATTTCTGTTAAAGCTGAGTCTCCTTCTTTAAAATGTGCTGGAAACTTAGGCTTTTCTCTATTCCAAAATAGCCAAATGTTCAATTTTCTAATGAAAGGAATGGATCCTTTATGCCGCCAGTATACGTGCGATCACCTTTACTGGCCACCATTTGTCAAGAATGTACACTGTGAGGTTTGTAGGAGGAGTGTACTAAACAGCATATGCGTATTTCAGAGTCCAGTTATTAGGATAATTGTGTCACCCTGGACAAACAGGGACAGTTGCGCCTAAACAAAGAAGTAGTAGCTAATTTGACCTCTGAATCTGCTGAATAGAAAATGCCTCTTAACAGATGTACCAGAGTCAGCTTCAGCTTCTAAGGGAAAGGACAGGATTCAAATGCTTGTAGTTAAAAGTCCAATGTCACAGGGATCTTTTAGGAAAAGGCCAATAATTTAAGGCCAGGGTTATGATTTCACATTGTAAGTAACCTGGTTAGATAACTTGTAATTGCCTTGGCTCCATCTTCCCCCCCACACCCCTTCTCCCGCTCTTCTCTTTTCTTGAGCTCTCCCCCCAGCCCCAAAAAAGATGAAATAGTTTGACTTGACCCTCCCCTACTTTATATCTGATATAGCTCATATTTCATTTCTGGCAGGTAAAGCAATCTTAATAAAAAGAAGGTGGTGAAGCATTTCCCGGGGAATAATTTGATCAGGAATCACTACTGGTTTTGGCATTAGTCGTGAAATGTATAAAAAGTTGAACAATCTGGGTTCATAGTCTTCTCTTCTCTGGATTCTTTTCTGCATTGATTTATTTTTCTTCTGCTGTGCATGGATAACATTGATATGAGTGTTTGTGGTGGTGGTGGTGGTGTTTTACTGATCCAAAGCTATTTGATCGTCTTTAACAGTCTTCTGTCGTGTTACCCAATCAGCAGCCAGACACCAGCTCTGACCCTTTTATCTTGTTATCGCTGGCGCCCAAAGCTTCTGCGAGCAGGTGGAAACCTCCACTCGAGGAAAATAGAAACAATCGCATAACATGACGGTCTGCGTTTCATTCCATCTCTCGCTCTTCCCCCGCCCCTTGTATAAATTTGATGAACGGGAAGGGAAAAAAAAAACAGGGCGCTTCTGAAAAGAGGCTGCAGCCCCTCCATTGAATGGGACAATAGAGGATTTCAGGAGGTGGAGGTGGAGGAGGATTTTACTGGCGGAGGAAAAGGATGGCCAGCCGTGCTTTCCCTTCGTCGGGTCAAATGTTCCTCAAAGCAGCCCCTTCCCTGCATACTGAAAAACGATCGTTACCAGTACTCTGAAGTATAAACAAAACCCTGCCTTGACTCCTTCCAGTGTACTAAAAATATCGCCTCCTTTGTTAGCTTTAAACGCATTGCTTTTGTATCCTGTCAGCAGAGCCTCTGCAACCATTTAGGCGGACTGGGAGGTTGCCTAGGGCGCCAAGATTTGGGGGCGCCAAAAAGCAGCACCCCCCAATTTTTTTTAAGTGGTTGAGCAGCCGCTGCTGCTGGGATCGAGAGGGACTCTGACCTGCCGGCCGCATCGGCAGCGGGCAGCCCAGCGTGTCCCCTGGGTCAGTGCGCCCCCGCGGCAGCCAGCAGCCCAGGGGTTATAACCCCTTATAAGGTTCTATATGTTTGCAGTGCTGGAGCACCAGCAATATTCAGGGCTGGGGGCCCTGCTCCAGCAATATTTGGAGCTGGGTCTCTCCCCGGCCCTGCCTGGATCGGCCTCCCCTCCACAGCAGGCTCCCCCCCCCACGCCCCCACGCGTCATGCTCACAGAAAGTAGCACAGCGTCTCTCCCCTGCCTGCTTCTGTTGCTGGAGCAGAGCAGCTCCCGGCAGTAACTGTTTTCTGCTGTCCCAGGGTCCTAGTGCCCCCCTCCCTCATCTCGCTACTGGCAGGGCAGGCCTGCCCTTACCTCGTGCTTGCTCCTCGCCCTGAGTCCTCCAAACACCCAAACCCCTCAGCGCCCCACACCCTAATCCTGCCTCAGTCCCCTGAGCCCCCCCACATCATGAACCCTCATCCTCAAACCCCATCCCCCCCTGCACCTAATCCCTGCATTCCCCACATCAGCCCACCCGCATCATGAAACCCCTACCACCCCAACCTCATTCCCTGGCACCCTAAATTCTTTCCGCAAGCCCTGACCCCCCCTGCAGCAGGACCCTCCTTCAGCCCAAACCCTCATCTCCTGCACCCATACCCTGTCTTAGCCTGAGAACCCCATCATGAACCCCTCACCTCAGCCCACAGCCATCATCACACCCACAGAACACTAGCACTGAGCCCATCCTGCATCATGATCCTCATCACTCACCCAACTCCTCAGCCCCTGATCCTCTCTAAATAACCCGCAAACTCCTCCCAGAGCATGCATAACTCCCCAGGAGCGGCACCACCTCCCCCTTTCGCACACACTCCTTCAAAACTTCCCTCTAGGCTCGCACCGCTCACCCTTTCCTGACACCCATCCCAGCCTGCATCCAAACTCCATCCCAAAGCCTGCACCCCTCACCCCCTCCTGCACACCCACCTCCTGCCCCAGCCCAGAGCCTGCACCCAGCACACAAACTCCATCCCAAAGCCTGCACCGCTCCTGCACCCTAATCCCCAGCTCAGGACCTGTACCCCAGAGCTCCCCCCCCACAAATCCCTCCCAGAACCTTAGGCAAGTGGGGTTGGAGTTGGGGGGGCGCAGGTTCTGGGTACCACCAAAATTTGTACAAACTTGCCACTCATGCCTGGGTCAGCGTGCCACTGGCAGCCGGGGGGTTCCACTGCGCAGCTGCTGCTTCACTTCTCCTACCTCCCAGGCTTGCGGCGCCAATCAGCTGTTTGGCACCGCAAGCCTGGGAGGAGAATTAGAGCAGGACAGCATGCTTGGGGAGGACGCGGAGCAGAAGTGAGCAGGGGTGGGGAGGTACCACAGGGCTCCTGGGGCCAGGGGGTGGAGAACTTCTGCAGGGGCGGGGGGCACACTTCAGGGCGAGGAGCTGCTGCAGGGCTGGGGGCAAGCAAGCTGGAAGTTTCGCCTAGGGCGCGAAACTTCCTTGCACGGGCCCTGCGTGTCAGGCACAGAGGATATATTGTGATCCGCAACAGACTTTCATTCTCCTTGTTTAGAGGTGGAGACAGGACTCAAGAGCAACAAGAAACCCCCTCAGGCACTGGAGCGATTCTGTAAGGATTGTAATCAAAAAGGTCCCAGCAGCTGGATCTCCATCTCGGCGTGTCCGCAGAGGCATTTCGCATAAACACTTTTATCTGTCCATAGAAACAATGGGATGGATTATTTTTGTCTCCACCTGGGTTGTGTCACACAAGCACACGCGTGCCACGTTTCGCTCCGGGGTGAGCTGTGTCGCACAACAGCAGGGCGGACTCCCTAGCAATACAGTACAGGGTGCTCTGCGTGAGCCCTGCTTTCACACGGAGAACAAGTCCCACACTGCAGTCCCGCAGTTTGCGGATTGGGCCAAGCACATTTTTGCAAGCCTGAACAAGAGCTGGCGAGTGTCTGTGGGCCGGCACGCAGGGATACGCCACGCGTGGAGGGCGAATCTGCCTTTTCATACCTCTGGCAGTGGTGGAGGGCTGGCCTAGCACACTGGTTGCCTTCCCTGTCCTGAGATAGGCAGCCAAGCCTAATCTGTGGCAGAAAATAAGTATTCACCTGGCACCAGGGCGTGCTGCTGTAACAGGGAGGAGGCAGAGTGAGAGTCAAACCCCCGCACCTACCTACAATATTCAAATGATCCGACCCTCCTGGAAAAGCTAATTGAAAACTTTGCAGGGGGGCGATAGTAGCACCGAGGAGAACGGACAACAGACGAAGCCAACTTCCTATTTCCATTGCGACATTGCAACCTCTCCCATCAGTTGGGAAAAGAAAGGGGGTGGTTTAAGTAGA
>NC_133769.1:275435466-275485466 GCF_003597395.2 Chelonoidis abingdonii | reverse complement strand
AGCGCCAGGGGAATAACAAAAGAAGGATCGTTTTAATTAGTGAGTCAGGGTCAAACGAACAGTCTGTTCCGCAAATCTTCCAAACTTTTCACTTTCTGAACATAATACAAGGAGAATGCTGATTTTAAAGGCATGTGTTCAGGGGCTCTTGTTGGTATCACAATTAAGGATGCAGCCAATCACTCTCGAGGGACAAAATGGGCTAAGTTCGAATTTAGAGATTTTAAATTTTAGCAGTTTAAAGGCTACTTTTTACTGTTTTATCTTCTATTCATTCATTTTGGGATTCCTGCAATTTCGTTTCTAAAATGATTCATTTGCTGCTAATCCCGTTTCAACTCTGTATCCGTCTAAACTCACACATGCAGATGTGGGCTCGATTTACATTTGAAAACACCCTTTCAGGTAATAAAATCAGACAAGCAGGGTAGAGGCAAAAGGTGTTAACGTTTTTGTTAGTAACTATCAGAGCCCCAGTGAAAAACCTCAAGCTGTAAATAGGAAATATAGTACTTCTAAAATAGTTGAACAAATTACACAGATTTAAGCAGAGCAGCTCTTTATGCTAACAAGATAAAGTAGTCAGGCAACTTTCCACTCTGAAAATGTTACTGGAAACCGATTAAATGATTTCTGCGGTCTGTGTGTATTCAGCAGACCCCGTTCTACTGGTTCATGAATACTTTTTTTTTTAATACAACGACTTTTTTATCTTCTTTCCTATTCACGATTTAAAATGTGATAAATCAGGTTTTTGGCTCTGAATAACAATGGCTTGATTTAGATTTCCTAGTAAATCTATTCAAAAGTGAAACAAAGACAGCCTTTGGAGGATACCTTACACTTCACCTGGACCAGGAGCGGAATGGCAATTCAGATAAAAATCTTGTTAGTAACTCAACAAGAAATAGAGGATTTCTCTTTTCCCTGCTTCAGGCTTTATTTAAACTCTTTGTTCAAAAATGAACAGAGTGGTAGTCGGATTCTAATTTACAGATATAGTTTAGACGTCTAATTTTAAATTAGAAAATCACACAAGAAAACCATTTACACGTAAATGTTAAAACCAATACTTAAACTTTTTTCTTTATATTACATAGACCCAAAACGAAACTAAATACGTTAGCCAGCTTCATTCACAAACATTAGTCAAAATATACACATTACAAAAGTAAAAAACGAAAACAAAAAACAAAAAAAACCTCTAACTGATGAATGTTTTTCTCTAAAATTTATTTTTTGTTTTTAAACCATTATTTGCAATTGAATTGCAGTTGCTCTAAAAATAACCTAAGCAGGTAGGAAGGGTACTCCAAAACAGTTAAACACTTCATGTTTGATAGGGAACGGTTCTTTGAACATGAGAATATTCTTCTGCTGTCAAAACAACCTCTGTTTCAGTTAAGCTAAATAATAAATATATAATTATCACTCAGACAAAAAGTTTGAGTTAACCTTAGATAAAATTGCGATCCTTAAATGGCGACGCAATATTTGTATTTACTCTGAAAGGCGTTCATTTTTTTTTTTTGAGTCTAAAACTGACTCAAACGTGGGCAAAGGAAGCAACGTATGTTCAATCAAAGACCTAACATTTCCACAGAAATTTACATATTTACAGTCTTAAGGTGAGTCCTAAGGATCGGGAAAAATAAGAGACACAGGCTCTAAATTAAGAATGAAATTTGTATGAATGTCCCATAGAAGAGGACTTCAGGAAGTCGTGTGGGCTATGTTAAGGAGAGCGGAGGGGCTGCGGAGATCAGAAGGACAGTATTTCACCTTACAGTCTATTTATTTTGTGTGCGTTTCCTGCTCCCATTCGCATAGGACTTGGTATAAAACAGAGGAAACATTTCAGATCCAAACGCCAGATTTGTCCCTCCACTCTGTCAACAATTTGCTCCCTTTTTGGCGGTGGTGGTGTTGCGGTGAAGACGTTTTGGAAAAGTTCACATAGCACAGATTTGGCGGGGGGAGGGTGGCAGGGGAGCCAAGCCAGGCAAAGGAAGATGCACTTTGGGAGAAACCAGTGAGAAAACAAGCCCTTTCAGCTCAGGTATCTGGAAAGGCTGCATGCAACACAGGACAATTCTAAAAAAAAACGTGGGGGGGGGCAGATGGGGGAGCCACCTCTAGCTAGGGAGTTTCTTCTCAATGGTGTCTGTGGGCAACACGCAACAGGTCCGAGGAGGGCCAGCCAGGCACCACCTGCTGCTGGAGCAGCTAGAAGTTTGCGGCAGGAGCGCAGGGCAGAAACGCTCCCGTTTACACGGACACTCGCCCCCGTTCCGCCCTTGCACCTTCCCCGTCGGCGAGTCCGCAGCTGCCGGCGCCTGTCCCTCGGCACCTGTCCCCAGGGCCCGGCGGCTCTCCAGGGAGCCGAGGCTGGGAGTCCGCCGCTCGGCGGGGCTGTCATAGCGCCGCCGCGTAGGCTGCCGGGTACGGGTCCAGCTGGGGCTTGCCCATACCTGGCAGCAGGATGTAGGCGAGGGGCGGCTGGAGGCCCGGGCTGGGCCAGGCGCTGCAGTTGCAGGGGATCATGTAGCCCGGGTTGCCCGCGGACGGGTGCGAGTGAGTGTGCCCCCCGGCGGCGGCGGCGGCAGCTCGCGGCGGCGCGGGCCCGTGGAAGGTGCCGCTCCGGCGGCGACGGGGTAGGCGCCAGGGGAGGGCGTAGGGAGACGCCGAGGCGGAGGAAGGCGACGCGGCTCTTCCATTTTGGACCCCAGGTTCCAGCAGCCGTATAGGGGCTGCTGGCGGCGCGGCGCGGCGGCTGCGGCTGCGGCGGCCGCCGACTGGGGAAGAAGACCCGGCGGCGCTGCGGCGGCGGCGGCGGCCGCTTTCTCCGGGTTGGCCAGCAGGGAGTCGGGCACCAGGCCCCCACCGGCCCCGCCGTGGAGCCCGGCCGCCTTCAGCCCGTGCGGGTGGTCGGGATCCGCCAGGCCGTAGGGCACGGGGAAGGCGAACTTGTCCTTCTTAAGCAGGGTCTTGGGCTTCCGGCGGGGCCGGTACTTGTAGTCGGGATGCTCCTTCATGTGCATGGCCCGCAGCCGCTTGGCCTCGTCGATGAAGGGCCGCTTCTCGGCCTCGGTGAGCAACTTCCACTCGGCCCCCAGGCGCTTGCTGATCTCCGAGTTGTGCATCTTGGGGTTCTCCTGGGCCATCTTCCGGCGCTGCGCCCGGGACCACACCATGAAGGCGTTCATGGGCCTCTTGACGTGATCCACCGGCTTGGACATGCTGGCCCCCGGCAAGCCCTGCAGCTGCTGCAGGCTGCAGCCCACACCGCGCTGGCGGCCGCCTGCCCCGGTCACCTCTCCCCCGCCGCTCGCAGCCCGCAGAAAATCAATCTTTGCTCCGCAGCAGAACGAGCCCGGGAACTGCAGCACCAACTTCGAGCCGCTCCTCCCTCTCGGCCTCCCAGGAGGAAAAGTCCCGCACCTGGGGGCTGCTGGGCTCCAGACCGCCCCAACCTCGGGCTCCTCTCCGCACCCTGAAAGCCGATGTCCCAAAAGGCAGGTCCCCCTGTGCACCGCTTTCCTCTCCGTCCAGAACTGGCCCCCAACCAGGAGACTGTCCCGGGCTCGGGTCTCTTCTTTCCGCCGGGAAGTTTCTTTCTTTTCTCAAGCAGGATTTTGAAACTCTCTCCAAACGCCGCTCTAGTTGGATGCTGGTGCCCCCAGAGTTCAAAGGGAACAACGGAAAAGTGCAAACATCCCCCCTTCCCCTTCCACTAGCTCAACTCTTCTCGGGGACTTGTCATTTGGCAACGGCCGGGGGGAGCAGGGGAGACACGGCGGCTTCCTTCCGTGCAAGGCGAGCCGCGAGCAAAGCAATGATCACAGAGTCCTACCCATGGCGAGCCTGCAAACAAACCGCGGGCCGGCGCTCTCCGGACGCAGGGCGTGCGGCAGGGGCGGCGGGAGCTGTCCGCTTTCCTCCCCTGGCTTTAGCGCGAGGCTGGCGATTAGCCGGGTCCCTTCCGCTCACAGCCAGATCTCTGCCCCCGGCGAGCCGCTGCGAGCTGCTTTCTCCTCGGACATACTCGTTTCTTCTCCTTCGCCTGCTCAGGGGGAGGGGGGATTGTCCCCCACTCTGGTCCGGGCTCAGCGACGCCTCCTGCTGCGGCCCCTAGAGCGCACGCGAGCCGTGCCGGCCCGGCAGGCACCAGCGATCCCGCTCAGCGCCGAGTCCCGGGATCAGGTTCCAACTTGGAGCTCGGCGGCGGCTCCCAGAGCTTCCAACTAACTTCGCCAAGTTTCATGCGGGCTCCCGGGCAGCTCCACTCCGGCTCGCTAGCCCCCTGCCTGGCTCCTCCTCTGCTCGGGGCTCTCTGGGCTTGCCTGGCCAGAGAGTGACTTGGGGGCGGGCGGGGGAGGGAAGAGAGGGCGAGGGGGGTTCTAATTAAAATGCTCGGCGATCTCAGCCAGGCAGAAGTGGAGCCGGTTATAAAGTCCCTGGTGTGGCTTGCAGCAGTCTCAGTCGCTCCCTCCTTTTGCCCCTCTGCAGCGGCAGCCAGCGGCAGGCAGGTAAAGCTCTCTCTGCGTGTGCATGTGAGCTAGCTATGTGTTGCATGTACAGTGTGTGTGTGTATCTGTGTGCAGGGGAACGTGGGGCCTGGCGGGGCTAGTGAGAGGGAGGGACAGCGGGAGAACCGGCTCCCACCCCCAGCCATTGATTAAACAGCATTCCCCACCCTTTCACTTCGCTGCAGGTTAGGGGGGCGGAGACACCAGAGCCTGGCCTGGCGGGCAGAAGCGGAGTCTGCGCAGCGCTCGCCAGCTAAGTTGGTGTGGAAACACAACCTCTGAGTATTACCCAACTCCGAAGAGCCGCCACGTCCGGCACCCGCAGATCGTCTGCTTCTCACTAGGCGAAGAGAGTTTATTTCGATAAATTGTTCATGATCTCTCCCTCCCCCACGTATTGAGTTACACGGCCAGACAGTCCCCCTTTCTCCTTGCGTCTTGATCCTGGAGATACACTTCCCCAGACTCCCTTTGCCACAGAGGAAATGTCCTAGGAAGGAGATTGACTCCAATTTAGGGTCACCGAAGCAACTTGCTGTCAGGTGGCCAGTTGTTTTAAACTGCACATTTTAAGTCGATAACAGGCACCGCTCGCTGCAAGCAGCCCCCTTATACGTTTGTGTTGGTTGTTGTTTTCAAAACCTTGTTAAAGGCACACTGTTAGTTTGCTCTTTATATACTAGGCTGGAGATAATTGTGTAGCTACACTACACCGATTGCACTCAATACCTAGAGCAAGGTAAACATTACGCCTATACAAAGGAAACGGGTATTAATCGCACTGATCCCGACTACGTATTTACATATAGTTCGTTGCCAAGGTTTTGTTTACTTTTGCCCAATGAAACAATTCTCTTCCCGTTGAAAAAACGCACAACCCGTGCTTTTGGCAGCGGCGTGAGCTCTTCGATTTGCATATTTTCTTTACTTCTTGATATGCTAGTTCTCACTCACCCCAACCTGATCTGTCTGAATGTGTTGCTAACAAGTTGGCCTGTCAGTCAGGGTGAACTCGCTCGCCTTGTTTGTACTTCGGCAGATTGGTTTCAACTTACCTTTGTGGTATGTGGAAGTACGAACTCCAATACACCATTAACTCTTTCCCACGTTAATATCAGGCCGAGGTGTACACCGACAGATCTCGGCTAAAGTCAAAGCTGGAGAAACAGTTGAGATGGCAGCCACAATCCCTTCACTTAGCGCGAGAGAGAGCACCCCTGATAGTTCCCATGCTCTGTTTCAGCAATCTTTGGGGGAAGGCGTTTGGGGAAATGTATGAGGGGATTTCTTTTGTTGCCATCGTAAAAGTAGCTCTGTGAAAAGTTCGTTTCACATCAGCTATACGCTTGTGTTGGTGAAACGATGTGTTTGAGGGGCTCTCTTTATAAGCACTTTCTTTCAAAAGTCAGCCAATAGGCGGAAGAGCACAAACTTCAGATATGGTTAATCAGCCAGACAGAGCGGGCTGTGATCATCCATGATCATAACGGATCTTCATCCATTATGAAAAACTATAATCCTACCAAAAAGAATAGGAGTACTTGTGGCATCTTAGAGACTAACACATTTAAGGTGCCACAAGTACTCCTACTCTTTTTGCGGATACAGACTAACACGACTACTACTCTGAAACATATAATCCTACCGTTTTCATGCTACTAAGACATTTTCAGAAGCCTGAAGTAAAGATATGAGATATTTTCTCTTCTCTCTCTCTGTATGTGTGATGTGTTGCATATACACATGTCCAAACTGATAGCCAGCCCGAGCTGGTGATAATCAGTACAGCTCCATTGACTACACTGGACCTGTCTGTCTACAGTAGTTGAAGATCTTGCCAGTTAAAATGCCATGAATAATTTACACATAAAATGTACCTACCCTGTCTTCATATTTAATGTATTATCCTTTTACCACATATTCCTCTCAATCTTCAAATCCACCTTGCAAACTTTGGCCCCTCACAATCCATTTAGCTGTGAAAAAGTTACCATCGGTTGTCAGAAGCAGGGAGATTAAGCTATCTACTAGCATTGACTGCCGTTTAGGCTTAGAAGGGAAATCCTATTTCTTGAAGGTTGAAAAAGTGATCAAGAGTGGCTATAGCCAGCGTAAGTATCACTGCTCTCCAGGTCACTTTTTCAAGCCATCGCCAAGAGTTTCCCACTCTGAAATGAAAAGTCAATATTTCAAATCATCTCATTTGTATTAACCAAGGGACAATTTCATATTCCAAGCATTCGATGGCATCCTTTATTGGGGGAAAATAATCCCATAGCTCTTTTTGCCTAGATCAGATGCCAGCACAATCAATTCCTTCCTGTATTTCAGTGCAAGCGGAGGAAGGGAGAAGATTATTTATATGGCCCCGACCACCGTGAGAACCCACAAAAGCTGTGACAAAGAGTTAAAAGAGAGGGAAGAGCCACCCTTTGGCTGCTACTGCCAATCAAATTCCAGACCCTTAGACGAGTGTGGGATAGGAGCCCGATCCTTTCCTCCTTAGCCTGCCAACATTCTCATTAACTCTATTAGAAAACTCGTATACGGAGTACGGGGTCCGCCTTCTGAATGGTTAACAAGGATGTTTCATTTTCCTCTCAGATCTCCTGTTTTAGATAATACTCCAATCGGTGATTATAACAAGGGGAACAGGAGTTCCCTCCACGCCCTTAGAGCCGAGTACTCTAGATAGTGAAAGGCAGCGCTCCATGGTATTCTACTGTCGAAAACTCGCCGAGAGCCAAGCTGAATCGGACAACGTGTGGCAGAAAAACGACAGTGGACAGGAGCACAAAGAAGAATAATTCAAAAATAAAAAGCACGAGTCTCTTCTTACGGGCTAGGTGGAGACTTGCCAGTTTGATTGACGTGGACAGAGTGGCAACAGTTTTTAGTCCGGCCATGCGTTAATTTGTGGACTGTTGTGATCCTATTTGGAGCTTGTGGTTCACAAGGGACAACAGTGAATCTGTGGAGAAATGATGAATGTACAAACATTTTTAGCTTTTCACAGACACTGCACGTAAAGAAAGGCTCTCGCAGCTGACAGGAATGGCTGATAAACACAGGTTGGGGGGTGGGAGAGGGGCTTCAAGAGATTTTCTAAGGTAAATGTTCATCGTTGCCTCTCAAATCCCTCGGAGACGTCAGATCAATGAACACGTGCATCTTGATATACTCATGCCTCTATGAAAGAATAAGAAAAATAAGCCTCTAGGTAATTGACAGCACAAGTATGCCCCATCTCACTGACTCCTCTCTTGAAAAAAAGTCACCATTTGCAAATGTCTAACTTCACAAATGTATGTTTCTGATTATTTGGTAGGATTCCAAAAAGTGAAAAACTAATACAAAATAAAAGATTTTATTGGTCATAAATTATTTGACACTCTTTCTCAGACTGATAAATTACTATGATTTGAGTTGAGTACATTTTTCTAGTTTTAAATGAAACACTATATACAAAGATCTAGTTTCCAAAGTGCTTTTCTTTCCACGTAACGCTTGTGGTAGCCACTGGCTGTTATAGAATACACATACGGAACATAGTTAAAGGTCTGTATTTCTAAGGTAATTTGCTGTTAAGAAGTGTGAACGAGGTGATGTTGACTTCACTGGGAGTAAATTTGGACCTGCAGACTCCGATTAGGTGTGAATGTAGAGTTTAGGCTTCCACTCCATCCTTCACACATCCTATGGTGCCTAAGTATACACGCACAATGGGACTGATACTGTTGGAGCAGGACAGGGCTCGTGGTATCTAACATCATACACAATTTGAGAACCTTGACATTCCTAATCAAGAGTGGAAGAATTAACTGAATTAACTTACCTGGATTTATGTTAAACCTGTAACATTACCTTAGGTAGTTATGTATATGTTAATTGCTGAGATGATGCAGTAGTATCAATATAATTTCTGAGAATAACGAGAAGATGATCCTGTGTAATGTAATTTACTTGCATTGGACTTGTCAATTATGATATAATGCAAATTCAGATGCATACTTTTGCTTCCAGCAAAATGAGTAGCTGTATTACCATGCAAAGATAAAATAATAATACACTTTATCTGAAACTTTAATATTTTATTCTAGCAGTTTAAATTTTAGAATGTACAGTGTCTTTTCAGTTCCCAGATATTAATTTTGGAAAGTTGAGTATGTTTAAAGTAAACAACTACAATCCCCTCAATTCTATTAGCCTGTTTAAGTGATCGGTAATATTCCGCTCTTGTGATCTGATAAATTAGATTTCATCTTTGCTCTCCCTAAAGGTAGGTATAGTTTTAAGAGGCTGTTTTTATTTTTCAAGCACAGCTTAGAGCAGCAATAGAGCAGGTAAACACTATAGTTCTTCCTAATTTGTAAAAGCAGCAAAGAATCCTGTAGCACCTTACAGACTAACACGTTTTGGAGCATGAGCTGTCGTGGGTGAATACGCACTTCGTCAGATGCAACCCGCGATATTCACCCACTACAGCTCATGCTCCAAAACGTCTGTTAGTCTATAAGGTACCACAGGATTCTTTGCTGCTTTTACAGATCCAGACTAACACGGCTACTCCTCTGATACTTCCTAATTTGTGTTATTTGAATTTAATAATAAGGTGGCAAGTCAGAGAGATAAAAAGTATTAGACGAATAATGGCTAGCCAGATAGCAATCTGCACCTAATCATTCCAACGAAGTGAAAAGCTGACTCATAAGCTCAATAGACTTATCACTGCACTATATTTATAGAGCCACATTGTGATTTTACTGCTTTGTTTGTGCACTAAAGCTTTTCCATATACAAACTGGGAAGCTGACAGTTTTCTTTGTGCAAGTATCAGCCAGCAATGCCACATTTACTTTCAGTTGTCAAAAGTTGGCAGACACTGTAGTATCTTAAACACACTTTTCTACCTGGTATAGTTCCTCAGATTTGTGAATGTTGCTTCTTATCTACCACCTCACTAGTACAAGCACACAAGTAAAGAGAAAACAAATTTTACATACATACCATATATGCTAGATTCAGTTATATGCTTGCAAAGAGTGCTTCAAAATGTTCAAAAGTTTTATTTTTCAATAATATTCACCTTTTTTTTTATTAGAGCACTGGTAGCACAACTTTAAGTGTCTACTAATGATTCCACCATGAAACGCTAGTTTCTAGGTTTATATTTTATAATCTGGCTGTAAAACTGTGATTCTGGTTGGAATTTGGCATATAAAAGCTCAGCTGGAGAATAAACTTTTTATAATAAATATATTGGGTTATATGGATTGCTATTTTAAGTTAAAGATTTTACTAGGTTTGGAAGCCTTCAGTGCTTCTAAAATTAAAAAAAAATAAAAAAATAAATCTAATGCTTTTGGTAAGGCTAGAATAAGTTCTAATAATTTTTGTGGGACTGATCCTACAACTACTCTATACACAGAACTCCTGCTGAAATCAAAGGAAACTCCATGGACAGGGCAGCTGCAGGATCCAACTCGGAACGGGATCCCCAGTAATTTGGTCCATAAACAAGGAATTTAAAATGTAGTCCTACTTTGAAAAGTGAGGCTGTAAAATTGGTATCTTCTTACTCAATTGATCTGCACTCCATTTGAAATCAGAGTCATATTAATTTACTTCAGTGACTAAATAAATTTCTGCTATTTTTTAATCTTGTTGGCCTTGCAGAAGTTATAGCTTTGGGCGAGTTGGATTCCATTCTGGCTCATATGTAATCAGCATGATTGGTAACTAAGTTCTGGCTGCAGTATCTTTGCTGCTGGTGGTTCATAAGACAGAAAGAAGTCACTTTGTTCTTAGATTCCAAGATGAATTTGCATCAGTGGCAATTTGAAAAACAAACAAACAGCTTTTTCCTTGTAAACTGAATATAGTTGATCTGGAAATCACAGGGAGACAATTAGCACAGACCCCACAACATCATTTTTACAGAATAATTTTTCAGAATAGGGGCACAATGATTCCCCTACATTAAGGTTTTACAAACATTTATGTATATGCATAACTTTTTTCACATGAATAGCCTTTTGATTTCAATGGAACTATTCCTGTGAGTAAAGTTCTGCCCATGAACAGTCATATTCTCTGTATTAATCAAGCAAAACTCACACTAAAGTCAGAATTTGGGCAAATGTATTCACATAATATTATAGAGACTTCTACTCATCTGAGCAGTCTCTATCTACTGAACCTATCATAACTTTCTTGTCCTAGCTGAAGTTAAATTACTTTTCATACCAAGGGCATAATGATTAGCTTTGGGCTCAGTTATCTTAGCAACTGAGATAAGGAACATGACATTCATGCTAAGTGGGAAAAAGGCTTTGAGATCTGAAGGGTTCCCCCAAATTGTTAAGATGAGTTCCTGTCTGCATCCTGTAGAACTTGCCATACCGGTATTGCCCTGGCCTCTTCTTTTGTCATTCAGTGTTGAACGCATTCTACAACAATATGCATTACCTCACCTTTTGGGGGCGAAGCCAGACTTTTTGGCACCTGCTCCCCTATTTGGTGTAAACATTGCTTGTGCCAATCAGAGGCGAACACACACAGGTTTTGGGGTCTGTCCACTATGACACTTCTGTGATGTCATAGTGGGTATTTTAGGGGTTGCCCTGCCATGTGCAGGCAGAGAGAGGAGAAAGAAAACGAATCCCTGTGTTATCGCTGTGTACCCCGCTAAACCGAGCTGGAGTTCACTCGCAGCTCCTCTCTTAAGCTGCACAGTGTGTTTCAAATCAGAGTTTCTACGGTTTGCTGTCGTTATGCATTTGGTTGTGTTTGTAATATCAGTTACTTACTTAAATGCTGCATCTTTGTTATAAATATTGTTAGTAGATTTTTTAGTCATTGTTGTGTTTTAAGCTTTTATTAAACCCTATGAGCTAATCATACGCTGCTCCCTTACCTTGTAACTACCCAATAAAACTTTAAATTGTATTATCTTTAGTTTGTGTGTGTCTGCAGTTTGCATTGTGACCCATTACTCTCCTTGTATCTCTTACCTATATAGTCATATTGCACGTGGCCTGTGTTAAATAATACATGCCAGCCATGTTCCTGATGCCCCGTGCAATTACGTGGCATCTAACATGCATCATATCAGGATGCAGGGAGGTTGGGGCATTGCCTGTGGCCATCTGCAAACCGCACAGATAATGAAACTGAATAGTTCCAACATTTGCAGTTTCACCTTTTTACTAGCCAAAATTCGACCAATCCAAAAATAGAATGGATCTGTTCCCTTGGCTCGGGAAAAACTCTAAAAGGCTATACTGTACCATTAACCCTGGCAGATACAGGATGCCTCCTTCGGTGCCACCTGAGCTTTGTATATTAATAAATAATACATTAAATAAGGCCCTCTCGTCTTGGAATATATTGTGAGGCTTTTGCCAAAGGAAAGATACTGGAGAGTTTTTTTAGGCATTTAGAGAGCAATCTTTCATGGTGTTGCTTAGACCAGGCAAGGACCACCTTCTTTCTGCTTCACAGTATTGACCAGAAGAGCAGGCAGGATTTTGCCTGGCTGTGATGGGGTCACCCACTGCGCACTAGACTGGAAAGGGTTATCTCCGCACTGTGGACTGAGGAAGCCACCCCCACCAAGCCCTACTGGACATGCTTCAAGTATAGCAGTAGTTTAAAAGTGAGAAGCCCAGATCAGTCTGGGCTGACAGCTGAAGAGGAAGGATGTTTGCTGCAGGCTCCAGCCCAGGAAGTGCCAGAGGCTCCAACAGCGGAAGCCAGGAATGCCAAGACCCAGGTGGAGATCCAGACACCAGCAGACATCCAGGAGAACCCAAGATCACTGGGAGTCATCTGTGCTGACGAGTCTGGAGACCCCAGAGATGCCTGGGTCACTGCTTCAAGGGATATGGTAGGAAGTAGCCTGGGGGGATGCCAGATGCAGAGCTGAGAACAGTCAGCGTGTTGTGATCAGATTGCTGCTGACTCAGTGGCGGAGATCCTCACTTCTGACAGAGTCCTGGGCTGGGACTCGTAGGAGCAGGGAGGACCTGGGTCCCCCTACCCTGGCCACACCTAGGTGGCAGCCTGTTATCCTTGACTTTGGTCAATAGGCCTTACCACCCTGCGGATAAGGCCAATCAATTGACTCTGGCCTCAATTACCACCCTGACAATAAGGCCAACCCAATTGACTGTGGCCATTAGGCATTACTGTCTTGTGGATAAGGGTGATCCTATTGACTCTGGCCATTGGGCTTTATAACTCTGGCACCTAGAACAGTACAGTGAACCTATTTGTGGACTGGGAATTCCTCCTTTGCATGCAAGGAGGATGAGGTTGTGCCCCCACCACAACACATTGTCAGAAATATGTTTTGCTGACCAGTCTGAGTTTGTTCAGGGATGTTACACAGCCATAAATCAGATAAAGTTGTTTTGTCTGTCAGGGATGGTAGGCAAGTCCCAAGAGCTATGAGCAGTTCAGTGTTGAGAAGGCTTCTGACTTCACTGAGTGGGGCGGTCTCTTGGAAACAATGAAATATAGTAGCCACTTTTGGAACTTTGTTCAGTGTATACAGAAGGGGTAAAACAAAGGCCGGAACTAACTCTTTGGGGTTTACCCTCTCAAGAGAAGCTTAGCAGAGGTTCCTACAGCATCTCTGCTGTCTGCTATGCCAGGAGAATACTTGGATCTCTTTACCATTTGATTCTTAAGAATTACTATTTCCAGGTGGTTACAGAGAAGTCAGGAATGAAGAGCTTAATAAGAAACAAGCCTTCAAACGAAGAAATCTATGTTAGGGCTGAAAAAACATGTCCTATCCCTATTTATAGAGGATGCCTCATTGTTACTCTGAACCCAGCAGGACAGCTCTAGTAAGATTTTATCCTTATCTTTAAGTGGCCAATTTTCTGAGTTTTGGCCAAGTGGGAGATGTCAGTGGTACCTCTACTGTTATACCAGCTCACTAAGGAAATGCTGAAGGGTCTTCCTTTGCTTGGTATAAGAATTATGTAAATATGTAGGAGTCTGGCTCAGCCTAAAAGAGCCAGGACTTGAGAGCACTTAATGGAACAGGTTCAGTTTTCTTGATGCTGTAAACCAGGGGTCGGCAACCTTTCAGAAGTGGTGTGCCGAGTCTTCATTTATTCACTCTAATTTTAAGGTTTCATGTGCCAGTAATACATTTTAGCGTTTTTAGAAGGTCTCTTTCTATAAGTTTATAATATATAACTGAACTATTGTTGTATGTGAAGTAAATAAGGTTTTAAAAATGTTTAAGAAGCTTCATTTAAAATTAAATTAAAATGCACAGCCCCCCGGACGGGTGGCCAGGACCCGGGCAGCATGAGTGCCACTGAAAATGAGCTCACGTGCCACCTTCGGCATGCGTTCCATAGGTTGCCTACCCCTGCTGTAAACTATACCATTGCCAGCAGCTCAGCCAGTGTGTTTCAGGAGGAGATCCACCCCTAGGGAGGGCAGATCATAGTATTGCTCCTTCCCTGGCTCAAGTATTCTGCCAGAGGAAGGCCACTTTACATTTACTGGGCTGTTGGAGGCTGCAGATGGGAAGTATTGGAGCAAATTGTGTTCATGGCTACCTTGCACATTTCTTATCACCTACTTTTTGGGCTGATCCTGCATTCCACCACTGAAACCTCTTCATGGTACACTTTTTATTGCGAAGGGCCTACATTATGCTGTCTTTTTGCTGGCCTAGATTCTGGACTGAATCTAGCCTAATTTCCCTGTGTTCGGGGGGCAGAATTTTGTGTGCAGAATTTGGGGGGCAGCATTTTGTGTGCTCCCCACGGGGCTCACGGGAGCTTCCGGTTCCACTCCCATTGTACCACCAAAGAAGGACCTTCTGCCGAAATGCCGCAGGCAACAGCGGCTGTCATTGAGCTGCTCAGTTGCCTGCTGCTGTTTTCCTCGTCACGTCGGCAGAAGGTCCTTCTTTGGTGGCACGATGGGAGCAGAAGCAGAAGCTCCTGTGCACCCCATGGGGAACGCACAAAATGCCGCCCCCCATAGGCTCGCCTAATGGAAGCGCCTGCCCTGCTGTGTTAGTTATTTAGTTGGCTCTTGTTATGGTTAACATTTTGTAAGATGGTTAGAAATTTATTTGTTCTACTATAAGCTTATCTATAACTTTTCAATAATGGGTAATGTTTTTATGTATATGGATCTAAATTCCGCTTTCTCTTTTTATTAGTATTTTAATTTTTTTGTTAAACTTGTCCCTGGAAGGTTTGACATAATCATACAGCAAGATTATAAAATTGTACTAGTAAGAGACTAAAGACATTTGAGTCCCTCTGCCTACAAAGGCCGGTTACAGCTGCCTGATGGAGGAAGTAAGAGATATTTAAGAATACTACACTTGATCTTTTTTTCTTTCAGAACTCATACAGTCTATTGTGGCACACATTGCCAATGTCCAGAGCCCTCTCACATTTGCAAATTTGACCACCACACCTTAGGAACAGTGCCAACACCACAGCTGCTAAAACCTCGGTAATGGAAATTCCTTTCTCTATGGCCACCTGAGGACCCAAGTCTCCATGATCCAACATGTACTAAATGCCACTGGCTACCTTCTCATGCACCCACATCAATCAAATTTTCTGAAAACTCAAATGATGCACATGGATTTTCAAAATCCAGTTGAAAAGCACTGTCCCCTTTTTTTTAAAACTCTCCACAGACATGCTGCAGAAAGTGCTTTCATACTCATCTCTGGCTCCCTCTTCTTGGTTTACATGGGCCTCTTCCTTGACCTTCAACACAATCTTACTAGTATCTAAATGTCAGAACTTTTTCGCTATAGCCCCTGTTGTCTGGAACAACCTGTCTATTTTTCTTCACTTTGTCAATTTCCTATCTTATTTCAAATCTCCATTGAAAACATATTTTCCACATTACTTAAACCTTTTAGTTTATCTCCTATTATTATTTTTACTTATTTTCCCTGTAATTGTGATATGTAATTCTATCAAGCATGATGGAATGCAGTTGGAATTGAAGATTGTCTATAAAATACATTTGTATTGTATTGGATAGGATACAAAAGAATTGTCAATGTTAAACAAATGATTAAATGAAGTCAATAGAGTTACACAAAGGATGAATTTGGCCCTTTGTGCATTAATCTTATTTAAGCTTTTTGGCTGCAATGTGCCAAGCAGATCTGAGCCTAATACAGCCAATTTATTTCCTTACATAGTATATCCATTGGAGTAGTTTATTAGCAATGAAAGTAAAAGATAAAGATAGTTTTTTGACAAATGAAGTTCACAACTTAAAAATCTGACCCTTTTCATGGGTGCTATAGAAGAGTAAGACCTCTGAAAGCATCTGCATTCATTCAGGACAGCTAAAAATATGCAAACATTTGACCACTGTCAGTAGAGACATTTCCTTCTAATCAGTGGGAAAAATAAAATCAAATTACCCCAGAAAGAGAAATTCCTTTGATTTTCTGTTGTCTTGCTCTTATATTTGACTGTCAAATGTCATTATAAAACACGAAGAGGGTTATGGAAAAAAGTATTCATTCTGGACAAGGCCGGCTCCAGGGTTTTTGATGCCCCAAGCAAAAAAAAAAAAAAAAAAGTTGCAATCAGCTCTACTGCCGCTGCTTCAGTCTTCGGCAGCAATTCGGCAGTTGGTCCTTCGCTCAAAGAGGGAGTGAAGGACCTGCCGCTGAAGTGCCGCCGAAGAGCCGGACGTGCCGTCCCTCTCCGTTGACCGCCCCAAGTACCTACTGGCTGGGCTGGTGCCTGGAGCTGGCCCTGATTCTGGATGAATTATTATTGGCCCAGAAGGTAAGTAAATTAGGCTCCTTTGAAAATCCCAAACTAAAGGAATAAGGCCCCTCAAATCCCCTTGAATGTCAATGGGATTTTGTGCCCTTACTCCTTTAGGCTCCTCTGAAAACCCCAGCTTTAGTAGTTGAGTGGAGTAGACCTAAAACATGTTGATGCTTTCAGGAAAGGACTAGATTATTAATCACACCAGCCACACCATCAGAGGCTCGTTCACCTGCACATCTCCAATGTGATATATGCCATCATGTGCCAGCAATGCCCCTCTGCCATGTACATTGGCCAGACCGGACAGTCTCTGTGCAAAAGAATAAATGGACACAAATCAGACAAGAATTATAATATTTAAAAACCAGTCGGAGAACACTTCAACCTCCGTGGTCACTCAATTACAGACCTAAAAGTCGCAATTCTCCAACAAAAAAAACCTTCAAAACCAGACTGCAACGAGAAACTGGACACCATTAAATTAGGCTTGAATAAAGACTGGGAGTGGATGGATCATTACACAAAGTAAAACCTATTTCCCCATGCTAATTTTCTCCTACTGTTACTCACATCTTCTTGTCAGCTGTTGGAAATGGGCCATCCTGATTATCACTACAATTTTTTTTTCTCCTGCTGATAATAGTCCACCTTAATTGATTAGTCTCATTATAGTTGGTATGACAACACCCATTTTTTCATGTTCTCTGTGTATATACATCTTCCTACTGTATTTTCCACTGCATGCATCCAATGAAGTCGGTTTTAGCCCACGAAAGATTATGCCCAAATAAATTTGTTAATCTCTAAGGTACAAGTACTCTTCATTCTTTTTGCTAGATTTATAATTTTTCTCTCACTCAAAATCAGGCCTTCTCAATCCTGCCACTTTTTGCAGCTAGGAAGGCCATACAGCATTTAGGCAAAGACTAAATAAACATTCGAGTTTATCTTTATTTGCATTTATCTGGACCTTTGACTTCACTTTGCTCTCGTACCTGCTGCTCTCCTAGTAACTAAGAGACAAAGCTAAAAATGCAAACTGATTTTTTGTCCTTCGCTTGCACCAGGGCAGTGCAACCATTTAGGCAAACTAGGCAGCTTGCTAGGGTCCTAGTGGTTGGGGGAGCCTAAAAGCCCGCTCAGGCAAGGAAGTGGAGTGGAGATGAGCTGGGTGTGGGGGAGGACCACCTACAGTAATGGTGGGGGGCACACAGGGAACCGCTCCCTGCTCCAGATCACCTCCACTCTGCCTCCTCCGCTGAGCACACAGCCCCCACTCTAATTCTCCTCCAATTGGCACCACAAGCCTGGAGGGAGGAGAATTAGAGCAATGCCAGCATGCTCAGCTGAGGAAGCAGAGCCAAGGTGAGCTGGGGCGGGATCCCCAGTGGGGTTAGCTGCCGGAGGGGGGCTCCCCAGGTGCGGTTAGGTGCCGCAGGGGGGCTCCCCAGGCAGGGTTAAGCTTCTGTGGGGTGGAGTGTCTCCGTGGCAGGGTTAGTTTCCGCAGGGGGGTCTCCCCAGGCGGGTTAGCTGCAGAAGGGGGGTAGCTGCTGCGGGGGGAGGGGGCTCTTACCGGGCAAAAAAAAAAAGGGGGGGGGGGGGGGTTTTTGGGGGGGGGCCCCTTCCCCCCCCCAGGGGGTAGGGGGGGGTTTCGGGTTAAGCTGCCATGGGGGGAGGGGTTAGTTGGGGGGGTTGGCAGAAGGTGGAAGTTTCGCCTAGGGCACAAAACTTCCTTGCACCGACCCTGCTTGGCGCTACTTTAACCATCAGACCTGGCCTGCAATATCTGAAACAAATAGTATGGCAAGACCTGAGGCAAAAATCAGCTGCAAGATATACTCTCCCTACCCATCTACATTTCACTGTAGATGAAGTTTCTCTTTGCTGGCATAGCTTAGCCCTTTGTTGGCATAGATAACTGCTCCATTTTTTAAAAGAATACCTATCTACCAATTATAATTGTACATTCTGAGTACTGCAAATACTAAAATTAACAAATGAACAATTTTCTGAATATCATGCTATAATCCAATTAGAGGAAGAGTGGTGCATGTGTGCATATTAGAAACACTAGTACTGTTGTGTTTAGCAGCAGCAATAGCTGTATCTGACAGATACAGTGCTGCATGTCTTCACGCTCAAATTGAAATCCTGGCCCCACTGAAGTCAGTGACAAAGCTCCCACTGACTACAATGAAGCCAGGAGTTCATTCACTGTTTCTAAAGTGAATATAGGGTCTGATCCAGAACCTACTGAGGTTAATTGAAAGCTTACCATTGACTTCAGTAACCTTTGCATCAGATCCATAGTGAATTTTTTTCACAGACGGACACAAGAAGGGCCAAAATGTCCAAGAATTCTTTGTTTGAAATGAAATGTTACATTAACATTTGATTTAGCCTGGCATGAGACTATGACAAACACAATCAATGTTATTTGCCAGGTTTATTTTTGATTTCATGATGCATTAAATTGAAAGTTTAATGAAAACGTGAAATAATTTCTCTCAGACATAACATGGACAGGTGCAATGTGAGCTTCTTCACACAGACTTCAATTTGAGTAATATAAGCTCAAGGTCTCATATTGCTGGTACTAAAACATTAGAATTTCTAAATATTGCAGATGACAATTTCTTAATTCAAGAAGTGCTGCATTCAACATGGGGGAATTTCATATTTAATCAGAAAAATGTAAATGATAATCATTTAAGAACACCTTACCAGATTCCCCCAAAGCCACAGTCAAGGAATTAGGTCATATTGGTTATAAAACGCAACCTGATTTAGAGGGGAAATGAAGACAGCTTTGAAGAATGATATATAAAAACAGAAGAAAAGGGAAGCTGACAGTAATGAATACAAATCAGAAACTAGGAACTGTATAACATTGATAAGGGAAACAAAAGGATACAAGGAGAAATCTATGGCCAGCAGAGTTAAGGACAAAAGAAGTTTTAAAGTATATTTTGGGAACAAAAAGAATCTCAAGAATAGTATTGGTCCATTACTCAATGGAAATAGTAGAACTGTCAATCCAGAAAAGGCAGAAGTATACAATAAAAAAATCTGTTCTGTATTTGGGTGTGGGGGAGAAACAGATGATATCATATCATATGATGATGGTACTCTTTTCATTCCACTAGTATCTCTGGAGGATTTTAAATAACCACTACTAAAGTTAGATATTTTAAAGTCAGTAGGTCCACATAACTTGCAACCAAGATTTTTTAAAGATCTGTCTAGAGCTCCATGGACTGTTACTATTGATTTTTCAATAAGTCTTGGAACACTGGGGAAGTTCCAAAGGACTGGAAGCAAGCTAATGTTGTGCCAATATTTAAGAAAGGGAAATAGGATGACCTAGATAATTACCAGGCTGTGTGATGCGGTGTTCACCCCACACTAGCCTGGAAAGGATTAATGAGGCTGAGAAGGGATCAATTAGCCTGCTGGCCATGCCTGAGAGGAATAAGGTTTGCTAAGCAACCCCTGATTGATGATGGAGCCCAGCCCTGTGTAGAAGGAACAGGCAGGGCTAGGGTGACCAGATGTCCTGATTTTATAGAGACAGTCCTGATTTTTGGGTCTTTTTCTTATATAGGCTCCTATTACCACCCCCCCACACACCCATCCTGGTGTTTCACATTTGCTGTCTGGTCACCCTAGGCAGGGCTAGTACAAAGGCAGGGAGTTGGCAGCAGAAAGGCAGCATTAGAGAGAGAAAGGAGGAAACCTGGGGGAGAGGAGAAGCCCTGGGATTCATGAGTTTACTAGAAGGGTGATGGAGCTGAAGCCTGATAGAGGTGGGGTAGGAGAAGGCTCAGAGAAATGGCATCAAGGTTGTCTGCTGATTAGAGGGTCCCTGAGCTGGAATGTGGAGTAAAGAGTGGGCCTGGGTTCCCCTATCAGCCACTGGGGGAAACGGCAGGGCTTTGAGTTAGAGGACTGCTGAGAATGATACCCAGAGAGGCAGGCTGATGAGACTTGGACACCCTGGAAGGGGAAAACATAGAGCGACCTGGCCGGAGGGCCAAGCCATGAGGAGGGCGCCCTCCTCATTTAGAGAGACAAACACTGCAACTTCTGGACAACGAGAGGGGCCGCAGTGCAAGCGAGAAGCCAGAAGGGGTGTCAGACCAAGCACAGCTAATCCCCAGAAGAGCCCCCCTCCACCATGGTGAATAAGGAACCTGATGACAAAGTCTCAGTTTGATATTGAACCTGGGCAAGATAATGGAGAGCTCATGTACTCAATCAAGAATTAAAGGAGGGTAATATAATGAATTCCAATCAATATGGGAAATACATCCTGTCAATTAACTTGATTTTCTTTTAATGAGTTTACAAGTTTGGTTGGTAAAGGAGTTATGTAATATACCTAGTCTTGGCATAAAACATTTGACTTGGTATCACATGACATTTTGATTTTAAAAAATAGAATCAGTACCAAGTTTCCAATGCCACCAGGTGCAAACTCAGAAGTGGCCCCGGTGCCTGGACCATGGCTCCTCCCCCGGCTCTGCCTGTGTATCCTGAGGCCCTAACCCTGCTTGACCTCTTCCCCTGAGGCCCTGCGCATGGCTGGCTCCTCTCCGCCCCTCCTTCCCTTGGTCGACCCTTTCTCCTCTGCTTTCTCCCCTCCTGTGTAGTGGTGGGACCTCGGAGGAAGAGGCTGAGTGGGGGTGAGGCCTTGGAGGCAGAGCCTCGGGATGGAGTTTGGGCGGGGTGTTGGAGGGAAGAGACTGAGCTCAGATAGAGCCTCTGGGCAGAGTGCAGGGGCAAGGTCATGGTCTAGGGGCTGTGGCCCACGAATTATTAATGTGGCCTTGAATAGAATAATAAAATATTAACATGGTACATATTACATATGAACTGCCATACTGGATCAGAGCAAAGGTCCATCTAGCCCAGTATCCTGTCTTCCAACAGTGGCCAATACCAACCCAGATGTTCTATGAGAACTGGTAATCATCAAGTCAATCCATCTAGTTCCTGTCACCTATTCCAAGCTTCTGGCAAACAGAGGCTAGGGATACAATCCCTATGTATTAAAAGCTGTCTGGCTATTCGGTTTACAATTGCATTGTAAAATCATCATGTGTGCCACTGTGGCCAAAAGGGCTAATGTAATCCTTTGATGCATAAACAGATATCTTGAGTAGGAATAGAGAGGTTATTTTATCTACTGGATTATTGTGTCCAATTATGATGTCCACAATACATTACAGAGGGCTCAAAGAAGAGCCATGAGAATGATGAAAGAGTTAGAAAACATGCCTTATAGTGATTGAGCTCCTTAAATGTATTTCTTTAGTTTAACAAAGAGAAAGTTAAGGGGTGACTTGATTAGTCTTTAAGTACCTACATGGAAAACAAATATTTGATAATGGACTCTTCAAGCTAGCAGAGAAAGGTATAACATGTTTAAGTAGCTGGAAGTTGAAGCTAGTCAAATTCAGACTAGAAATAAGGTATACATTTTTAACAGTGAGGATAATTAACCATTGGAACAATTTACCATGAGTCATGGTGTATTCTCCATGACTAGCAATTTTTGAATCAAGATTGGATATTTTTCTAAAAGATCTGCTCTCAAAATTATTTTGGGGAAAGTTATATGGCCTGTGTTTTAGAGGAGGTCAGACTGGATGATCACAATGGTCCCTTCTGGCTTTATAATCTATGAATTAGATCTCTCAGTGCGAACTTGGATTGTACCATCTTGGAAAATTCAACACTGGGTGTTCCTTGAAAAAGACTCTTTCCTCTCCCTCCTCCTATTTTTGGTGATATGAAGAAGCAGGAGACCAAGGCAACAGGCAATTTAGAATTACCAAAGATAGGCAGACAAAGGATAGACAAGTATGCTCTGTGCAGTGATAATGGTCTGATTCAAAACCCATTGACTTTAATGGGCTTTGGATCAGGCTCTAAATTAAAAATGAAGCAAATTTTCTTATGACCTAGTTCACTCTTGAAATCGGGTCCCTGGACATAAAAGGCCAGTTTATAAAACCACATTACCAATCACCTATTTTTTATGATTGCAGTATCTGTTTAGTGGAATGATTGGTTGTTTTAAAGATAAACATATTGGGGTTCTATAGGCATGCAAGGACTTAAGGTATATATTCCTATTAATGCTAGAGGCAATGAAGTCACATAAATCCTTTTCAGTAGTGGGAGAATGGAGCCCTTTGAGTGTGTCTCCTACATAGATTAGAACTATCCTGTCACACAATAACATGTTTATAGATGTTTTTATATTTTAGAGGCAGAGACAATTTTTACATGAGATTTTTTACCTCTAAGTGTAGATGCAGTTAGTTTATTTTGGCTTGCAGCACACACAGATTTATGACAAAACAATAAATTAGAGTAGTCAGGTTTCCTTCAGGCACTCAGACTTTTTTTTTTAATCAGAAGAAAGTTGTAACAATTGGAGAATATTAAATAAAAGTAAGCTAACGTGGGTGTATATGATTACAAATGCCTAAATACTAATGTCATTATTAAGAGTTAGGGAGGTGATTCCAGCCAAATTAGTGAAAGATCATTGCAGTAACTATATACGCAGGACTGAACATGATGGGGAATCTTGGATATTTCCCTGACAATACAAAATACATTGAAATTTTATTTTTGGTATGTCTGTGCAGACATAATTATTCTAACATCATATGAGATATCAGTTCAATAGACACCATATTTATGAAGACATTTGTGGCTAAACTTAGGAGAAAAACTTGTTTATATTCTCCTCATTTTCTTTTTTCACTTTTTTATTGAAGCTAAACACAGTTTAATCAAGTATGATTTGATTGCAGTTTTGTATGCACATGGATCTGAATATGAAGATTTAAACGGTATTGCATTTTAACTCTGCAGATATTATAGTCATCCATAAATAATCCCAACAGATAGAGTGTGTGTTGGTAATAAACCCACTCTTGTACTGGCCAGGTCCCAGATTAATGCTATTTTTGAATGCTTATTTATTTAAATTGACTTAAGGTAGAGACAATCAATTTTTTCAGCATTTTTTTTCTTGAAAAATGCCAATTTGTGAAATTGTAACTGTTCGTGAAGCAGGGTCAAGTTCAACAAGTTTCCTGACTTGATAAGAAAAGTTTAGAAGATGAAATCTTCAAAATGAAAAATTCTGCATTTGTTGTTGCTTGATGACTGTTTCAAAGTATAAGGTAATTAGACTGAAAAAAGGTCAAAAATTAAAACAAAATGTTTCAATCAACCTAAAATGAAAAAAATCATTTTTCAGATCAGATATTTGCAGGATTGATTTTATTATTTTGTTCTTATTTGAGATGAGAAATATTTTCAAACTCTCAAAATAGTTGCTGGATGGGAAAATTGTTGCCTACCCAGCTCTTGCTTAAAGTCATACCCCCTCCCCCCCGACTCAGAGTGTCATCATTCACTGCCGTCTATTCAGTCCTTCCCTCAGGAAAAGCCTTGCAGTATGACCAAAGGATCAATAAATTTGGACTCTGGCAGTTAACAGAGAAGCAGATATCAGAGCTGAGGACTTCTCACTGAAAATGCTTGCCTCAAACTACCAAACATTTATTCAAAGGTTTATTGGTTTAGTTACCTCATGATCTTATCTGGTATTGCACAAGGAGAGCAGCTATCTCTGAGATAATCAGAAACCACCCCATTTAACACATCAGTTAAAATTAGCACCTTAAAACCAGAAACTAACCCAGATCAAGGCACACAAGTGATCACTGTGAGAGGCACCACTAACAAATGGGCCGCCACATTCTTCACTGGCTTAAGTTTCTGATCAATCTTAAATTTAGCCCCATGTGAAGCACACTGTAAGTGGATGAACACAACGTTTTCTATACATTTCTTCAAAAAGGAAGATTAGAGAAGCTAATCAACACTAAGGGCTTGGCTACACTTGTGAGTTATAGCGCATTAAAGCAGCCCTGGGCATCCTAACTCATGACACGTCCACACTGGTAAGGCATGTAGAGTTGGTAATCCACTTCCATGAGAAGCATAATGCTTCCTGCATACCGGCTGGTGCGCCTTGGCGCCAGTGTGGACGCTCCAGTCTATTAATGCATTTTGATCCGCCTCCAGAAGTGTCTCACATTGCCTGTTCTAGCCACTCCGGTCATCACTTTGAATGCTACTGCCCTGCTCTCAGGTGACCAACCCTCAAACCCACCCTTTACGTTCTCTGGGAATTTTGAAAATCCGTGTCTTGTTTGCTCAACAAGGCGTGGAGTGCTCTCAGCGAATCTTTCCAGGTGACCATGCCTCCATGCCCCAGGCGATCCCCAGTATGGAGCAATGGTGAGGTGCTGGACCTCATCAGTGTTTTCAGGGAAGAAGCTGTCCAGTCCCAGCTGTGCTCCGGCCATTGGAATTACATTACCTTCAGGCACATATCAAGGGACGTAATGGAAAGGGGCCATGACAGGACGCACTGCAGTGCAGGGTTAAAGTGAAGGAGCTGCAGTCACTGCTCATCACCCCAGACTTGCATGATGATGTGATCCCACCACTCAGTGCTTGTTTCCTGAGCCCAAAAGTGACTTTCCACCGTAGTGAGCATGTCGTGATTGCCGCAAGCAATCTCGTGTCGTATGAATTATGCGAGTCGCCATCATCATCGGACTCCTCACTGTCAGTTTGTAGCTTAAGGACTAACTTGACTGCAATTCATGATGTGTTGGCAAGACCTATCAGCATATTCCTCGGCAGTTTGGGATCCATTCCTGCAGACCGAAAGAGAAGACAGAGCACGCAGTATAAAAAAATATTGAAAGATGGTGCCAAATGTGAACGGAAGCACAGGGATTGCTGGGATGCGAAGCGATGCATCCCGGGGCATTGGGACAGGACCCAGAATGCCCCGCATCCCCCACCCCGTTCCCACAAGCCACAGCACCAGAATGGGAAGAGGTGCTCTGTGGGATAGCTGCCCATAATGCACTGCAGCAAATGCCGCAAATGTGGCCACACCACTGCTCTTGCAGCTGACAGTGTGAACACATGGCAGCACTTTCCCTGCTGCAGTCTCCGAGGGCTGGTTTAACTCATAGCACTCTACATCTGCAAAAGTAAACATGTGCTAACACATTTTCTTGAGCAAAGGTCTAACTATTGTTTCTTTAAGGGAGGCTGGCATCCTGCTATTCCAAAGGGAAGCAATAATGATCACCTCCAACAAAGACTTCCCAAAAATCTCCCACACCAAAATGTTTTGTAACAGATGGGACAGAGGGGGAAGGGGTGTCTAACTCTCATGTTATAGATTAATGCTCCTGAAGCACTTCCAGAATTTCATGGAACAACAGTGACTGAAACTCAGAGAAAACCCTACATTTGTCTGTCAGCTGGTGGCCCCAATCACTAGCCTGGAAGACTCAGCCACATCCTGTTCAGTTTATAGCCATTGCATCAGGGCTCAGTTTATTAGTCCACATAAAAGAAAGGAATCATGAAACAACAACTGTTCCCCACCTACCCTGTAGGGTCTTCAGCCCTTCAACCACTCACAGATCAGGCTTGCCTTCTTGCCATCCTCTGCTGCAGCTATAAGACAGAATGCTCACTGCCTTCTTCTGCTACCAGGCGCCCTCAAGAGGATGAACCCTCCTTTATACTCCCCTAACTGGGGATCACTGGTGCCAATAACTTGCTGCTGTCTAGCTGATTCTGAACAGCTGCCTGCTGGGTTCCTCTCCAGAGCAGGGATGGTTGCTTCCTGCCCTTAAAGGGGCAGATCATCCTGTTACATGCCCCTATTCCCACCCCCCACCCCATCCCACCCCAAAGTGAAGTCCAAGATGGACTCTTAGTCTACCAAGTTTTCCCCCTCCTAAGAAAAAGAGTCTGCATTCACATGGGTGGCTCCAGGTTGGTTGCAAACCATAAATCTATATGGCTGCAGAGCCAGGTACAACTGCATCAATCTAGGGTTCTTTTCTCTCATAATATACAGTTATTTTCAAGGGCAATGGTCAGTGATTAGGATGAAAGGTGCTCCAATCAGGTAATACCTCAGTGCCTCAACGGCCCACTTTATTGCCAGCACTCTGTCTCAACCACTGAATAGTTTTATTCTAGCAGAAGTAATTTTCTGCTCAGATATATAATGGGGTCCTCTCCATCCTCAAACTCCTGCGAGAAGACAGCCACCTGGTCTATATCTGGCAGCATCTGTCTGCAGGATTAAGTCTTTAGCAACATCTGGGCTACCTACCACTAGGGCACTACAGTGGATCTATTTTATTTCCCCCCATACGTGGGGGTCCAATTGTGGCACTCTGTATCTAAAGAGCACCCTGTAACCCCCATATTCACCTTATTATATAATTATGATATATTTCAGATAAGGCATGCCATGTAAGATATCATACAAAAGGTCACAATCTGCTGAAACCCTTTGTTCTGTCAAAATATAAATAGCATATGAAATTGTGAGATTCTGCTGTATGGTTGTTACTGAAATGTGTTGTGAGTCACCCACTGCCAGTTTTCCAGTAACAGCAAAGGAAGTGATCCACTCCCAGGAGGGTGTTAAATGACCATTAATCAGCAGCGGAGTTGTAAACAAGGAATTTACTATGCTGTAAGAGAGCTACGCAAGCATCACACAATGGGGGATGTCTCAACTCTGTGATTCAACAAAGCCCACCAGGACATGTCTGGGCTAGTGTTTTCCAGGCCATGGACTGAGAATATAAAATAGGAGACAGTGGCATAATGCTTTTACCTTTCTCTTCCTCCACCTATGCTGGAAGCAACAAGAATGCTGGGAACACAAGACTTGAATTGAGGAGACTGGTCCCAGACTTAAAGTGGAAGCCTGTGTATTAAGAACTGTAAAATCCAGTGGGGTGAGAAAACTGCTTGATCCAAATACTGCCTAGTTTAATGGAGTTTAATTAGACTGTGAGCTAACCTTTTGATAATTGTCTTGGACCTTTTAGGCCTACCCTTTATAATCACTTAAAATCTACCTTTCTGTAGTTAATAAAAATCCGTTCTATGTTTTACCTAAAACTGTGTTTTGGTTAAAGTGCTTGGGAAACCTCATCTTGGTTTACAAAGATGAGTGTGTGTCCTCTCCACATTGATGGGGAGCAGAGTGAGTAATAAACTTATACTGGTCAGACTTCTGACCAGGGCAAGAGGGTATATTCTGGGGTTGCAAGGCTGGGGGCTTGGGAGATTTGCTGATGCCTTTTTCTGTGTGATTCATGAGTGTCTCAGGGAGCACTCATGGAATTTAGCTACATGCTGTTGTGCTGAGTGATAACAGCATCTGGAAGGGATTGGAGCTTGGCACTAGCAAAGCGTTGTGTGAGAGCCCAGGATGAAGTTGCTGGGGCACAGCAGTACCCCAGTTCCAGGTTGTGCCTGGGGGATCCTGTCACACCAATGAACTTTCCAGGATGCCTTGTTGCATGGAATGTCCTTTAAAGGGACAATGACTGTCCAAATATCAGGAAATGAACCACTGACAATATCCTACCAGTCCCAGAAAAGATTTCACCTGTTGCTTTGTAGTGGGACTAGGGATTCCACAAGGGCCTTTACCTTGTCTATCAGAGGTTCAGTTTTTCCCATTTCCAAGAGTATATCCCAGATATTTTATCTCTGTGCAGCCAATCTGACATTTAGAAAAGCCCAGGAGACCTGCTGCCCTGAGGAATTGGAGCACTCTCTAGAGATGCTCTGACCAGGCAGCAGTGTAAACCATTACATTATCAAGGTAGGCAGCTACATATGCCTTGGTAGGTAGAAGTGTCTTGTCCATTAGTCACTGAAATGTCGCTATACCTGATGGAGGCTGAACAGAAGGGTATGAAATTTGTAGAGATCATAAGTTGTAGCAAATGCAGTTATCTCTCTGGATTCTGCGGCCAAGGTGATCTGTCTTGGTAAGGTCTCTTATAGTGATGTACAAGACCATCCCCAGCAATTCCACCATCTCATCTATTTGCACAGAGGGTATGCATCTAATTTAGACACCACATTTACTTTACAGAAGTCAGTGCAAAACTGGACACTTCCATCTGGCTTTGGGACCTGCCCAACCAGACAACACCACTTGCTGTGAAATTCCTCAATTACTCCCAGTTGGAGCATGCTTTGCAGTTCTTTCTTAGTAGTGTCCTTTAACCATTCTGGTTTCTTGAAGTGGCCCCCTGGACTGAGCTCCCTGGCTTTAAGATGCATGTGGTGTTCTGTCAAATAGTTTATCTCAGGGCACCTTTGTGCATGGCTCCGGGTCTGATATTTTAAGTCCTAAATCCTATTTCTGCATCCTGAGGTGGACAAAATGAGCCTACAGGGTCTTCCAGGATTTTATAGTAAATTGACATAGTATATTTTTGACCCCGTTGCATCATGGCTACAAACTATGACAGAGTAGGTCATGCTGGTGGGGGAGTGGCACTATAAATGAAGAAAACAGAGTAAAATCTTAAATGAATCAAATTGTACTATATAATTTCTATGGATAGAAATTCCATGCTTGAATTACAAGAGTATAGCAGTAGGATTATACTACTGACCACCTAACCAGCATGGAGACAGCGACTGTGAAATGCTTAGGGAAATTAGAGAGGCTACAAAAAACAGAAAACCCAATAATAATGGGGGATTTCAACTATCCCCATAATGACTGGGTACAAGTCACCTCAGGACAGGATGCAGAGATAAAGTTTCTAGACACCATTAATGAATGCTTCTTGGAGCAACTACTCCTGGAATCCACAGCTGTAGAGGTAAGTCTTAATTTAGTCCAAAGTGGAGCACAGGATCTGGTCCCAGAGGTGACTATAACTGAACTGTTTAGTTATAGCAACCATAATGTAATTAAATTTAACATCCTTGTAAGGAGGAAAATACCAAAGACACCCACCACAGAAGCATTTATCTTCAAAAAGGAAAATGGCACAAAAGTGAGGAAGCTAGTTAAATAGAAATGAAAAGGAACAGTCACAAGCACGAAATGCCTGCAAGCTGCATGGAAACTATTTAAATGGAAACTATTTAAAAACACCATAATAGACACTCACACTAAATGTATACCCCAAATAAAATAAAAAAGAAACAAACTCTTAAACAGTAAGAGAACCTCGTCCGCGTCACTTCTCACTGCCCCTATTGGCCTGGGATGGCGAACCGTGGCCAGTGGGAGCTGTAACCCAGCATCTATCCTACCTGATGGCACTGGGCCAAGTTTGGGGCCCTTTTCCCAGAATAGAGGGGAATAATCACTTCTCTCAATCTGTTGACAATGCTCCTACTAATGCAGCCCAATATGCCATTAGCCTTCTTGACAAAAAGGGCACTCTGTTGACTCATATCCAGCTTCTCATCCGCTGTAATCCCCAGGTCCTTTTCTGAAGAACTGCTGCTTAGCCAGTCAGCCCCAGCCTGTAGCAGTGCATGGGATTCTTTCTTCCTAAGTGCAGGACTCTGCATTTGTCCTTGTTGAATCTCAGATTTATTTTGGCACAATCCTCCAATTTGTCTAGGTCACTCTGGACCCTATCCCTACCTCTGGCATATCTACTGCTCCCCCCCAGCTTAGTGTCATCTGCAAACTTGCTGAGGGTGCAATCCATCTCATCATCCAGATAATTAATAAAGATGTTGAACAAAACTGGCCCCAGGACCGACCCCTGCGGCACTCCACTTGATACTGGCTGCCAACTAGACATTGATCCATTGATCATGAGCCATTGAGCCTGACAATCTAGCCAGCTTTCTATTCACCTTGTAGTCCATTCATCCAATCCATATTTTTTTAACTTGCTGCAAGAATACTGTGGGAGACCGTATAAAAAGCTTTGCTAACGTGAAGATATATCATGTCCACCACTTTCCCCATATCCACAGAGCCAGTTATCTCATCATCGCAGGCAATCAGGTTGGTCAGGCATGACTTGCCCATGATGAACCCATGTTGACTGTTCCTAACCATCTTCCTCTCCTCCAAGTGCTTCAAAATGGATTCCTGGGGACCTGCCCCATGATTTTGCCAGGGACTGAAGTGAGGCTGACCAGTCTATAGTTCCCCAGATTCTTCTTCTTCCCTTTTTAAAAGATGGGCACTGTATTTGCCTTTTTCCAAGCATCTGGGACCTCCCCTGAATTGCCACATGATTTTCAAGAGATAATGGTCAATGGCATTAAGCTTGCTGCTGCAACTTTTGCGTGTGCTGGATTGGTGAGCTGCAGTATGGCGTTGCTGTTGCCTTTCCATTCTTTTATGTTTGCGGACTTGGCTGGTCTAACAACGCGTTTAACATTTAAAGAGAGTATAATCGGATTTACACTGTACCGTCACCTACACGCCTTTATTCGAATTTAAGGGCTTCTATTAAATCGTTCTGTATCCTCCCCGATGAAGAGTGCGCTAACATTCGGATTAACATATCAGATTACGTTGGCGGACGGGGAAGCGAGTTATGGCCTCGGCGGTATCCCAGTCCACCACTGACAGCTGACAGCTATTGAACTCGGATGCAGCGGGCAGGGAAACAGGAAAAGGCCCCGCGAACTTTTGAATTACTTTCTGTTTGCTCGCATGGAGCTTGATCGCGGGTGCGATGCAGCACAAAAAGAGTCAGCATGGACCATACGGGATACTGGAATTATGTGCTTATGAGGAGACAATCTGTATAGAGTCCGTTACAGAAGCGAAATGCCAAAGGTTTGAAAAAATCTCCAGCTACCAGCGGCATGAACACAGTATAACGGAAAGCCAAGGAACAAAAGGAGCATGGAGACCGAGGGGGGCGGTACTAGGAATCAGCTATCAGTCACAGCAGCTCGAAATGTATTTGCTTCTTTGGCTAGTCCAATGTTGTAGTTCAAACACGTGTTTGTGGTTCGTGGGAGATAGCTCCGCAGTGTCGTCCCCCCAACCACGTAAAAGAACAGGAAGAATCATTTCTTGGACTTCTTAGTGTCACCCTGAGACTGAGATGTGACTGTAGACCATGCTGCAGCAGTGAGACGTATCTGCTGTCTCTCCTCCGGTGGTAGCGGTGCAAGTAGGACTGGTTAATGTCCACATGAACCCGGAGTGCTCCAATGCTTCATTTAACTGACATATGGGGGACGGGTAGAACAGGAATGATTCCTCGGTCACCCGATTAGAAGGATCAGAACGCTAGGTCCGTCTTATAGACCTGGGGGTGAACTTCATCACCCCATCCCGTTTCGGTGTAAAGAAGAAGATTCTGTACTGCTGAATGTCATAGCGCAGCAATGCTTGTTCTCTCCCCACACCGCTTAGTCCTGCCTGGATATCATAGCGGGTGCTCACCCCTCATTTTTTTCATATCAGTGTTTTTATTCCTGCATCGTATACGTCATGAACCAAATGCAGACACTGCCACGGTAGCCAGGAAGTGGGAAATGGAAGCAAGGTCGGGGTGTTGCGGGCACCCCCTCGTGATATACACGGGGCCTGCTCTTATTACATTGCCTTTCTGCAGATGATTATATTGACTAGGGAGGGTTGACGGGGAGTCAATCCCAATTTTCTTTTGCGTTGCGGCCCGAGCCGATTTCAGCCAGGAGGCACTCATGATAGCAGTGGAAGTACAAGGAAGAGAGATAACTATTCAGTTTGCCAGTTTACTCCGGGAGACGGGTACAAGAGACTGGTACCATCTGGCTCTCTTATGCAAAAGCAAGTGAGATGCTGTGTTTTGTTACGCGCTGGAGTATCACCTCTCTTCCGCTAGCAGCCAGTACAATATATGAGTGCTGGTAAAGAAAAAGAAAGCGAACGGCTCCATGGTTGCCGGCTATGGGCAAAAGCCTGCAGGCACAGGGAAAAAACGGCAGAAAGGATTGTCTAGCTTGTTTACCGAGGAAGGATGACTGATGAATTACCCAACCCCGCGGACAGATCTATAATCACGCCAGAATTCCAGAGGGCGAGGAGACTGCGAAACTATGGAGAATAGTCAGGAGAGCTACCCACAATGCAAGTGCTCATCGCGTTAGCACTGACTAGAGAACGCCAACGACCGGAATACATGTGCCCTAGGTTTGACCGCATGAAATCGATTATACCAGTTGTATAAAACCGATTTTAGCTAATTCGATATTATCCCGTAGTGTAGACTTGGCCTCAGAAACCAGCTCAGGGCTCCTTCTTGCTCTCCCCGGCTTCTGTCAGCACTGCCCTGTCCAGGGTTCTGTAGCTCCATCAACCAGTCACACACCATCCACACTTCTACAGTTCAGGCAAGGAACTGAACTCCCTCCAGCCCTGTAGCTCTTCTTATACTAGGCTGCTGGGCTACGATTGGCTGTGCCCCACACAGTCACTCTAGGCAGCTTGGAGGACCCTTTCCACTGTCCTCTTTTGGGGCGTGTCAGGGCCATGAGGCCTCCAGCAGGGGGCCTCAGAGGGTCTGGTATACCCCATCACAGGAGTTTTTCTTTTAGATTCCCTATATGCCTGCCCTGGCTCTAACTACATTTCACTCACACATCCAGCACATTGCATGGAGCAAGAAAGGTTCCTCTGGCAGTAAGTCCTGGCTCCTGGCCACCCAAGGTTGCTGTGACCCTTACACTAGGTGCAAAGATACTGTCTCTCCTCCTCTCCATGGTCCCCTTCTGACAGCCAGCCAGTCAGTGCCGGTGTGGAGCTCCAGGGCTTTTGCAGTTGGGAGGTGTGAGGCACAGGGGCTCCAGGGACAGAGCTTGGGGGGACACACAAGAGGAGATGGGCCTCAGGGTAAGAATGGGTGAGGGTGCTTTTGGATCATCCCCCACACAATCCTCCCATGCTCCACTGGTCCCCAAAACCCCTACCAGTGGGCTCATTCCACTACCTTTCTCCCCCTGGCATCTCTGTCACCGCAGGCTCCTCAAAATCCTGAACTGCTGCAGGCACCCCCAACCCTATTCCGCACCTTTTCGGAGCTGGACAAGTAATATTCAAAGATACAAACTGATCTGAAATCTGTCAGGGTAAAGCTATTATACCTACATATATACTATGGGATCCAGTATTTCATTAACAGCTGGTATATATGAATACTGGGCCAGAGCCCCAGCTGGATGGCATTGTTCTGTAGTCGCCGATGGCTCTACCCTGATTTATACTAGTTGAGGTTCTGGTCCATTGTTTCTAGCATGAGTAAAAGTGGGAGTCTGAGCTCCTCTGCCTTGGTTAAAGTGCGGCACAGTGCTAAACTGTTTGAGAGCCACTGCTCTATAGGCTGCACTATAATCTTCCTCAGTGACACCTGAAACTGAACGGGTTCCATTAGCCTTTAAGAACAGACCAATCAAATAGGTTCACCACCTCAACAGAAGCAGTGTGCCCAAACAGCAGGGTGGCTCCAGGTTTCTTGCCGCCCCAAGCAAAAAACAAACAGAAAAGCCGGTGTGCCGCCCCTTGAAAAGTGCCGCCCCAAAGAACCGGAATGCTTCCCCTTTAGAATGCCGCCTCAAGCACATGCTTGGAACGCTGGTGTCTAGAGCCGGTCCTGCCAAACAGCAAACCAACTAGGTCATAAGAGGTACTCATGTGCATGCAAAATGCACTTGGATCCTGAATTTGACTCTTAAAAATAAAATAAAAAAATATGGAAGCTACTTCACTGAGAATGAATCCTTACTGTCTTTCCTATATGGCTGGGTTGGCTCCTTTAGGTGTGACTGGGTCCATTGTCCCAGCTTTTTGTTCTTGCACAGGTGAAGGAGAGGTGAAGGGGAGACACTCCAAGGACTTTTTTATGGATGATCTCCAAAACTCTAAGGCCATTCCTGTTAGCAAACCTTACTCTTTATTTATATTTAATATTTGTAGTTCTTCAAACTGGTTGCCATACATCATGACAATTATGTAAAATACTAGTTCTGCATCTTTTGCCCTTGAAATTCTCATTTATCTTTCACCTCCCAGGCCAAATTCTGCACTTACATTCCAAACATCCCCATTGACTTGAAATCAATGGAGTTGCACAAGATGTAAGTCAGGGCAGTATTTAACTCCCTGTGTTCAATATTCATTTTCTCCCCTCTCTCTCTCCTCCCACACATAGAAAAAGAAGAAGGGCTAAGAGTAGTGGGGGAGGGAAAGAACCACTATAAACTTGATCCTTTGTCACATATATTCCATTCAAAATTAGCACTTGCTAATATTTCCTTTTTTTATCTAGTCTCTTTCTTAAAATTAAATAATAATGATAAATAATAATTCAAAGTTTTCAATTTGACCAAGGCTATCTAGGTCTGTCTATGGATTCTTGAGCTATTCATAAGCCAGTTTAGCTCTGCACTTGTGTTGTAGAAGGATTGAATTATAGCTTTGCAGTAGATTAGGTTTCTTTGTATTATTCTATTTATATATCTAGTTGCTCTATTATGCATTTTCTTCATACTGTCTTATAAACTGATTGGGACGTATCTCCTTTTCTATTGTCTGCATAAGTGCCCACCACAGTATGGATTTAAAAGCAAAATTAAATACCCAATATCCCAGGCTTAGAAAATCATTGGCACTCAGTTGCTGTATTGTAATTCGGCCTACAGTTCTACATACCTACATTCATCTTATAAAGGAAATGCAATTAAAGACATGGATTGCTGAGAAATGGGAATTATATTCCACACATAGTAATGAGTAAACTTTGCCCATTTCTGGCCCCATATGCCATCCCTAAGATTTATAGAAGAAAGATCTCAGTACAATACACTATGTAATATCTAAGTATGTTCCCAGCTCAGTTGACACCTTTGTTTGCTTTTTGGCTCTGTGTCTTTGTGTCCTAAAATTATAGACACATAATCCTTGAATCTGCTATGTGACTTGAAACAACTAACATGCTATTATTTCCTGTGAGAGACCTAATAGTGAGGGAAAATATTGAGTATTTTACTAAGCAATAAAATGTTATTCAAGTGATAATGCATCTTAGCATAGAGCAGATTCTAATACTATTCTTTTCTTATACTGTATTTGTTGAATTTGGTATTCATGGAAGTAGAGACTCATAAAACCAACTAAATCCAAGCATAATGTGGGCAGATGCTATGCAAGTTTTCCCTCCCAGCTTTATCAGTCCGCTTTCCTCTCATTTTGCTGCTGTTTCAGTATTGGATATCTGCAGTGGGGAAGAAATGTAGTTCTTTTTGTTATGTAGACAAACACACTAAGGTCGAGGATGAAACTGCTCTAGCTATTTCACTGACCTAAGCAGGATTTAAAAGGTGAAAGGTTAGTTCATTAATGCACCATATCACCTAATCACCACACATCCAATCCAATAAAGGGCTAGTGGAGATCATATGTAGTACAGAGATGTAACACTTGGTCAGGTTTTAGGATTGAAGAGGGTGCAAGTTCCCTCTCCCAATATAACTTTTGGTTTATGGAACAATGTTGACTATAGAGGATGCTGTAGGCCCCCCCTTTATGAATGGATGACTGCTGCAAGAAGGGTCAGAAATCCAAAGCTTTAGGGGGGAAATGTATACCAGAAAGGGGGGGTCCCAGCTAGGATGCTGGAAGAGGTGGTTGCCACCAAATATATATATATACACAATTATACAATGAGACCTGTGTCTCAAAAAGCTGACAAAAAGCAGTTGCTTACCAATGGTGGTCATCAAACAAAAGTTCAACAGAACTGTGCTCAAGTGTGTTTGGTAGGGTCGCCACCTTTCTAATTCCTGGTAACTGGACTCCTGAGACTCTGCTCCCTGCCCTGACTCTTCTCCCCAAGGCCTAATCCTGTTCTGCCTCTTCCCCCCAGGCCCTTCCCCCGTGCCCTGCTCCACGTCTTCCCCTGAAGCCCTGCCCCTGCTTCACATCTTCCCCCCAAGGCCCAGGTCCCCTCACTTGCTCCTCTCCTGCCCCTGCTCTGCCCCCATCACTCGCTGGATCATCTCAAGGCACCTGCCTGGAGGTAGGAGGAGCCCTGGCTGAGCAGGGGCTGGTGCATATTAATGACCCAGCACCTTCCCTTGCCCCACGTTAATTGGGCTTTTAGTGTGGGTGCCATTTAGGGTTGCCAGGCCCCCGAAACCTGAGCACTTGGCAACCTTAAATGACACCCAGACACAGAAGCCAAAAACCAGACTGACTAGGTAAAAAACTGATGGGTGGCAACCCTATTTGTTTGGGATATTTTGGGGTAGCCAGTTTAAATAAGGTAATCTCTTGTATAAGTCTAAATAAAAATTCAATGATCTCTAATCTCCTTTATCCCTGCTATGGTCCTCCATATGGTCTTTCAGACCAATTTTGTGTGTTTTGTATGCATTTATATACTTATAATAAAAATGTAAATGAAAAAATCAAAAACTGATGGCATTACTTCATAATACTTCCCTGGATGCATACATGCACAGAGAAAACATTTGAAAAAAATATTAGAAGCTCTAGGAAGCATGGAGTGTTTAATATCCAGATTAAATATTGGTAGAGCTTGAGTTCTTTTTCTGTCAGTCTATCTCCTGCTGTTGTAAAAGACTCCTGTCACATATCTCCTGACCAATTATGTCTGCTGTAGCTTGGGAAGAATCCTCTATATGGCTGCTCTCTGTGCAATAGGTGATGAACAGTAGACTGCTCTGAATTATTGTCATGGTAAACCCTTTATGGGTTTTAGAAACAATTAACTTATCTATTTTCTACTAGTCCTAAAGCTTTCTGGGTAGCACAAATGTAAATGTATTTTAACCTCAAATCCAATGTATACTTTTTGTGAAACTGGAAGTAGGGAACCAGAGTGATTGGAAGATACATTTCAATTAATTCTTCCGCCAACGCTTTATCTGTTCAGCATCAGAACCTTTTATAGTGTTAAAATTAACAATTATGCAGCTGATGGCTGGCTGAATCCACAAGGGGACCTGGACAGGGCCTCAGATAACACAACATGTATAAATCATTCAGGAGGACAATTCACGGAAGAAAAGTTATCTGTGTTTTGGATGACATTGGAAGAACTAAATAGGAGTCAATTTGAAGAAGGGACATTTCGCTCCATTGTCCAGCATGGCTTTTGTATGTGTGTGTGTTGTAATATACATTTTCAAAATTAATTAACCATTAACAGCAAGATAAATGTCTCTTCTTGTGCTAAGGAAATATTGGACTCAGTGGTGAAAGATTATTTCACATGAGTAGCACTCTTAAAGAAAGCTGTTGCCAGATAAGGTGGCAACAGTACTTTGAAGAGGAACAATGAGAAGTGACAGACAAGCCCATGTTTACCAAACTGAATAGAGGACTTGCAGGTTTCCACTCACTGATCAGTTACATAAGCATAGTGAATCCAGTCTGGAGTGATGTTTCACCAACCCATATCAGTGACGAAGTGGTAACTACTTCAGAATATAATAACATGCCATGAAATCTTACTCCAGGCAGTAATGAATAACATTTTATATTTCAGTTTTATGAAACACTTTAAAATACTTCATTGGAACTGGTCTTATGTTTAAACATTTGGCAACTGCAAAATATTTTTGTTCAGTGCTGTATTCCAATGTTCAGGCTTTTGAATGCAGAGTGGCTGGGGTGGGTTGTGAATCTGCATGGCCCAAGCTTAAAATATTACTCCATTAAGAGCAACAGCTAGCCTGAGGCTTAATCTGACACCTGCTCCCTGGGCAGAACTACATGGAGTTTTTTTGTGTTGATCGGCCTCAGAACTGAGCCCCAAAAGAGATTAACATGTTAATATAGGGAATATCATACCAGTCTATTTAGTTTAGTATTCACCACTGTAAATCAGATCAGCATCTTGCCAAGGATGTCCAAATATCTTTTCCTGAAATGTTACCTTATGAAAGACAATCAACTAGGAGAGAGAATATTTATACTGTAAGAAGGGCGAGACTGACCTCACCATATGAGTTGTGCAAATAATTATTATTTTTTTTTGGTTTTTCTGGCTGTACTGAAACATTGAAAATGTTTTGGGTCTATCTGAGACAAAAAGAAAAAAAACATATTTTTCAGCAAACCAGAAAAAAATTTAAAAAATATTTCAGGTCAAACAGAATGTTTTGTTTAGCTTTCAAAGGTTTTTTTTTTTAAAATCTTTTAAAAAAATAAATTGAAGTAAAAATAAAAATGCAATTTCAGATCACAAATCAAAATGTTTTATTTAAAAAATGTCAAAACAAAACATTTAAAGAAATCAGGAAAAAATTACCACACTAATTTGGTGAATTAAACACAAGTATATATATACTTACAAGTAAATAGTCAAGTAACTGTAGGTAGATTAAGAATAGTGGAGCGGAGTTGATGTGTATTCTTGGATCATTTATATTTCTCAAATTGTATATATATATTTGTTTTAAAATATATTTATATGAAAATATAAATAAACCACGAATGTTCTTATTCTACCCATAATTAGTTGACTATTTAGTTGTATTTTTCAAATGTATTATAATTCTTTGTCTTTCATTTATTTTCCTGTATGGCTATTTAAATGTACTCTTCTGGGTGGCTCTCGTGACTGTACAACATGTAAGATATTTTTATGTGACTTATTATTATCTTTGATATACATTAGCAGTAATATTAATTGGTCAAGGAGCTGCCATCTCCTCTAGTTTGCAGTACAAGAATGCTCGCGTTCATGAATAAATTTAACGAGGACATATGAGCATCTTGCATATTTTTCCATTCAAATACAAACACTTCTAATTACAAACCTGATGGAACACTGGTGCAGAAAATACCTCGTTCAAATGATAAGTTTTCTTTAACTGTCAGAAAAATGTTTGCTAATGTACAGAAAAAATGCTTTGTATTAACTTTGACACACTTTGCAGTACACTTCCTCCTAATGACACTCAACAGGCTTTGCTTTTTGTTGCATCTGCCAAGTAGTGGCGAGACACTAGAGAAGCAATATAGTCTCCCAACCAATACCTTCTATGCACTCTGTTGGTCCTCCAAAAAAACCAAACCAAACCTAGCCAAGACCTGATCTATACCTTCATGGTGTATATTTAACAGGGATAAAATAATGCCATTCATTGGAAACTATTCACACAAAAACCACACATATCACAAAAAAAGCCTCTTTCTTTTGGTGGCTTGTAATAGTTGAAGGCCCATATTCTGTTGTACCAGGACAGGGGACTGTCTGGCCAGTGGGATGTCTGGATCTCTGATTCACAGGGCAGAGCTGTACTCTGCTAACATCCAGCATGGGTTAGAGCAGCTTGGAAGCTGCTCTAATTTTACGCCAGTGTCTACAGTCCTTAAGGGACAGCATGCCGGCTGAACAGAGTGTCTGACCCTGTGCCAGAGATAACAGGAGTGGCTCAGAGGCCAGGTAAATTGGCTTGCGCTAAGAGCTCTTCCATGTCTGGGAAATTTTCAGCTGGCTAGGTCCAACTGCTTTCCAGTTCCTTTGCAACACTCATATACCAGGGTCACTTTCACAGAGGAGACAAGTCAGTGGTCTAGACCAGTGGGTCTCAAAGCCGGTCCACCGCTTGTGCAGGGAAAGCCCCTGGCAGGCTGGGCCAGTTTGTTTACCTGCTGTGTCCTCAGGTTCAGCCAATCGCGGCTTCCACTGGCCGCGGTTCGCCATTCCAGGCCAATGGGGGTGACGGGAAGCAGCGCGGGCCGAGGGATGTGCTGGCCGTCCTTCCTGCAGCTCCCATTAGCTGAAAGTGGCAAACTGTGGCCAGTGGGAACCGTGATCAGCCAAACCTGTGGACGTGGCCGGTAAATAAACCATCCTGGCCTGCCGGGGGCTTCCCTGAACAAGCGGTGGGCCGGCTTTGAGAACCACTGGTCTAGGGTCAGGTCTACATTATAAACATAAGTTGCTCAGGAGTGTGAAAAATCCACACCCGTCAGCAGTGCAGTTATAGTGACCTAATCCCTGGTGTAGACAGAGCTCTTGTTGATGGGAGATCTAGGTTATGCCTCTCATGGAGTGGATTAACTATGCAGATGGGAAAAGCTTTCCCATCAGTGTAGAAGATCTGCCCTAAGAATCAGCTTTGCAATTTCTAGGCTTACTGAAACCACAGGCTTGAATGCTGGCAGTTGACTCAGCCATTGATCATTCGGAGACGGAGAGATGTGGTTTGAGAACTAAGATTTCTTGAATTTTAATCCTGGCTTTGACACTGCTCCCTCTTTGGCCAGGGGAGAGTTGCTTATGCCTTTGTGCTGTAGTTTCCCATCAGTATGACTGAGACAATAACACTTATTTAGCTACCTCACATGGGTGCCATAAGGATGAATTAGTTAATATTTGTAAGGGACTTTGAAAACATTAAGTGCTATGTATTACTCTTATAGATAATTATATTTCTATGGGAGAACTGTGTAGGGCTTTTTTGGATCCGAGTTTACAAAGAGAGAACCTGTCTACTCTACATGGATATTAAAAATCCTAGGGCACTTTTCATACGAGTGAAGGTTTGCCTTAATGTCTTTGGCCAGAACTTTGCCTCCTGGCTCCTATCACTGCACCTTGTACTGGGTGCTTACCTTTTGTCTTGCAACCCATAGTTGCCTATATTTCAGTAATGGGATAAATGATTCCTTAGACAGTACTAGAGCTAAAAATGTGTATTAATTAATATATGTGTTGATTTTTCCTTTTTTCTGTTTGGAAAATGTCCACAAACAGGTTCAAAAATTCTCAGATTTATTCGTCATTCAAAATTAATGATTTTCCCATTTTTTTCTTTATTAATATCTCACACACAGTTGATTGTGAATATTTAACATTTGATCTTCAAAATTCCTGTTGTTAATTACCTAAGTCAGGTGATATTGTTTCTGTTCCCTGGGTGGATGACTTGTCAACACAGTAAAGATTGCAGATTTCAAATATAACAAGTGATTGTACAGTTCAGAATTTGCTTCCAGTGAATATAAGAACATTTGAGCTTAACATTCACATTTCATGAGTATTTTTCTCAGTAAAACTTGAGAGGTTGATGCTTGTGGAAGGCAGACATGAAAGAGTTGAGGATATATTCAGACTGAAATTCTTTGTCAATATCAGGTACTTTTTTCTATTCTTACTTCAGCTGTAATGTGTATATAGTTAGTAAAACACTTTGGGATAAAAGGCACTATAGCAGTGTAAGGCCTTATTTTTAATAGGAGTTATAAATGTGCTTTATGAAGAAAACAGACCCCCTACACTAATTTCCTAAATGGTTAACAATTATAAAGCTTTATTATTTAGTTATCTTCAGAGAATACCAAGACCCACACTTATCACTACTGGTCTGTTTCAATTTATTGTTGATGTCTTCTAGTCCATAAAGAAATTGGTTCATTCTCAAGCCTCATGCTCATGAACATTTTTTGTTTAGATTTAGGTTTTGCTTTTTTATATTGTCGTGAACCAAACAGTGGTTTTATGGACAGGATATTCTTTTCCTGAAATATTTCATTCTTCAGTGCCCTTCTGCCAAACAGGATTATTTCCGCCTACCAATATATAGGTGGTCTGGCTGGCTGGATCAGCTCAGATGCTGCCTGTCTCTAAGAGGTGTAAGTAAACTCTGTTCCAGATGATGGTTTTTGATTTATTGTGTTACTGAAGATTAGGCCTAAGGAGCGAAATTTAATTTAATTTAATTTTCTAAACTCTTTTTATGATCTTCGGAGAGGAAGGATGGTCTTGTAGTTAAAGGTACTGGACTGAGACTCTGAGGCTCTTGGATTAATTCCCAGCTCTGCCACAGACTTCCATATAACCTAGGGCAAGTCACTTCAATACTCTGCACCTTAGTCACTAAGGCTGGGAATTATTTTGGGAAGTTCTATGGTCTGTGCTATACAGAAGGTCAGACTAGATGATCAGAATGGCTCCTTTTGGCCTTTCCTATTATATTGATTTCCTATCCAGTGAGTTTTCCAGATTTCAAACTTTTTTTCTCATCCCAAATTCTGACAAAAATGCAAAATCTCAAAAATGTTCACCAACTGATAACCTGAAAGAATTTCACATTGAGTCAATCAAAATGTTTTGGTTCAATAATTTTAAAATGTTTCTTTTTTATTTTGGCCTTTAAAAAAATTAACCCTTTTTTAGTGTAAATAAACTAGCATTTCAATTTCAAACTGGAAAATGAAACTTTTTCATTTTGAAAATACCAGAAAGGGATGTGGCATCATTTTTTGAACTTGGACATTTGTCAAAACCAACCATTTCAGCATTTTTTGACAAAAAACAATTTTGTTGGAAAATTCCCAACCAGGTCTATCAGTTACTCATCTGTAAAATGGGGTCATAATACTTCCTTTTGGTTCCACTTTGAGAATCTATTTAGATTGTAAGTTCTTCAGGGTACAGACTGTATCTTACTATACATAGTCACAGAGTCCATGTCACATATCTGTTGTGGTCATCAACCCAATGAAGGAAGAAGAGCATAAAAATCAGAAGTCTATTAAAATATTAATAATACACTAGTTCAATTTTAAGATCCAATAAGAAGTAATAGTTAAAATTATAACAACCACTTTATAAATTCATGTATAAAGGACTGAAAAAGTTCTAACTGCAACCCTTGTCTTCATAAATGATGCATTTCACTAAGGGTATCTGACCTCTGCATATGGTGTCACATATCACAACTGTATTTTAGTGCTAAGATACTTTTGTTAACATATATCCTGCATTCTGTTATTTCTCTTTGCACATCACACATTTCACTCCTCTTCCATCTCTGAAGAGCAGAAATATTCTGAGATCAATGCTGGTGCCAGTTAAGGATAGAAGCCGTCACTAAACTGATATATATATATATATATATTACAATTGGCAGAGATACAAATAAAAGTGGTATTTGTATGTCAGGATGCTGGTGGGTGATTTGTGAGGGAAAAAAAAGATTCTACTGAATGCTGACCACATCTTTCAGATTTGCCATTTAGTCCTGTGGCTCCTCCTTACTCATTGTTTTCATGCTAGTCTTCTTCATGATACTAAGAATATATGTGGTTGCTTGTGCAGCTGTTGTATATACAAATATTTATGGTTAGAAAGGGGGATTCTCGCTATGTTCTTATTTAAAATGACACTGTCAGGGTTACAGTATATGATTTTTTAAATGATCCTTTGCACTCACTATTGACAATCCATTTGTGCAAGAGATTTCTTCTCTGCAGATCCTGCTGTCTGAAACAGCCTTCCAGTAGCTCTGTGCTCTGCAAGCCTCCTACAGATCCCCTCTAGGGGAGTTCTTTACAGTTTAGGGTATGGCTACACTTGGAATTTCAAAGCGCTGCCGTGGCAGCACTTTGAAGTGTGAATGTGGTCAGAGCGGCAGCGCTGGGAGAGAGCTCTCCCAGCGCTGCATGTAAACCACATCCTCTTCGGGTGTAGCGTGCAGCGCTGGGAGCCATGCTCCCAGCGCTGCCACACTGATTACACTGAGGCTTTACAGTGCTGTATCTTGCAGCGCTCAGGGGGGTGTTTTTTCACACCCCTGAGCACGAAAGTTGCAGCGCTGTAAAGTGCCAGTGTAGCCATACCCCTGTCAGTTCCACAGATTTGGAATGTGATCCAATGCTCATTGAAATCAACAGAAAGGCTCCCTTTTACTTCAGGGGTCTTTGCCCCAGACCCTTGGAAAGGGCACCATAGGAAGGAGAAGACGGGATGGCCAAACTATGCTAGTTTTTATCCCCATAGCCAATGTGCAGCTCAAATCAGTTCACTTTACTGCCAATGGAGACTGCAGTGAGGTAGGCTGCTCCCTCTCAGTGGGCTGAAGGGTTCCCTGGAGTGGATTCTGGAGGTGAGGGAGCCTCTGTCAGCACATCTCCTATAGTTGTTAGTGGGAGCTGGTAAGTGGGTCAAAATATGGAGGCAAGAGATCTCACATGGATGCCCTTTGTCTCAGGAGGATCCCACAAGGGGTGGGCAAGCTTTGTCAGCCTGATGGGAGAATTGAGAAGAAACTTGACCCTTTAAGAGTTTCCCTACATATTTATTCTTGTGTGGAGAAGACTGGGGCATATAGGGGTTTTTGAAATGTATTATTTTATTTTATTACTTATAGTAACTCTACAAAACAGTTTAAGATACAATTAGGATGAAAATGCTACACTAAACAACATTGTACTATATATATGCGGTATATAATTCTCAGAAATTTAAAGGGGAAATTTGTTGACTTCACTTGAAAGGTAACCGTAACATTTTGCCCGTTGCCATTTCCTGCTCTATTCTTATTCTACCTGTACATCTAGAAACTATATAATCCAAGATGTAAAGGAAAAAAATGAAAACCTGAAATGTTGTTCCATGTCAAAATTGACCTCCTCCAACCCTTAGGATGCCTGCATTAGATTGTAATTTTATTTAAGATGAAGAAAAGTGTGAAAGCATCAAATGTGGAAACAATATGACACATGTAAAAATCATATGGACCTGAAAAATTATCACATTAAAAATGCCAGGTCAAACTTCGGTCTACCAACCTTTATGGAATTTCTTTAAATTTTATAGGAAAAGCTCTGCTCACCAGACATTCTCTTGGTCTCTTTTTGTGGTTCCTTTTATGTATTGCCTCCATCCTTCAGTTCTTGTGTCTGTGAAACTCCCTCTATCTTAATTGAGAATCACATACATCAGAGATGAGGATTGGACCCTATAATATATTATGCAACCCTGAAGTAAGTTGGAAATTTTAACTAGTGCCAGTCCAATTCAATAATTAGATAATACTACAGCAATTTATTCTGCAAGATGTATTATAATTTTAGATAATTTTACTTCTCAATTAAAATGAAACTTCTGCTTACACTTTGGCCATTATACTGTGTGTGTGGACATCAGTTTCTACTGAACAGAAAGCATCTGTTGCAGTTGAACACAATTTCAAAGGGGATTTTGATAGGTTGTGCAACTGTATTTATAATACTGTTAAATCTAAGTTTAACTTTTTACAAAAACTTAAAACCATCCATAATAGATGAGTAATTACTGTTGAACATCTCTCTAGCAGCTTCTTTTGTTGCCAAAATCTTCTTATTGTTAACTCTCCCCTAATATTTAACCTAGATGTTCCTTGCTGCAGATTACCTTCTGTTCTGCCCTGTCCTGGAGGGGGAAAAGTTAAAAACAAACCAGTTAATGGAAAACCCATCACACCAGGTTCTGAAGTAATTTTAAAAGAATGTCCTTTTCCTGGAGCAGGGTATTACAGCATCACGCAGTGCTGGAACACGACACAGTGAAGAAAATCAGTGGGATGGGGTGCCAAATCCTAAACTTGGAACATCTGCCGTCTTTCTGTGCAGCATGCTGTCTTCACCACCTCTGCAAATCCCGCCGTAAAGCTCACATCTTTCATGTAACTCTCCATTGCTGAGATTTAAACTGCTTTTGTTTGGCCCTGCTGGCATCCTTGAGCCTTAGCTTCTTGCATTGCTTAGATTTGATGCTAAGAGTATGGTAACAGGGATATTGAGTCAGATTTACATCTGGCCTAACCCAGAGGCTTCAATTTGTAGCATGGGATGTAAGTTGAGGCAGAATCTAGCCCCTCGTTTTTCTAGTTGTTTAAATATCTAGCGGCACTTATCAGAAAGATAAGGTGGGTGTCTCTTATTGGACCAACTTCTGTTGGTGAAAGGGGCTATGTCTACACTACAAATGTATATAGAGCTAAGTAACATTGGAATACAGCTGTCGCAGTTATTACATCGCTTGTGTGGTTACTCTTGGCTTCTTGTGTCGATGGCACACGTCCTCATTAGTAGTGCTTGTACTGATGTGGAGTGCAGAGCATCATGGGTAGGTATCACACTATGCATCTGTCCACCATCCAGCGCAGGGTCTTTTGGGAAGCTTTTTGCAATGCCTGATGGGGCTGAAATGAGTCGCACAGAAGTGATTGGGAGCATGGGGTCAACTTCCCATAATGCAGTGTTCTCCATCTCATAATTTCATATGTGCCCCATATTTTCACACTGTTTTTTTCAAAATCCCACGAACCTGTGCATGGAGCCTGGATAGCTGTGTCCTATCATCATGAGCATTGCAAGCACAGGGACACAATCCTGCAGTACTTGCAGAGACAGAAGAGGAGCCATGGGGACATGATGATTCCTTGGAGACTAAATAGTTATCCATGATTCTAAATGTATAGAGCAATGGAACTGAATAGTGGCACTATTCTCCACAAGTGGTGGTGGTTTTAGCTGACACCTCACTCCTGACAAAGGCCAAGGGAGCACAGCTGCTACTGGCTACACAATGCCATCCTGGCCTGTATGCTGCTAGCCTGTGTACTGCAATGGTGACTGCTGAAGTAATCATTGAATGGCATTGGAAAGTGTCCTCCTATGGCTGAAGAAATAAGGCAGCCCTCCACAGAAACCTTCGGCAGAGGATTGCAGAGTAGTTCCATGAAAGTTTCACTGAGATCTCTATGGAGGATTCATGGGGCATATAAACATGCAGTGCATGTAAATGGATTGCTCCATGTGGCCCCCACTGCCTAACTCTTGAGGGGAATGAAAAGCAGATAGCAACTTTGTTTCTCTTGGTTGTTCCACTACCTCTCTAGCACAAGCAAAAATGAGTAAATTAAAAGAGGTATCCTGCTACTTTGGGGTGCCATTTCAAAGTAAACTGCGTACTTACCAGAGTTTCCTTCCCAAGCCTGTGCTCAGCTGATGGGATGGGCTGGACTGCCATGGAGTCAGAAACAGATCCTGGCTCACTGCACAGCTGGATCCCCCAGTCACCTGTCCCCCATACTCCATTTTCTCTCCCTCTTCTACCTCCTCCTCTTCGCTGTTCACAGCAGGGGCCTGTGAGTTGGGTTCCTCAGAAGTAGCCATGGTGCTAGTGGGAAGGGGGGTCTCCACCAAGGATGGCATGCAGCAATTTGTAAAAACTTGGCATTGGTTTGATTGTTGGCCTCCTTGGCCTTCTGGTATGCTTGCTGCAGCTCCATGGCTTTCATGTGGCACAGCTGCTGGTCCATATCATAGTCCAGGGGTAGGAAAACTATGGCCCGTGGGCCACATTTGGCCCCCCAGCCATTTTAATCTGGTCCTAAAGCTCCAGCTGGGGAGCAGGTTTTGGTGTTTGCCCTGCTCCAGTGCTCCAGCCAGGAAGCAGGGTTGGGGGCCACTCCACGTAGCTCCCAGAAGCAGCAGCATGTCCTCTCCATCCAGCTCCTTTGCATAGGGACAGCCAGAGGGCTCCGCACACTGCCCCGAGCCAAGTGCCACCCCTGTAGCATAGGAGCTAGAAGGCGGACATGCTGCTGCTTCCAGAAACTGCTTGAGATAAGTGTTGTCTGGAGCCTGCACCCCTGAGCCACCCCCCTACCCTGTGCCCAGCCCCTCGGTACCAGCCCGGAGCCCCCTCCTGTATCCCAAACCCCTGATCCTCAGCCCTACCTCAGAGCCTGCACACCCCCCCGCACCCTCTCCCGCCCCAGACCCAAAGACCCTCCCATACCCTGAACTTCTCGTTTCTGACCCCCACCCCAGAGCCCGCACCCCCAGCTGGACCCCTCAACCCCCCNCCCCTGTCCCAAGCACCGGCTCCACAATCCCATTGACCCGTTCCTGGCCAATGGAAGCTGAGGGGTGCGGTGCCTGTGGGCGAGAGCCACGTGGAGCTGCCTAGGATCCAGACCTTCTGCTGGCTGCTTCTGCGGTCTGCAGTGCAAACACAAGCAGGAAGCCTGCCTTAGCACCCCCACTGTGCCGCTGATCAGAGGTAACCCCGTGCCCCAATCCCCTGCCCCAGCCTGTAGCACCCTCCTACACCCCAACCTCCTCATCTCCAGCCCTACCCCAGAGCTTGCACCCCCAAGCCCTGACCCCCCCACCGCATCCTCTCCTGCCTCAGCCTGGAGTCCCCTCCTGCACCCTGAACTCCTCATTTCTGGCCCCACCCTGGACCCTGCACTCCCAGCCAGAGCCTTCACCCCCTCCTGCATCCTAACCCCAATTTCATGAGCATTCATGGCCCACCATACAATTTCTATACCCAGATGTGGCCCTTGGGCCAAAAAGTTTGTCTACCCTGACATAGCCCTTCTCCTGCATCCCCCCAAACAGCCTGCTCATAGATGTCCACATTTCTGTGGTTGGATCAGAGCTGTGCCTGCACAGTCTCTTCTCCCCACAGGCACAGAGATCCAATGTCTCCTGTTTACTTCAGGCAGGAGTGCATCTAGAATATGCAGATGGCACAGTCAACTGGGCAGTTACACTCACCAGTAGAAAGCTGATTTGTGCTCGCCAGCTGGACAACCAGGAAAAGGAATTTCAAAAATTTGTTGGGCTTTAAAGGGGAGTGGAGGCTTCCTGTCCACCTGGGCAGCGAAGCTCATGACAGCAACCTAAGTGATCAGAGTGGGACATTGCGGGACAACTGCTGGAGGCCAGTAATGGTCAATATAAGTAACACAGTATCTACACGCTCTGCATTGACTTAGCTATGTTGACCGTGACTTTACAGCACTCAGGAAGGTGATGTTATTAAGTCAGTGTAACAGGGAACTTATGATCATGGGAGCCAAATTAAGTGAAGACATATTCACAGCTGGGTCATCGTAAGGTGCCTTGCATCAGCCTAACCCTGTAGTGTAGACCAGGCCAGAGACAAGCTTTCAAGCAACACAGAAAAGTTGGTCCAGTAAAATATATTACCTCACCCACGTTGTTTTGCTAGTATCCTGGGACCAAAATGGCTACAACACCTCTGCATCTCTACACTTATGACGTAAATTATAGCAACATTTCAACTAGTTTTTAGTAATCTAAGGTGAATTTCACTGAGCTTTGTTTATCTGAATACATTCAAGTTATTGGGGCTGTATGCTTTAGTCTGCTTTTTCCTGATTCTGCCTGCTGACCTTGCCCTTACCTCATTAATTATTATTGTATTGTGTTATTTTCCTTTTCAGTGAAAGGAGAAGCAAAATAGCCATTAGTCAGCTTCCTTCTTTTGCCCGTTATTTGCTCTCTCACTCTCTCTGTGAGAAGTAACAGGCTTACACATTCCTTTGTCATTCTCTTGCTTCTTAAGTAGTGAATAAAACATCCTTGGCTAACAGTCCTTCATTTTGTGCCTTTGTCTTCTAACTTTGCCCTTGTGTGTATGTATTTCAAAGAACTTTCTCATTTCCTGTAATTTCTCCTGTTTTGTGTGATTCTCTTTGCATTTGCGGGCTCTTAAAAAGTCCTCTGTGCATCTATATCAGTCTTTTCCCTCTTTGCATTATTTTCTATTGCATGAAAATCGAGAATTGTTTTTTGAGCTGTGCCTTTAGTACCATCTCTTTAGAAAGGTCCAGCCATCTTCCAGTTTCCTGACAAAGTTCTTCATCTCTTTATCCTGCTTCTCAAACTGACACCCATACTCCACCTCGGCAGAAGGAGTAAGTGGAGTCAACAGGGCAGCCGTGGCAGTTGACTTGCCACTGTGAGGACGGACTAAGGCCATGGCTACACTCACAGTTTTGCAGCGCTGGTAGTTACAGCTGTGGTTGTACAGCTGTGTACGGCCAGCGCTGCAGTGTGTCCACACTGACAGCGACCAGCGCTGCAGTGTGGCCACACTTGCACCAGTTGCAGCGCTGTTGTGAGTGGTGCATTGTGGGCAGCTATCCCACAGAGCACCTCATCCCATTTTGTCGCTGT
>NC_133769.1:275304805-275432302 GCF_003597395.2 Chelonoidis abingdonii | reverse complement strand
GGTGACCAGAGAGGCTGAAAAGGTATGCTGGGATAAGTCCTAATACCCTGGAGGCCAATTACAGCGCTGGTGAGTGTCCACACCTGATGACCAGCGCTGCATCAGCAGCGCTGGATTCGCTACACCTGTAGCGGACCCAGGTGTACAGCCAGTGCTGCAGACAGGGAGTTGCAGTGCTGGCTGAGCTTTGTAAGTGCGGACACCTGCTAAGTTACAGCGCTGTAACCCCCTCACCAGCGCTGCAACTTGCAAGTGTAGCCAAGGCCTAAGATACTTTGACTTCAGCTACATGAATAGCATAGCTGAAGTTATGTATCTTAGTTCGAACCCCACCCCCCAGCCCCCGCTAGTGTAGCCCATTTCTTGGGGACCAAAACTGGCTCACCTTACTCATGCAGGGAGTCACGATGACTTGAGTTAGGTAGTTAAATGACACGGACTGTGCCTGCAAATGATCAGAAACACTAAGTAGGATGGTGGGCTAAGGCCAGACTCCCAGTAACATCCCATGAACATATTTTTAATGTCATCAGTGTGTGGCAATGATTACATATTATTTTTCAGATTTGAGACATTATTTTTTTTTTTATAATGTAAAGTGCTGCTGGACTAGATCGCTGTTACATGTCAAATGCAATGGGTCAGATTTTCAACCCTGTTATGGTGCCTTTGGACCAGCTGAGTGGCAGGAATCTGGCAGCAGCTGGCCAGTTGAGACCTTCCTTAGGCTGGGGAATGTTTCAGCTGGCATAAAGCGGGCACAGCCAGTGCCTTTATCATTTGTCCCCCTTGCTCCAAAGTAGGGGTGTGCTGGGGAAAGAAAGAGGCATGGAGAGGGCAGGATGGAATTCCGCCAGTTCATAGCTTGAGTTTGGTCCCTTGAGGGATCATAGCCAGCTGTTGTAAGTTAGAGCAGCTGCTAGACTTCTCTAACTAAGGGCTTGTCTACAATACAGGTACTACAACAGCACAGCTGCAGATCTGCTGCTGTAGAGTAAACACTTGCTACAGTGACAAAAGGGGCTTTTCTATTGTTCTAGTTAAACCACCTGTCCGAGAGGCAGTAGCTAGGTCAACAGAAGAAATCTTCTGTCAGACTAGCAGTGTCTACAATGGGGCTTAATTATGTCTCTCAGGGGTGTGTGAATTTTTCATACCCCTGAGCAGCATAGTTAGGTCAACTTAAGTTTTAGGTGTAGACCAGACCTTGCATTAGGTCAAGGGACACTTAAGAGTCAGGGAGCCATAGTGAATATTGGTGCAGAGTATCTGGCCATATATTTAAAATAGTCCCACCAAATGCTAATGCGTAAAGATTACAAGAAGATGTAACATACTTTACCATCAAACAAATTAACTGAGGTCAAATTTGTGAAAAGTTTGTGTCATTTGGGAGCTAAAATATTTTGTGGGCCTACTATAATGAAATCTTGAGTGAAGCCTCCACCATCACCACTTCTTTGTATTTTAATGGTTTGAATTAATTTAGGGCTTGTGGAAGTGCCAAACTGACTTCCTTAGAGATGAAAGTCTTCTATTTATCTCTAGAATATTTGCAGTAAAGACAGCAATAGTACAAGCTTCTTGGTGCTACCACACCAATGTTCCCCAATAGTGACCTGCAGGCTTCTCTTCTGAGACCAAGTAGTGCAAATTTGGATGATCATTTGGGCTGAGACCATCAATTCATTTCTTGTAGTTTTTCAGTCGTTTATCAGATGAATTCTTGTCACTAGTTAGTTGAGCTGGATTTGAACTAGTGCCAGAGGTGAAAGGCCATGTCTGCCACTACTGACACACCTCCCCCACTTTTAGATGAACAGGTAGTGACTGCCTCATATGGATAACTATAGCCAGCAGGAACATGAGAAACTGCAACTGTATTGCATGGTGCATGTAATGTATGCTCAGACTAAAGAACTGACTAGTGCTGGGTGAATTATTTGCAGTGAACAATTCTTCATCGGATATATGCTTTTTTTCTATTCATGAATTCGCAAACAGAAGATATTTCCAATATTACTCTGTTTTGTATATTCTCAGAGAGTCAAAGGAAGGTAGTATGTAGCTGAGCTAAGAAGTTATGAAAAGAGAACATATTTGGTTTTGACTAATATCCATTCAGCAAAATTGAAGAAACCACTGTCTTAACAATATATGCAATATACTACGTTAAGAAACCATTTGTAGAGATTAAAAATAATATATGAGTGAATAAGAATTGAAAACATAATGCCATTTTCTATGTTCATTTTTTAGATTAATCGTAATTTATCAGGAAAGAATTTGCAAATGTTAAATGATTAGCCTCAGTACAGCAAAGCACATAAGCATATACTTAACTTTAAAAACATGGTTGAGTTGTTTTGACCATAACTCCTGCTTCATTGACTGCTGCATGTTTTGCATCATTTCTTGAGGGAAATTTGTTTCCTATCTGGTACCATATAAAGTCGGATGAAATCATAGCCCGTTTCTGCTCTTTGTATGGGATTTGATTAAATAAAAGATATACCTGTCTTTCATTTCCAATGTATTACTAAACTGAGAATCATTTCACTTTTCTTCTTTTTGTTGAACAGGAAAAACTAGTAACTCATAAATGATGTAATGCTAATTACAAATAATATCTGTTTAGTTAAGTGACTGAGATAGACCTATATATCTATTCATTCTTTACCCTAAAACGGTTGCACTCTGACAGACATACATGTAGGACAATTTGAAGTTGGGGGATGCGCTAGGAAATCTACACTGATTTATTAGTCAGGGTACTGTTTGTATTTTTGCTTTTGCCATTTCTTGGTTTTGCTTTTATTGATAACTTCAGTGATTGGTGTGCTTGGCGGGCCACTTGTCATGATATTTAAATAAGGAGAATGTGCAGATTTTTGTTACAGAGAAACAACATAATTTTTGTATATTTTAATTATTAATACTATTTATTATTGATAGAGTACAATTGGAGTGCATAGTGCTTTACAGCTAGATAGCCTCCAAATCACTAACAATCTCCATTAGATAAGAAGAATGAACAGAAGTGCCCTATAAAAGATCAGTAGGTTCCTTGCTTCCTTATTGTCCACATTATGTTAATACCAGTGATTACGATGGTGAAGAAAGTTGTTTCCGCACCAGAAAGACAGTTAAAAGAAGTGTCATACAGGGTATGTCTACACTACCGGATTATTCCGAAATTACAGAAATCAGTTTTTTAAAACAGATTGTATATAGTCAAGTGCATGCTGCCACACTAAGCACATTAATTCGGCAGTGTGCATCCATGTACCGAGGCTAGTGTCGATTTCCGGAGTGTTGCACTGTGGGTAGCTATCCCGTAGCTATTCCATAGTTCCCACAGTCTCCCCTGCTCATTGGCATTCTGGGTTGAGATCCCAGTGCGCGATGGGACACAAAACATTGTCACGAGTGGTTCTGGGTACAGACTCACCGCTCCCTCCATGCAAGTAGCAGACAACCGTTTCACGCCTTTTTCCCTGGGTGAATGGCAAGCATGGACCCTGCTCAGCTCAAGACAGCAATCATAGACGTCGTAAACACCTCGTGCATTCTCGTGCAGTCAGTGCTGAACCAGGACCTGCAAAACCATTCGAGGAGGAGGCAGCTACGGCAGCACAGCGACGAGAGTGATGAGGACATGGACACAGATTTCTCTCAAACCACGGGCCCCTGTGCTTTGGAGATCATGCTGGTAATGGGGCAGATTCTAGCCATTGAATGTCGATTTTGGGCCCGGGAAACAAGCACAGACTGGTGGGACCACATAGTGTTGCAGGTGTGGGACGAGTCCCAGTGACTGCGAAACTTTCGCAGGCGTAAGGGCACTTTCATGGAACTTTGTGACTGGCTTTCCCCTGCCCTGAAATGCCAGCATACCAAGCTGAGAGCAGCCCTAACAGTTGAGAATCGAATGGCAATAGCCCTCTGGAAGCTTGCAACACCAGACAGCTACCAGTCGGTCGGGAATCAATTTGGAGTGGGCAAATCTACTGTGGGGGCTGCTGTGATGCAAGTAGCCAAAGCAATCATTAACTGCTGCTACGAAAGGTTGTGACTCTGGGAAATTGCAGGTCATAGTGGATGGCTTTGCTGCAATGGGATTCACTAACTGTGGTGGGGCGATAGATGGAAATCCATATCCCTATCTTGGCACCAGAGCACCAGGCACCCAGTACATAACCAAAAGGGTACTTTTCCATGGTGCTGCAGCATTGTGGATCATAGGGACATTTCACCAACATCCACGTGGGATGGGCAGGAAGGGTCATGACGCTCGTGTCTTCAGGAACACTACTCTGTTGAAATGGCTTCAGCAAGGGAATTACTTCCAGACAGAAATTAACAGTTGGGGATGTTGAAATGCCTGTAGTTTCCTGGGGGACCCAGCCTACCCCTTGATGCCATGGCTCATGAGCCATACACAGGCAGCCTGGCAGTAGTCAGGAGTTGTTCAACTACAGGCTGAGCAAGTGCAGAATGGTGGTAGAATGTGCATTTGGCCGTTTAAAGGCGCGCTGGCGCACATTACTGACTCGCTCAGACCTCAGCCAAACCAATGTCCCATTGTTATTGCTGCTTGCTATGTGCCCACAATCTCTGTGAAAGTAAGGAGGAGACCTTTATGGTGGGGTGGGAGGCTGAGGCAAATCACCTGGCTGCTGATTATGTGCAGCCAGACACCAGAGCAAATAGAAGAGCACATCAGGAAGCGTGCGCATCAGAGAAACTTTGAAAACCAGTTTCATCATCGCCAGGGTACGGTGTGACTGTTGTGTTTGTTTCTCCTTGATAAACCCCCCCCCCCTTGATTGACTCATTCCCTGTAAGCCATCCACCCTCCCCTTCGATTACTGCTTGCTTCCTAAGAAATAAAATCACTCTCATTTAAAATCATGTATTCTTTATTAATTAATTATAAAAAGAGGGTGAGAACTGACAAGGTAGCCCGGTGGGTTTGGGAGGAGGATAGCAGGGAAGGAAAAGGCCACTAAAAAAATTCAAAATAATGACAGCCTTTTGGTTGGGCTGTCCACTGGGGTGGAATGGAGGGTGCACGGACCCTTCCCCCACGCGTTCTAGTCGTCTGGCGGTGAGGAGGCTAGAACATGGCGAGGGCGTGAGGACGTATACAGGGGCTGCAGCGGCACTCTGGCATTCCTGAAGCTCCACCAGACACCAGAGCATGTCCGTTTGATTGTGCAGGAGCCCCAGGTGCATCCCGACACCTCAGATCTTCTGTCACACCTCTGACCTCGAGCATCTCTCCTCTCATCTCGAGCGTCTCTCCTCTCCTCACGTTCATCCCTCCTCTCCTCACGTTCATCCTTCCTATCCTCACGGTCACTGGCATCTTTCCTGTACTTTGATACCACATCCTTCCACTCATTCAGATGAGCTCTTTCATGTGGATACTTCCATGATTTCAGAGACATTTCGTCTCGTGTCTTTTCCCGCTGCCTTATCTGAGATAGCCTTCAGCATGGAGGAGGGAGACTTGAAATTTGCAGCCGCAGGAGGAGGGAAAAAAAGGGTTGAGAAATATTTAAAAAGATACATTTTACAGAACAGTGCTATACTCTTTCACGGTGAACCAACTCTATTCACCTTAACATAGCACATGTGATCTCACTACAAGGTCGCATTTTGCATCTTAATATTGAGTGCCTGCGGCTTTGGTGTAAAGATCACAGACACAGGTCTGGCATCAAATTTGGCTTGCATGCGGCCATGGTAGCCATTGTCTTTTGGCTTCTGCAGCCTCATATATCCAGCGCCCTCCTTCCCAAATGCAAGCAAAGCCCATTGATGCCGCTTCTTTCTGTTAACGTGCAGCACCAAACTGCCCCCATCCATTCTCTGGGATGATCGCTTTACCCCTCTCCCACCGCGTGGCTGGTATCATGGAAGATCGCTGCTAGCGTAGAGGTGGCATGTTTTCGACCCTGCCCCAGACCTTCCATTTGCTTCTTTGTTTCTGGTAGGTTTGTCTGAGCTCTTTAACTTTCACATGGCACTGTACTCAGTTCCTGATGTGACCTCTCTGCATCATGGCCTTGGAATTTTTTCAAATGTTTCTCATTTCATCTTTTGGAACAGAGTTCTGTAGATGGATCCTCTCCCATACAGCGATCAGATCCAGTACCTCCTGTGCAGTCCATGCGGAAGCTCTTTTTCGATTCTTCAGGATGACTGCATTGTTACCTGTGCTGATGAGCTCTGCGTGGTCACCTGTACAGGTGAGCTCTCCACGCTGGCCAAACAGGAAATGAAATTCAAAAGTTCGTGGGGCTTTTCCTGTCCTGGCCAGTGCATCCGAGTTCAGATGGCTTTCCAGAGCAGTCACAATGGTGCACTGTGGGATACCACCCAGAGGCCTATACTGTCGAATTGCGGCCACACTAACCCTAATCCAACATGGCAATACCAATTTCAGCGCTACTCCCCTCATTGGGGAGGAGTACAGAAATCAGTTTTAAGAGACCTTTATATCAATATAAAGGGCTTTGTTGTGTGGACGGGTGCAGGGTTAAATCGGTTTAACGCTGCTAAATTTGGTATAAACGCGTAGTGTAGACCAGGCCCCAAAGAATGAAAAAAGTAAAAATGTTCATATAGGGATTAACACTCCTCTGTGGTAGAAGAACTCATGGAAGATGAAAGATGCTGAGAAAACTCAGTTATGTTTACTCCAGGGAGTTACTGATGAAGTCTCCTTTCCGGGGGAGCAGTTTGTGGATGTGACCAGTGGTATGGCCTTTGATCCACACAAAGGCTAAGGCTTTGTGAGAAAAATCGGATGTTTTGCCATTCTGTGTCACTCTAAGCCTCTATAGCTCCCTCTCTGTGGCTGTGCACCCACTCTCCCTGTGCCTTAGAAAGGGAGTTAATAGAACAATTAGCAGCACTAACTTCTCAGTGGAATTCTACCTGGAAATCAACTAGGTAGACCAGGAAGTACACCATAGAGTGCACCTGCTTCTTAGCTTCTTGCCTCTTTCCCATTCCAAAGACCCCCACCCTCAAAACCTTCAGAGCCTCCTCAAGCAGTTGGGCTTCTGCAATACATGGAGAATGGAGGCTGTCATGTGGCCACTGGGGGACAGGAGGCCTGACTTTGAGCATTTTGATCCCAATCCCCCTACCTTGTACTGGGCTGCAAATGGATGTACACAGGCCATACAATTTTTCTTGGTTCTCAAACATATAACAGTTAAACTTCAAGTGTTGTGTTTATCTCAACAGGCAGGAAATCTTAAGTAATGTTGAATAGTCATAATCACAAAGAAGGTTCATATTTCCCATTAGTTTTAACTTTCTCCAACTTGACAAATAGGAGACCCAAAGGGAAAGGAAAGAAAGCAATGTTCATTCATAATTTCCCCTTTGAGCTGTCCTTTGTAGAGTTGGAAATTGGAAATAAAAACCCACAGTGTATAAGCTAAATTTTCAGCTTTTGTAGGATGCTAAAAACTAATCCTTGACAAAGATGTAGAGCAGAACCTCGAGGATGATTCTGCAAGGAATTAGAGTTAAAACAGCACACTGAAATAAAGTGACATTAACTTAAATGCAGCAGGAGAAGGTAGTAGATGGTAAACACGGCTGATGAGCTAAAACTGAAACTTCACCAAGATACACTGCAAGAGAAGGAAACAGCCATTAAAAAAGTCTTAGAGAACATGAAAAAGAAATGGGATGAAATTCCATGAGCATAGAGCCAGTCAGAAAAGCACCTGTGGCAACGTTGCATGCCTGCAGGAAATAACAAATCTCACAGCATTCAAAGCTAATCTAAAAGCAGTATGAGAGAAGCGCAAAACAGATAGAGCTGGCATTTACTGCTGCTCAAAAACAAAAAAAGAGGAAGAAAAATCACTTGAAAGGACACGTGAATGCTGAAAAACAGCAATAAATGCTGAACAGAAAGAGCTGGAAGAGGTGCATCTCACAAAAGAAATGGAACAAAAGGCAAAAGAATTAGCTATCTTTGTTAGAACTAAATTGACCAAAGCTCATTTGTGTGCCATGCAGCAAGCCCTAGGAAGGGGTACGGAGCCCGAGCTTTGGCTGCTAATGCAAATCATGTTAAAGAGAGATAAAATATTTTAATCAGCATAATCATGATTTACTTTATTGCAGGAGAAATGCATGTGGAACATATCATCCATTCTGAGACCTTACATAAGTGCTTGCAACAAATCTCAAACAGAAGCTGGTCCAAGGTAAGGTCTGCAGATGCTAAACATGCATGCTCTCTTCAAACGCCCAAACATCTTATGCCATACTGTGAGGCCTGGTCCACACTACGCCGTTAAATCGATTTTAACAGCGTTAAATCGATTTAACGCTGTACCCGTCCATACTACAGTGCTCTTTAAATCGATTTAAAGGGCTCTTTAAATCGATTTCTATACTCCTACAAAACGAGAGAAGTAACGCTAAAATCGATAGTATTACTTCAGAATACTGTTAGTGTGGATGGAAATCGAAGAAAAAAAAAAAAAAAAACATTATTGCCTCTGGAGGTATCCGACAGTGCACCACTGACTGCTCTGGACAGCAATCTGAACTCGATGTAGCAGGCAGGTAAACAGGAAAAGCCCCGCGAACTTTTGAATTATATTTCCTGTTTGCCCAGCATGGAGCTCTGATCAGCATGGGTGGCGATGCATCCCAAATCCAAAAGAGCTCCAGCATGGACCGTACGGGAGATAGTGGATTGATCGCTGTATGGGGAGACAAATCTGTTCTATAGAGCTCCGTTACAGAAGACGAAATGCCAAAGCGTTTGAAAAAAAATTCCAGGCTACACAGTGCTGCTTGACAGCGTAACGGGAAGCCAAAGACTCAAATGGATGCTCAGGAGGACGGAGGGAGGGGTAGTGAGGACTCCAGCTATCCCACAGTCCACAGCAGTCTCCGAAAAGTATTTGCATTCTTGCTGAGCTCCCAATGACTGTAGGGTCAAACACATTGTCCGGCGTGGTTCAGGGAATAGCTCATCAATTATTCTCCCCTCCCCCCGCACATGAAAGAAAAGGGAATAAATAGTTTCTTGACTTCTTTCAATGTCACTACTATGTCTATGAATGCTGCTGGTAGACACGATGCTGCAACAGTGAAGAGCAGTATCCGGCTCTCCCCTCTCCCGGTGCAGACGATGCAATATGACTGATATCCATCGTCACCATCACCCGTGAGTGCTCCTGGCTGCCTCAGTGAGGCTGGCCGGGGGCGCCTGAGTAAAAATAGGATGACTCCCAGTCAATCCAGTATATGGTACAGAACGGCTGTAACTGTCTTCATCATAGCAACTGGGGGCTGAGCTTCATCAGCCCCCTCCCTTTCCTGTGTAAAGAAAAGATTCTGTACTGCCTAGACTATCATAGCAGCAGCATGCTGGGGCTCCTCTCCCCTGCACCGATTAATGTTCTGCCGGACTGTCATAGCACCGGGAGGCTGCCTTCCCTCATTTTTATGTCACTAAAAACTCAGTGTTTCTTTTTCCTGCATTCTTTATAACTCATGACACAAATGGGCGAGACACTGCCACGGTAGCCCAGGAAGGTTGGGGGAGGAGGAAGCAACTGGTGGGGTTGTTGCAGGGCACCCCTGTGAATACTGACATGGAGCAGCTGTGCTTTCTGATACACTGGTCCCTAGTACACTTGCCCCATATTCTAGGCAGGACTGATCTATTTTAGAAACATAAAGGAGGGATGGACTCGGGGAGTCATTCCAAGTTTTGCTTTTGCGCCCCCGGCCGATATGCCAGGGGCACTCATGGTAGCAGTAGACAGTACAGAGGGGAGAGAGACGATATCTCATTGCAGTTACTCCGGCCAGTAGACGGTCAGAACGACTGTCAACCATCTCTGCTATCATGCAAAAGCAAATGATGGTGCTGTGTGACGGCTGAGTATCGCCTCTGTCCGCAGCATCCAGTACACATACGGTGACTGTAAAGAAATAAAAAGCTGAACGGGCTCCATGGTTGCCAATGCTATGGCGTCTGCCAGGGCAATCCAGGGGAAAGGGCGCAAAAGGATGTCTGCTGTGTTTTCCCGGAGGAAGGAATGACTGAACACATTTACCCAGAACACCGCGACAATGATTCAACCCAGATTCCAAGGGGCGGGGGAGGACTGCGGGAACTAAGGATAGCTATGGAATAGCTACCACAATGCAATGCTCCAGAAATCGACACTACCTCGGACCATGGACACACACCGCCGAATTACTGTGCCTAGTGTGGCCGCGTGAAATCGAATTATATATATCTGTTTATAAAACCGGTTTAATGTAATTCGGAATTATCCTGTTAGTGTAGATGTAGCCTGAGAGTCCCATATTCTCTCTCAGTTACATTGCATAGGCAATCAACCTTTGGTAAGAGTGAAAATTCTTTCATTCGGTGAGGAAAATAGTAGAGTTCCTGATTTCTCTGCATCTATTTCCCAGACACAAAGTTATTTCCTAAGCTCAAAAGTTAATGTGTAACATCCAAACAGACAAACCATGAAGTTGAGTGTAAAGCCTTGCGAAATAGCCAATAATTAAAATTTACACGTAGTATCTCTGTAGTGTATGATGATAATTAATAAAAAACAAGCACACAAACTTAAAGTTCGATGTGTAAATTTGGGAATAGCTCTTACACACACACATGCACATACACATAAATATTCAGTGACATTTAGATAAATCAAGAAAGTTTTTTTCTCATACAATCTAAGGTCCTATCTTCTCCAGTTTTGCTGTAGTTGAGCAATGTATTCTTTTATCTCCTCATACTAATCATTTCAACCCATTGTCAGCACATTCAGCTCTTAATTTAGCAACGTACTTGTTGTTTTCAAGGGTGTGGCAATTGCTGGCACTATTATGATGGGTCCCATGCGTTCTCCTCTTGTGGGGTTCAGGCACATTTCTCACCCTTGAACTTGGTGTTAACTGTGCCCAACTAGTGTCCAACCGCCTGTGTCTGTAGAGTCCCTCTGCTCTGCACAAGCCAGGTTTCCCTTTACCTAGGGTCTTGGTCTTCTGGCCTGCCACAGCACTTCTCCAAACTGCTCTCTGCTTCAACTCCTCCAACTGTCTGAAGCAGGGTTTTTAATCAGGTGACTAGCTTCAGGTGCTCTAATTGGCTTAATTGGTTTCAGGTGCTATAATTAATCTTTAGCAGCCTCTCTTCCCTCTTCAGGGAATAAGGCTCTCATCATCCTGGGGCTTACATATCTCCCACCTATCACTTTCCTGCTGTCCTCTGGCTGTGCTATATCACAAGTGTTACATCCAAAATGCAACACTTCACATTCATTCATGTTGAAATGGATGAACTATTTCATAGACCACTCCCTAATGTACTTCAAACTTTTAAAATATGGTTCATGTCAATTGAGGTATTACCAGTATTTCCAGTTTTGGTATCATCAATAGATGTTGCCACTCCACAAGTCAGTTGTGGATTAGATCATTTATCCCATTAGTGACTTCTCATCACTGGAAACCATTGTCATTTATAATGATTTTGGCTTCCTCCCATTAAGCTAATTTGCTATCCAATTTGCATATCTGCATTCCTTGCTTAAGTTGGGCAGTGTAGAATCAAACTTTTGTGGTTCTTTGTTTAAAGTTTTAATGAGTAGTCGATAGACAACACTGTAAGCATTTTTCTTCTTAATAGTCTCACTGACTTCTTCAGAAAAAGAAATTAGGTTGTCAGGCATAGCCTATTTTTGTTAAGACCATCTTTATTCCATTAAATTAGATGGATAACTGAGTCCAGAAATGTACTTGGGACTGATATTAGATTGGCTGGCATACAGTTATCTAGTTTACACCATTTTTTTCTTTAAAAAAATGCTGCGACACGAGTACTACTTTCTGTTTATCTAGTACTGTGCCTGATACTAAGGGCAAATTGAACATATGAGCCTTTACAGGGTTGCCAGGTGGTCATAGTGTTCTCTGAATTTTCTGAGATGCAAACCATCTTTGCCTATTGATTTACTTGCGTTAGTTTTGTGAGAACAATACTAGTGGTTATACTGTCAGCGTTGTTCCCAGCCACTATTTTTCAACTTGGTTTATTTGGTTGGATAATTTATCAGTCTTTTAATGTAAATTTATTCTTCACTTTAGCACCTCTCACATCTTCAGTCAAGGTCTTCCTATTTCAGTTTTCATTGGTCCTATAGTAACCTATCCCCTGGTTCTTTATGTATTGTTTGTCAATATATTTTCTGTATTCTGGAAAGAAGTGACTCCAGAAAGGATTTAGGAGTCATAGTAGACCAGCAACTCAACATGAGCTCCCAGTGTGACATCTGACAAAATGCTATTGTGATCACAGGATGTACGAACAGGAAAGAAATGAGTGGGAGTAGAAAGGTAATTTTACCTGTTAGCAGAATTGATGAGATTGATACTGGGATACAGCCTACAGGTTTTCTGTCCATGTTTTAAAAAGATGTTGAAAAATTGGGAAGGGTGTAACAAACAGCCACAAATGATTTGAGGGATGGAGAAAATGCCTTGAAGTGAGAGATTTAAACAGCTCAATCTTTTTAGTTTATCAAAAAGAGGATTGAGAGATGACTTGATTACAGTGTTTGAGTATGTAGGCAAGTGGACTCACCCCTGCAGTGCTTCCTGCTGGTCTCTTCCAGGAATTAGCGCATCCAGCCTCCAAAGTATCATCTGCAGGCCAGTGTCCCGCTGCCACTGGGTCCCCATGTCCCTCCCAGACCTGATACCCCATTATCTGGGATGCTGCCCCCTGGCAGTAACCCCTTTCTCTCAGGATCTCCCCTCCCCAGGGAACTCCCACCCACAATCCCCACCTCACTTCTGTATAAGGTTACTGCCAGTCATTGTCTAGCCCCCACGCCCTGGGGCAGACTGCAGTATCTATGAATCTAGGTGCCTAAATGTGGATTTAAATGCTTAATTTTAGGAACATATGTTAGACAGGTTTTGTCCAAAGTTTACAATTTCCTTTGAACTGACATTTATTTAGGAACATAGAATTTGCTATGCTAGATCATAGTGTTGGCCCATCAAATCCTTTATCTTGCCTCTAGCAGTGACTTATACCTAAGGGATTGCTCCTCACACCGTACTTCTACCCACGTTCACAATATTTAGAATGTTATGCCTTCAGATCACTATAAAAACCGTTACCAAGTACTCCATACACCATCCCTATGAGGTAGATAAAGATTATCACCATTTTATAGATAAAGAAAGAAACTGAGGTTCAGAGATGGTCAGATTTTGAACTACATCAATGTTCAGGGGTGTTTGGATGCAGGGCTTTGAATAAGGCCTATATCTAGCTTCTGTTAGTAGTGTAGATTCTTATTGCCAGTAACTTACATATACCAAAGCTGAATTTCATCTGCTTAGCTTTCCCTCCCTTGCCCTCCTTATTGAAGACAGACAGCTTTAAATTATACAATCTAAAATCTGGCAGTTACATATAACCAAAATGCTATACAGTTGCATCATTAACTGGGAACGCTTTACACCTTATATGGGAAAATGTTTAGCTATTGATTAATAAGCCATATGACAATCTGCAAGAAATGCTGGTTCCCAACCAAATTTTCCAATTCAGAAGTACTGATCCACCAGACACTAACTGGGAATCACTTCAAAAGAGGTTTCCTGAATCAGAGAAGTCCAACATTTTATTTTTGCCAGTTGATGAAAGTTTGAAAAGAGACAAGGGTGGTCCCAAACTTATCCATTGAACATGTTCCTGTTGCAGGGGTACTTAAAGTGGCCACAAGACAGGCTGCAACCTCCAGCTTCCAGCTGAAAAAGTGAGCTATGCTCTCAGTCATCCAGAGCAGGGAAATGATGATTTGGGAGCAAATTAAACAAGAGGAAAAAGGAAGTCTTAAGCTGAAGAATTGGCCAACATCCATAGATGTGCAAGTAGCTTGACACTGATTTAAAAATATAACTGTACTTTTTTCAAGTTTATTTCAATACAGGAATATGTGACCCTGGTACAGAGTTTCAGACTGGTCTTGATATACAGAGAAGAAAGGCCTTATATCATTGGTAAAGTAGAGCTATTATACACAAATGACTAGATATATAACTAATGTACTAGTGAACAATAAATAAATGTTGTGTGGTCACTAATTTCTATTAGTCATGCTTAGAGGCCCCAGCTGAGATCAGGCCTCCCCTTGTACGTGGTACTGTGGAAATACATAACAAGAGACAGTCCTTGCCCTAAAGAGTTTACGGTCTGAACAAACAAGACACCAGAATGTAGGAATTGCCCAACTAGATCACACAGAAGGTCCATCTAATCCACTACCTTGTCTGTGACAGCAGTCAGCTGCAGATGTTTCAGAGGAAGGTGCAAGACCCCTGAAATTGGCAGATAAGGGATAATTCCTCTGATGAAATTCCCTCAGGGTTGTTCTAGGTTTATTCAGTCCTGCCTCAGCAAAGAGGGCTGAACTAAATGACCTGTCAAGGTTCCTTCCAGCCCTACATTTCTATTATCCTCATTTCACAGATGGGAAACTGAGGCACATAACTATTAAGTGACTTGCTCAAAGTCACACAGAAAGTCTATGTCAGGGGTGGGTATTTGAACCCAGATGTCTTGAGTCCCAGTCCAGGGCCTTAACTGTGAGACTAGGGCCTTGTCTTCACTGCCACTTACAGTGCTGAAACTTTCTTCGCTCAGGGGTGTGAAAAAACACCCCTCAGAGCGTTACAAGTTTCAGCACTGTAAAGTGCCAGTGTAGACAGTGCACCAGCACTGACAACCACACACCCAGTGCTGGTAGCTCTTCCTTTTGCGGAAGTGGTTTTATTACAGGGCTGGAAGAGCAGCAGCAGCACTTTAACGTCAGCTGTATAGACATACGCTTACTTTCCATTGTGCACATTACAATCAACCTTTTAATATGTTAAACATTAAGAAAACCTCTCAGTCTTGCTCTCCAGCATAGGGCAAGTTTTTTGTAAAGCACTCGAGGTGTCATAAATGCTGTTGTGGTTAAGTGAATCCATTTCTAGCCGTTCACTGATACAACTCTCTGGCTTGTGTTCATGCTGAAGTATTTGAACCTTATATATTATAGATTGTAAGTGTTCATTGTGGAACTATAGTCATGTTGATTTCAGCTGAAGATATCTTGAAAAATACAACATTATGGTAATTATTAAAACCAACTAATTTTCTTGGCAAAACGCCCTCTCTATTTGAGAATTTCCTTCACAGGGGAATTCATGGCAGGATCTCTTCAGCCATCAAACACCAGTCCTAAATTGTTCCTCTACTAGCCCATGTTTACTACTATCCATTAGATGATTTGCACCTTTCTGACATTGTCTTCAGCTTACTTGGAAATATGGTTAAGAGAACTAATCACAGATTGTGCAACTAGAATGAGAATTTTTGTGCGAGAGCTGTTTTTTGTCATTAATCTCTGTTATGCTATTCTGTTTTGATGCACATATGAATTAATGTCCTTACTGACAATGTCATCTCTGACCATCCTTAGTTATTGTTAAGACTTTCACTGAAATTGCTGAGAAAATAATAAGGATCTTAAAGTTTCTTAAGGACAAGATCCACAGACCCAGTATCAGCTCTGGGTGATCTCTAACCACATATCACTAGTAAGGATTTAGCCAACTGAATTGTTGTAGCTTAACTAAGATAGCTTCAGTGGAGTTGGAGGGTATATCAGCTTTCAAACAAGATATGAGATATCATTCAGAGATGTGGAGAGCAGCTCTTCTCATTGAGTCCTATCCTATCACTGTAGTGTAGCATCACCAGAAGGTTTTCACTCACATAGAAGAAACCTTTGACTGCAGCCAGTTATCAAAGCCAATTAGAACAACAGGACAGTAGCTTTTGGTCAACACTCTTCTCTTAATGCAGTGCTGGACAGAAGCTCTTTGGGTTCACATAGTTATATTACTCCAGTTCTTGGCTGTATTCTCACTGTATGGTTCTGAAACCAGATGCAGCGCTTCAGACCCCCATAGGTTATTGTGCAGTTCATTTGTATGTGAGTTCATACCTGTCAGATAATGCTGAACAAACAAACAAGAGACATCAGGACTGCTTCTTGTCTCCTCATGAACCCAGAAAGTGAGGGAAAAGAGCGAGAGATGAGGGAAATATTCTCTTCCCTATCAGCAGCCAGAAAATAATAAGAGAGTGATCACAATACAACATCAGGGCCCAAAAGTGATTATTGTTTGGCTGGCTGTAATGCCATTCGGTGGGAAAGTGGCTCTCCAATTTGGCAAAGTTCTAGGCAAAGTCACTGAAAAAGATTGTCTGCGTTGTAATATGAGTACCTCTTCCTTGAGTGTGCAGCCTACCAGATCTCCAAATATATATAAGTATTTAATGGGAAAATGTTTTGACACTTCACTTCCATCAACTTTAGAGTTATCGTTTTATTAGTAAAGGGGAGAAACTAATCAGATTAAGTCTACTCATTATCAATTTGCATAAAATGTATGAAGAAATGAAACATTTGGTGGTCTTAATGAGCTAGTTATTCTACATTTTGCTATCAGTAGTTTTTCACCACTATTGTTGCTTGAAATACAGCCAAAACATTGAAATACTGTATCTCACATTACAAAAACTAGTTACTTTTTAAAATGAGTATCCAGAATTTGATAAGATCCGATTTATTGTAACTCTGCTGAGTCAATATATAGAATTGTAGTATTGTCTTCAAACTGCAACTGGTAAATGGGAAATCATACCAATAAACAGACTTGTGGTCTCATATGATTATGAACTTGTGTCAAAAGCCTGTTTCTGTCTAAAACCCTGTACTATAAATACAGAGATGTACTGACACAGATAAGTGGTAGGCAAACTATTCGAGCAAGGGAATGAATAAATGTAAAAATTATACATATTTCTTCCTGCATTTTCCTGGTATATGCCTAGTTATCTGAGGCATAAAAAGGAGATTGGTAAGGGGAAAAAAAAGGCTGGAAAGTGATGGAGGTCTGTGGTCCAAGGACTCAGTTTCAATAAGTTGCTCTAAGGAGGTACACAAGGACATATGTATTTTAGGGTTGAGACACCAGATAATCAAAGAGTAGGAGTAGAAAAAGGGCCCAGACTTACTAATGAAGTCAAAATTCCCATTGAGTTAGGTGGCAAGTATATCAGGTTCACAACGATGAAAAATTCACTGGTTTGTGCACTTTGGCCATCTGAATTAGAAGATGGCTTTGGATTTTAATTTAGTTAAAGAAACCATGGTGGATTTCTAACTTCAAGTATTTCATATGAAAAAAAAGATAGAAATGGGATTGGTTTCAGTGGCAGGAGATAATTTATTGGTCCAAGAAAAACATGCTGAAGAAGAAAAAGGTATTCAGAATACTGAAGAAAATGTGATCAGTGATAACAGACATGTCATTAATTACACAGTTGTGTTTTCACTTTTAAGTGAAATAAAGTAAATTCTCTTCCCTCCATCCTGAATTCAGCTCTCTCATCTTTCTCCTATACCAATTCCCAGCTTTAGTTACAGTGTCTATACACCTCCCTGCCTCTACATACAATAAATAAGAGGTTCATTCATGAATGCTGATTAATGATAATAAAGAGGTAAATGAATTAGACAGCTATTTTCTTGTAGGCATTCCAGAAGAAATGAATCTCCAAAAGAGAGCTTTAAATGAGGATAATGTTGAAACTTTGCAGACTGGCTCAGGTTAGTATTCCAAGCATAGGGAGAAACATGGGAATGAGTGCAGATACGTCTGTTAGTCTATAAGGTGCCACAGGACTCTTTGTCGCTTTTACAGATCCAGACTAACACAGCCACTCCTCTGATATTTGACAGTGTCCAGTGTAGACCAGGCCTAAGTGCTGTGTATTAAAGTGATCTGAAGTAGAACTCACAAGCTGTGGGGTAGAGCTTCTTTTGAAGCAGCAAATCTGTGACTACTGCAAGTGCCCAGTGGACCACGCACTGGATACTCCACTGAGATGCTTGGAGAGCTCGAGGGCTGGAGTGTGTCAATTGCTAACCTGCAGAGTGACACCAGGGTCTGCATAAACCCAGAGGGGAGTGCTTGTGTTGCTCGTGGCCAGTGGAGTTCGGGAGCTGATCTATGACAGGCACAGAAAAGGCTTCCTCATGAGAAGGGCAGGAGGCAGTGAGGTGCCTCTCAACCCTGGGTACCCCCAGTAAACATCACACCATAATACAAACAATTTCAAATAGGACTGTAGATTAATCATAGTTAACTCATGCGATTAACTCAAAAAATTAACTGCGATTAATCGCACTGTTAAATAATAGAATTCCAATTTAAACTTATGAAATATTTTTGGATGTTTTTCTACATTTTTCAAATATATTAATTTCTATTACAATTCAAAATACAAAGTGTACAGTGCTCACTTTATATTATTTTTATTACAAATATTTGCACTGTAAAAATGATAAAGAAAAGAAATAGTATTTTTCAATTTACTTCATACAAGTACTGTAGTGCAATCTCTGTTGTAAAAGTGTAACTTACAAAAGTAGGGTTTTTTTGTTACATAACTGCACTCAAAAACAAAATAGTATAAAACTTTAGAGCCTACAAGTCCACTAAGGCCTACTTCTTGTTCAGCCAATCGCTAAGACAAACAAGTTTGTTTACATTTACGGGACATAATGCTGCCTGCTTCTTATTTATAATGTCACCTGAAAGTGAGAACAGGCATTCACATGGCACCTTTGTAGTGAGTGTTGCAAGGCATTTACGTGCCAGGGATGCTAAACATTTGTATGCCCCTTCATGTTTCAGCCATCATTCCAGAGGACATGCTTCCCATATGCTGATGATGTTCATTGAAAAATAGTGCGTTAATTAAATTTGTGACTGAACTCTTTGGCGAGAATTGTATGTCCCCTGCTCTGTTTTAACCTGCATTCTGCCATATATATATTGTATAGCAGTCTCGGATGATGACAGCACATTTTGTTTGAGTATATGAACACTGAGGATTTGCAAACAGGTACCAATGTGAGATTTTTTCAAAATAGCTACAGCATTCAACCAAGGTTTAAGAATCTGAGTACTGTCCAAAATCTGAGAGGGACAAGGTGTGGAGAATGCTTTTAGAAATCTTAAAAAAGCAGCACTCAGATGCGAAAACTACAGAACCCGAACCACAAAAAGAAAAGAAAATCAACCTTCTGCTGGTGGCATCTGTCTCTGATGATGAAGATGAACATGCATCAGTCTGCTCTGCTTTGGATCGATTGAGCAGAACCCGTCATCAGCATGGAGCATGTCCTCTGGAATGGTGGTTGAAGCATGAAGGGACACTATGAATCTTTAGCGCATCTGGCACGTAAATATCTTGCAACTCCAGCTACAACAGTGCCATGAGAATGCCTGTTCTCACTTCAGGTGACATTGTAAACAAGAAGGGCAGCTATATCTCTCTGTAAATGTTACCAACCTTGTTTGTCTGGCAAACAATCGATTTCGTGATCCCACTGTGGACGCGCTAAACCGATTTTATTAGATCTGTTTTGTAATATCGGTTTAAGCTAATTCGAAATAATCGTGCAGTGTAGACGTACCCTGAGAGATGGGCTGAAGTAAGACTGCGTGGAGTTGTAGGCTCTAAAGTTTTACATTGTTTTATTTTTGAATGCAGGGGTTTTTTTGCACATAATTAAACTTTTTAAGTTCAACTTTCATGATGAGGAGATTGCACTACAGTGCTTGTATGAGGTGAAATTAAAAAAGGAATTTCTTTTGTTTTTTACAGTGCAAATATTTGTAATAAAAAATTAATATAGTGAGCACAGTACACTTTGTATTCTGTGTTGTAATTGAAATCAATATATTTGAAAAAGGTAGAAAATACCCCAAAAATTTAAATAAATGGTATTTTATTATTGTTTAACAGTACAATTAAATGCACGATTAATAGCAATTAATTTTTTTAATCACTTGAAAGCCCTAATTTCAAACCAAAAACTGCATCTCTTATTACTATAATCTACTCTATATTTTTCCTTTTTCCTGGGAATTTTAGTAAATAATTTGTATCTTTTAAAAAAAATATTTTTCTGAGCACAAGCTAGAAAATGACATCAATCCGAGAGCAAAATAATCAATTTAAAACATCAATGGATCAGTCAAAAGGGTCAGAGCCAATACTGAACATTTTTACATTCATATGTTTAATATGGCATACTCATGTTTTCCCATTCATCTTGTACGTTCATCAGCAGGGGAATTATTTCCCAAATGTGTATCTTGATTGTCTGGTATTTTGATACACTGGGCCTGAAAGTCATTGCACAGCACATGGAAGTTTATGTCAGAAAAACACGGAATGCTTAAATTGCATGATCCACATTTTAGCATCACAGAGCAATATAAGCAAGAGTGTCACAAAAATGCAAGTCCCTCACTTCAGGCTTCTAGTGAATATGTATATGTGGTTTTATCAAAGGTATCTCTTGGCAGTCTTGTTTCTGGACATTTTGAAACGTTTCTGTTTCATCTCAGTGCCCAACAGTGACCTCAGTGTTTTCAAGACCAGAACAAATAGCTGCTAGAAAAGGGAGTTAAAGTAGCCTTACTGAACACATAAATTGGCAAGTGTATCTAATAATTGCACAGGTTCAGCATTTTTCTGTGATAAATGAGTAAACTTTAAATGTATCCCTGAGACGTACTATCACAGGCATTGCCATGGGCAAGTTTTATCCAATGATGAAACAGCAAGGCCTAGTGAGATAAAGATGATAGAAGGGGCACTATCAGGTGGCAGCTGGGTAATTACAACTCTCTATTTGGGCTCTGTAGTGATGCTGCATGTGATAAGTGGAGAATAATGAAGAAAAAGGAGTAGTGATAATGCAGGAGCTAAATGGTAGAAAATAGCCTATCAGCCCACAGTCCTCTGAGTGCCTATGGGGACTTTGAACTATCTTCTTCAGTTTTCAACCACAGAAAAAATACTCTCTCGCTTTCTTCTTCCTTTGCTAAATTTATGTCTGGTGGGACAAAAGGAAAAACTGAAAGGAAATCAAGGGTATGTGAAGAGAATATGACCTTTTCAAATAACTCTGAAGGTCACTGTGTAATTATTCTAAAATAAAAGTATCCTGTAATCTTTTTTGTACCCACATAAGATGCACATACATTTTTTAATACAATTCTGTACAATGTTCTTGGGGATCATATTTTATGAAAGGTCAACTAAGGTATTTGTAATTACATCGTGTTGAGTTCTTCCTCAGAAGAACACAAATGTCATTTGTTATTACACAGTCAGACTGTGATCAAAGCAAAAGACAAGCCAAAGAAAAATTCATTGCATGTAAACCAAAATTCTGTTTTCTCATCAAGGATTTCGTTTTGCAGCTTCTGAGCAAAACACAGGAGGGAAAAAAACAAGAACTTGTCATTGCAGCTTTAACCCTGGTTCTTTTTCTACAAATAGTAGTACACTTTACAGCTTTCAGTTAGTGTGGAGCCGAGTAGCGTTTGCATATTTCCTTAGAGCTCAGCTGCTCCACTTCAATTAATAACACAAATAAAAGGATAATGCCGATATACTCCTTCCACATAGAAGTTCTGACTCGTGAGTCTCAGTGACATTGGATGTGGCTAGTGTGTGTGTGTGTCTGTGTGTGAGAGAGAAAGACAGAGCACTACAACCGCCACTTAAAGATAAATTGAAAAGAATTTTGACAATTTCCCCTCATATTTAGCTGAATAGTGAGCCACACACCATTCCTTTAAAGTTCATTTTTATTTTTCTCCTTAGGACCTATAACACCCAGCCTTGCTCAGACTGCTGTGCATCAACCTAACAGCAGGGAGGGATAGCTCAGTGATGTGAGCATTAGCCTCCTAAACCCAGGGTTGTGAGCTCAATCCTTGAAGGGACCATTTAGGGATCTGGGGCAAAAATCTGTCAAGGCTGGTACTTGGTCCTGTTGTGAAGGCAGGGGACTGGACTCAATGATCTTTCAAGGTCCCTTCCAGCTCTATGAGATAGGTATATCTCCATATCTTTTTTTAAATGCCTTTGCTCATGGTATGTGTGTGATGTTGCATCAATGGCAGTACCTTGCTGGGACATGGAGCCAGTCTATGTGGACAACAAAGATTCCATAAGGGATCATTGTTGATATATTTACATTGGGGTAGACATCACTGGTCCAAGGATGAGAGAAGGGAATTTTATATAATGCCTGGGTTTTGGAGACTTAAATGCTAAAGTTGCTCATATTGCTATGTTGAGGGAAAACTGACAAAAACATTTCCTAGCCAATTGTAGAGAACGAATCTTTAGCAGATCTGTTTCAGACCCCCAGGGGAAGGAAAATTTGGCTAAAGCACTCACATACTACAGTGAAGAGGGCAGTATAGGAAATAGTTTTAATAGAATCTAATAGTTGTTTATAGGCTGAAAAATCTCATAACTAAATAATGTAAGGAAATTCCCAGGAAAGGTAGTTTGCATCCAAAGCATCTACTTGCTTTTTGCCATTACTATTCAGTATATATTCTGACGAAGTGGGTATTCACCCACGAAAGCTTATGCTCCAATATTTCTGTTAGTGGCACCTTATAGACTAACAGAAATATTGGAGCATAAGCATACATCTGACGAAGTGGGTATTCACTCACAAAAGCTCATGCTCCAATAAATCTGTAGTCTATAAGGTGCCACAGGACTCTTTGTCCCTACGCCTACCATTCCTCAGTTACATACAGTAGCAGGGAGAGGTCTCTACTGTGCTAAATTCTGTACAAATGCTTATTCTGCCCCAAGGAATTTACAGTCTTAAGTGGGAGATTTTTAGATGCACTTACTTAACTCTCACTGAAAGTCAAAGCCCTACCTGCCCTTTGTAACTCCCCCTCCTCCATCATAGGTGAGACACAAATTTTATTCAGATTCTTATACCATTTTCAACCCTGTGGTATCTGAACAACAAATGATGGGAGAAAGGAAGATGCTTAGGATAGTTTGATAGGTTGGGATCTGAGGCACAGTGAGATAAAGTGACTTGTCAAAAGTCACACAGGTAGTCTATGGCGGAGCCAGCAATTTCAACAGCTCTCCTGAGTTCCAGCTCCGTGCCGTAGCCACAAGACCACCTCTTTCCTTGCAAAGCTGTAAATGCATGGTTGAAAAGATTACATTCTTCTTTGCTAATACTTGTCAGCATAATTTATAATGACTGATGTCCTGTATAAGTTCGTCTGAGTGCATAGGAGGCAGTAGTGCTTCATTGCTAATTCAGGAGTCAGCAGTGAAAGGCAAGCTGAAAGAAGCAATGGGATCCTGATAGCGTGGGGGCCACGTATAGCTTCCTAATTGTCTGCTGAATTAGTTAGTGTTTGTAAAGTGCTTTGGAGACTAAATGTTTCAAGCATTATTATTACTACTGTTGTAGGGAGACAGGTCAGAGCTGCCTGCTCACCCTGTTACTCATAGAGGGCATTCTGTGGGGGGGAACATGTTTGCACCCCCCCCCCCCATAGCTGCTCTCTGTTGAACTGTTTTTGTTGCTTTACCTGAGAAAGAGGCATGGATTAGGGGAGAAGCCAGGCAGGCCTTGCATTTAAAACTGTTCCAGTAAAGGTGCTATCATTTTTTAAAATCTTTAATATATTCTCCCCTGGGCTCTCCATATTCATTTCCTGGGCTCTGAGTCAGAACACGTGGCCTCTCTTCTCAGCTATGCCAGAGATTTGCCGTGCAACCTTGGGTGAGTCACTTAGGGTAATATTTATAAGTGTTGCTGCCTAAATTAGTCATCTAAATCTATACTTAAGCACCAGAATAAAAGTATCCTGGTTTTCAGAATTACCCACAATCACTGGCAGAAGCCAATGGAAGCTGCAGGTACTCAGCATGTCTGATAATTAGCCCACTTATTTGGGGGCCTGAATAAACATTTGGTACCTAACTTTAAGAACCCATGTTTGAAATGTTTAGGTTTGATTTTATGCGACTTAGTTTCCCCATTTGCAAACTGCAAGATTGTAACCCTTTCTCGCTTTTGTAAAGTGCTGAAAGATCTATGGAAACAAAGAGCTACCTGGTAGAAGTGTTAATTGCTTGTTATTATTGTGAACATTTATGTTAGCTTTGGCAACAAATGAGGTTTGAGAAGATTGTCTTGAGGTGATTGCCTGAGATCTCCTTTGTGAGACAAATGTGAGAATCCCACTGGGCCTGTTATTCGGTTTCCAAACATTTCATGTTTACCACACCCTTAGGAGAAATTCAGATAGTTTGAATGGTAGAGTGTTCACCAGTTCAGGAGCAGCACAGACCTCCCACTCACTTGGAAAAAAAAAAAAAAAAAAAAAAGAGTACCAGATAATTAGTTTGAATTGGCATGGAATATTGGCTCAAAAAGTGCTGTGGCTTTTTTTTCCCCCAAAAAAAGCTCTGAATGGTATTACTTGCATCCTGCCACAAAATGACATGCTGTGTCATGCATTTTTAACTAATATTTTACTGAGTCTGAATGGGTGTCATAAATTTTTACTACCTCTTAGCACTTCATATTGAAGTGTAGAGATTATTATGGCAGTTACTAAAACTGAACCTACTGCTCTTTTAAAAGAAGTGCTTTTAATTAAGAAGTCAAAGCATGGGTGAAATAGTATGCCATGCAGTAAATGGCTGGGTGCAACGTAGGGCAAATGCCGATGGCAAAGCTGAGCGGTTTAACAGCACTGAACAGTCATTTACGGTAGGTATAACACTCTCCTCACCACGTTATTGCTAATATGCTGGATATAAATTATGTATTATATTAGAGCAAAGTCCACTTCGAAGAACAACTGATCCAGTTACTGGTTTTCTGAAATGAGCCAAAACCAGCCCCAGAACTTTCCAATCTGGTTAACCATCCCATATTCCCCTCCTCCTCCCCCCGAGGAAGAAGAGGCCAGGTGATAGCACTTTCTTCTTCCTTCTCCTATGAGGCAGAACTTTTAGGGGTTTCAGCAGCTGCACATTCTTTTTTTTCTGCTGGTGAGTACAGGCAAGTCGCATCTTAGGCGCATTTAACATGCATGAATTCAGCTTTGCGCAGTCGGCAAAAACGGGAAAAAAAAGAAAAATAACAATATAAAAACTGCATCTGTAGTGCGGGTGGTTCTGCCTGCCGTTCAACTCAATGAGTGTTTCACTATACGCAGTTTTCGCTTTATGCGTGAACCGTGGAACAGAGCCCCTGCGTAAGATGAGACTTGCCTGTACTGCAAAGGAAAAATTGGGATGTTGTTAAGGGTGACCCTGCTGCTACTGCACATTTATTGGTGTAAAGAAATCACAGGAGATAAACTGTCTTTGCCCCTGTTCTCCTTTCAGTGAGTCAGGGCTGTTTCTCCAATGGAAGGAGGTGCATACCCAATAGTCCCCCTTGCATGCAAGGCAGGGACGGGGGGAGGGTAGAGAGATATGGGAGAGTGGAAGGAGCTGTGGCTCCATCCTTTACACGCCAATCACATGTCTCGGTGCATGAGGAAGAGCAAACTGGTGCATGAAAAGAGATGAAGTAGTTTACTGCCCTGCCCCATTCAGAGCAGGGGAGGAATTATCACTCTCTGAGCCACAATTTGTTATCTGCTCCTGGGATGGTGCAGCTATGCCCAATCTTTACTCACAGTGCATTGTGAAGTTACAAACCAATCCAAAACATACATCATTTTCAATTGTAGAACTGCATGGCAAAAATATGACTGTTGTGAATTCTGGCCCTTTGCCACTCATTACAGAGGTCTCCATGTAGAGGAGATTAATACGCTGTGAGCTTTTGAACAGCTGCCCATTTCTATCCCAGCGGTGGTAACACCTCTGAGGAGTGAGTCCTGTTTGTATAGAGCTCTGTGCTCCCTTCCATTTATGCAATCAGAGTGCAGCATGAAACTGCAGATCCCACCTGCCGGGTGTTGAAGTTGGGATGCCAGCTCCCCAGCACACTGGTCTCCCTGCTGTGGATGCCCCACAGGGAGGAGCACTTAGGGCCTGCTGGGAGTTAGCTATAATTCATCCTATGCTGTGTTTGAAACCCATGGGGCAAACCTGCACAGCTAATGTTGACTGAGCCATCATTAATATGCATGGTGGTTCCCAATATGCAGTGTAAATTTCCATCATACTTCAAGGGTAGTTGAACCATAGGAGCTGGGGGAGCCAGCTATGCTGCCAAGGAGCTAATGGGGGCGTAAGGGCAGGGTCTCAGCCCAGATGATACAAGTCTTCAGTGGTTCCCCAAAAATCTACACAGATCTCATAGGAAGAGCCAGTTTTTGAGGTTCAACCTCCTGTTATTTCTTATCAGGAGAATAATTAAAAGCAAATAATAGCAAGTATTATTTATTATTTTTATGTCAGTAAACTCCAGGGCCCCAATCAGGGAACATGGCCTCATTAGTCTAGGCACCATAAACATAAATAGTAATTAAAAGAGAGTGCCTGCCCTGAAGACTTTACAATCTAAACATTCAGCAAATAACCTAAAACCTGGTCTACACTAGGGGGTTAGGTTGAATTTAGCCACATTAGGTCAATTTAAAAATGACTGCATCCACACAACCAACCTCATTACATCAACCTAAAGGGCTTTTAAAATCGATTTCTGTACTCCTCCCTGACGAGGGGAATAGCGCTAAAATTGACATTGCTGGGTCAAATTTGGGGTAGTGCGGATGCAAATTGATGGTATTGGCCTCTGGGAGCTATCTGAGAGTATCTTCATTGTGACCACTCTGGACAGCACTTTGAACTCTGAAGCACTAGCCAGGTACACAGGAAAAGCCCCACGAACTTTTGAATTTCATTTCCTGTTTGGTCAGCCTGGCGAACTCAGCAGCACAGATGACCATGCAGTCCCCCCTAGAATCGTAGAGCATAAACTGTTTCTATGCTCCCCCTATCATCTCCATCCCTGAGGTTATTGCGATTAGAAGGTGAAAAAAACACTCTCGCGATGACATGTTTTCCGAGCTCATGCAGTCCTCCCGCACTGTTAGGGCACAGCTTAATGCATGGAGGCATTCAGTGGCAGCGGTCAGTAAAGAATTAAGTGACGTGAAGAGCAGAGGCAGGACGCAATGCTGAGGCTAATGGGGGAGCAAACGGATATGATGAAGCATCTATTGGGGAAGCAAACGGACATGATGAAGCATCTGTTGGAGCTGCAGGAAAGCCAACAAGAGCACAGACCCCTGCTGCATCCATTGTATAACCACCTACCTCCTTCCCATGTTCCATAGCCTCTTCACCCAGATGCGCAAGAATGTGGTGAGGAGGCTCCGGGCACCACTCCACTCCAGAGGATGGCCCAAGAAGCAGAAGGTTGTCATTCAAATGGTTTGATTTTTAGAGTGGCTACAATAAGCTGTGTGGCCTTGTTCTTCCCTCCTCCCCCACCCCACCCAGGCTACCTTGTCCGTTATCTCATTTTTTTAAAATTAATAAAGAAAGAATGCATGGTTTCAAAACAATAGTTACTTTATTTCAAAGGGGGGAGGGTGGCTGGCTTACAGGGAATTAAAATCAACAAAGGGGGCGGGTTGGCATCAAGGAGAAACACACACAACTGTCACACTGATGTCTGGCCAGTCATGAAACTGGTTTTCAAAGCCTCTCTGATGTGCAGTGTGCCTTGCTGTGCTCTCCTAATCGCCCTGGTGTCTGGCTGCTCGAAATCGGATGCCAGGCAATTTTCCTCCACCTCCCATCGCACCATAAATGTCTCCCCCTTATGCTCACAGATATTATGGAGCACACAGCAAGCAGCAATAACAATGGGAATGTTGGTTGCACTGAAGTCTGACCAACAGCACCAGTGAGCTTTTAAACATCCAAAGGCACATTCTACCACCACTTGCTCAGCCTATAGGTGAACTGCTCCTTACTACTGTCCAGGCTTCATGAACAGGAGAGCAGAGTTGCAGCGGAAGCAGTGGATGAGGACAGTTAGCAGTCCTACTGTACTGTCTGCTGCCAAGAGCACCCAGGAGGACCAGAACAGATACCCCAAGCTCGTAGCTGGGAAGCAAGAGAGCAGGAGAGCAAGAAAGCAGGACAGCAGAGTTGTAGCGCAAGCAGTGGAGCCATACACCATGCCCTGGAGGTTGCTAGGAGCCGGGCAGGGAAGACATTCCCAGAACCCCTGACCAAGCTGCACCATCTGCTGTGAAGGCAAGGAACCGCTGCTTTGTAGCAATGCCAGCTACTGCAGGTGCTTCTGTGTCAAATGCTTGGAGGTCCAAGTGAGGCAAGGTACCTCGGCCAAGGCAAAAGAGAAAGAGCCCTGGAGCTGTTACCTGTGTCAACCACAGAAGTGCTATGGGGTGTTACAGTACCGACCAGACTGGAAGGTACAGTTGCAAGACTTCTTCACCAGTGACAAAGGACAGGAATATGATGCACCTAAAATCTAAAAAGGCCCGCACATTTCCTAGAGTCACTATCCTTGATAACAGAATGTCAATGATTGTATTGGCTACTTGGATCACAGCAGCCCCCACAGTAGATTTACTCACAACTGCAGCAGTGACAGTGGGCTCCACACTTGCAGTGGTATGGCGTCTGCACTGGTAACCCAGGAAAAAAGGCATGAAATGACATGTACCCCAAACCACCTGCGACAATGTTTTTGCCCCATCAGGCATTGGGAGCTTAACACAGAATTCCAATGGGCAGTGGAGACTGCGGGAACTGTTGGATAGCTACCCACAGTGCACCGCTCTGTAAGTCGATGCTGCCACGGTAGTGAGGACGCACTCCGCCAACTTAATGCGCTTAGTGTAGACACACACAATCGACTGTATAAAATCGATTTCTAAAAATCGACTTCTATAAAATTGACCTAATTTTGTAGGGTAGACATACCCTAAGAAAAAAATAAAACATTTATGATGAAGATTTTTGAAACTCTTGGGACTTGCAAGTGTTTCCATGAACATTACCCCATAAATAACAGCAAATTGAGTATGAATTATTTAGTTCTAAATATATTGGTTCATTCTTGTTCCTTATTTGACCAACTTTGCATATTAGAGTTTAATCCTGCAAGGTACTGAGCACTCACACCCCATTCCACAGAACACTTAAGCATCCACAGCAGAACCTGCAGGACTGAGCCCTAGCTCACTATTCGCAACACTGAAATAAATGTAGATTTTGTGTTTGGTGGAGAAACCCTCATTCATAACCATGTATTTATAAGTTTTTAACTGAGAATGGAATTTATAGGTCCATTAAACTATTATATATGGAATATTAAGGTCTTTTTTCAGAAAAACACTTAAACACATACTTAAGTCCATGCCTATTCAATAAAGCACTTAAGCTCATGCTTAAATTTAAGCACTGCTACTAATTGTATTTACAGACCTACCTTTTCATGTGACACTGGGACAACATATATCTGCATCTATATCCATGTGCATATATTCACAAACAAGGTACATATTGATACATGAGAGAGTCAGTGGCCTAATTTTAAGTAAGATTATAGGCACACAAAGCAACTGACAACAAATGAAGAAAATCCTATGAGAACAGCAGACATAACCAAAGTATAATTCAGTGAGTGCAAGGTCTCAGAAGAAATGGATTAGCATTAGTATGTTCAGGCTGGATCAGGTATAGGTATGAGATGGAACAATAACTTAAGTTATTAGGGATCGTCATGATTGTTCTTTTGTTTGGCAGGCTTCAGCTACTGCTCCTAAATATGGTAAGGAGAGGAATCCAGATTGCCTTGAAGTTGCTTCAGAAAGAATAAATCAATCTTCCCATTTCCATTCTGTTCCTTGCATTTTTTAACTTAATCACAGAAAGGTTTCTGTACACGTTTCCTGAAATACCTTTCCCAGCCAAAATAAAGACGTTCCTAATCCAGTTACTTATCTTGCATTACTCTAATTTATTTATTTTTGTTATGACGTTTTGGAACTGGACGTACAGGTTTATCATTAATATGTAGAGATCTGCCTTGCTGGAAAGTTGTCTAATATTATGATATCCTCTTTGTAGGAAAAAAATGCTTATAATACACTAAAATATGTATACTCAATTTACTTTCTCAAAGCATCATATTTTCGAGGCAAAATTTTTTGGGACTTACCATTGACGATATGAGAATTAAACAACATTTTTATGCCTAATTATATTGTATCATAGACGCAGTTCAGCCATTCAAGATAGGTAGTTAAAAGATTAGTACTAAATAGAGAGGAGTGAGCCACTGGTTACATCTTCTTTCATACTTGTGAAGCATAGTTATTATTGTTACTATAATGTGTCGAAGGTGCAGTGTTTGGGAACTATACAGGAGTCCAAGAGCTTGTTATCTCTGATACTTTAAGGTTTTATAAAGAGTGTGACTGGGTTATTTTCAGAATATGTGTTTTCCCCCTGAAAAATCTCATGACAAGTGAGTTGTTATAGTTGTTGTGACTGATTATTATTATTACTAGTATTACATAAGCTACTAGAGAAACCCACATCAATGCCCCATCGTGTCAGGCACTGTTCGAACACATAGCAAGAGACAGTTTCTGCCCTGAAAAGCTTACATTCCAAATAGATAAGAAGAAAGCCTAAAGGGGGGGAGAAAAGGATAGACCATACAAGTAGAATATTGGGAAGGAGACACAGAGAGACGAAGGGCAAGATTTTTAGTTACTTAGATGCATAACTCCCATTGAAATCAATGGGAGTCATGCATGTAAATATCTTTTAAAATCTTCCCCAAAGTGACACAGGACATCTATCAGAGACTCAAAGATTGATCTCAGATCATCTGAGGTCCAGTCCAGTCCTTTGTACATAAGACCTTCCTTTCTTTGTCCCTCCCAACCCCCCCCTCCACTTTTTTCTTATGAAGCTCCTGCCCATAGTGTTACACTTGGTGTAACAGTTGCAGTGATTGTTGTACTGATCCAGGCAGAAGTACTATAGCTGCTGTGACAGAATGATCAGGTGGGAGCATCCCTGGTGATGAAAAACCTTTCTTCCACGGGAAAAGGGTCGATAAGAAGACAGGACGGCCGTAAAGTAGGCAGTGCCAACCAGGGAGTGAGTGCCTATAGGGAATGGAGGACCATGTACTTCAATATATTATCATTGTAACTTCTGCAGGGATGACTCACATGGACACCATCAGTGGATTTTAAAGCTGGCCTCCCCTGATGCAACTTCCAAAAGAGGACAGCTGCAGAAGCATTGGCTGCCCTCCTCCAGGGTGAATTTCTTAGAGAGGGCACCTCAGGCCCTGCTGGTACAGGAAGGTACAATATGCACTCCCTGCACAAAGGGAAGGCGAATTTGGCCCATGAGAAACTGTTTCAAATTGTATTTAGAACTGATTCAGGTATCATGGTTTAATATACAACGAAATGGGGCCTTAGGCTACCCAAGCAGTTCAGGAAGACACTAACTTGGCAGCGTAAATACCACCTACCACTATCCAGAAAATAAACCCTTCAGCCTTTCCCCAAAATGAAAGGCTGAAAATACAACAGAAAATTAGGCTCAGAATTCCATGAGAAATAAGATTTCTTGGGAGATATCCAGCAACCCATGATTTTGGCAGAGTTGGAAATACTGTAGGAATGGCCATGCTCAGAGTTAGGGGGACCAGATGTCCAGATTTTTATAGGGACAGTCCCAATATTTGGGGCTTTTTATTATATAGATGCCTATTACTCCCCACCCGGTCCCAATTTTTTACACTTGCTACCTGGTCACCCTACTCAGAGCCTGAAATCAACGAGGAGTCCTTACAAGTGGAGAACCAGTGTTGACAAGAGTAAGGTAACTCTCTTCTCTTCATGTGCCAGTATATCTATGCCTGTATTGGTAATTTGCACTCCATGCATCTGAGGAAGTGGGTTTTTTACCTATGAAAGCTTATGCCCAAATAAATCTGTTAGTCTTTAAGGTGCCACTGGACTCGTTGTTTTTGTGAATAGGGACTAACATGACTACCCCGCAGATATTTGGCTGAAATCAGAATGTACACGAGCATAAGAGAGGTGGAAGAGAAAAAAAAAAGCTAGCCAAACTTTTTGGAACTTCATAAAAGAATCATTACAGGAACTGGCAAGGTTTCTGGACAGTTAATAATCTGACATGTTTGCAAGTCTCTTTTGATAAGCCTCTCACTTGATTCAGTAGAAAAAATACAGGGCTAGAACCTCAGTTTATGTAAATCTGAATAACTAAATTGGTTCAAACAACACTGCACCTAGTTTGCATCCTTGGTGTTCTCCACAACTAATCTTCTTCCCTGCTGAAAATTGGCCATTAAGGCCTATTCTTTGTTTTCTACCTTGAATTCAAAACACACCTTTAGTTCTTACACCATGAATATTTATTTCCTTAATTCCCTCTTGGGAGGGATTCTTTCAAAGACTTTTAGAACTCGCAAAGAATTTATATCAACCAGTTGTCTTTGTCCCCTCTTGTTTGACTGCCTTCAAGAGTCCTATTAGATTGGGAAGGCACAATTTTCCTTTACCGATTCAGTGCTGATTTATCCCTGCCATAGCATGCTAAGCAATGTGTTTCTTAATTCTGTCATTTCAACTAATTTACTTGGTAGTAATGCTCTCTGCTCTGTAAATCCCAGGATCATCCACAGAACCTTTATTAAAGATACTTATAACATTAGATACCTTCCAGCCCTCTGGTATGGTAGCTGATTTTAATGCTAAATTACATATTTTAGTAAGCAGCTCAGTCACTCCATTCTTATGCTTCTTCAGAAACATTGGATGAACACCATTTAGTCCTGCTTTTAGACAGTAAAAACCATTCTGTCAGGCTATGGCTTCACTAGAGTTTTAGCTGGGTTAGCCAGAATCATATATTGAGGTAAGGAAAGAATGCTAGACAGAACCAACTGTATTATACAAACTATTTTTTGCTAGTTGAGTTTACCAGAACTATGAATGGGTCTAGCATGGGCCTATTTTATTTATTTGCCCAATTCACGCCTATATATTTTAGCCAGGGACTATCACTTTTCAGCACAAACTGTTCCAGCTAGCATGGTTGAACCTGTAACATAGATAGCTGTAGTGACCTTATTCCTTCTCCTCTTTACAAGTCAAACTCTTATGATGGACATAAGGCTAAGCTTATGAAATCCTAGTCTCAAGTCCTCCTCCTCATCTGCACATCCCTTTAGCTGTTCCAGATGCAACATTTTAAGGATTTTGTCCCCAAAGCAGAACTTTCAGAATTATTTCTGAAAACATTTTTGTTTGCCACAAGCCTAAAGATGCCTTCAGTAATCTGGCAAATGGCAAACAGAACACTTGGGCATACTCCCTTGATATTTCCACTGCTTTGAAAGACAAAGGCAAATTGACTGCCAGATGAGAGTTCTCCAGTACATAAAACCTTGTCCACAAAGCCACAGAAACTTTACATAATGCCTTTATCTTTCCTCTCTTTGACAGTGGTGATATAATAGGGACACTGGGTTCAAACAGTATTTTGCTGGAAAAACTACAAACACTCCAAAAAATTAAACCTAGAACAATTGCATTCAAGCTAATGAAAGCTGGGAATGTTAGAGGTGATGCTCTCCATCTTCGAGATGAGGGTGTATTATAGAACCTGTCATTCTTCAGTACTCCTTGCTGCCAATCTACTGTATGGAGTAGCACTAACAATACCCACTGCTTTGCAAACCGCAGGGTTTGTGTCACAAAAGGGCAGCAGGCTGACAAATAGGGTGGAGGTGTGTGTGGAGAGAGTGAAAGCACATGATGCCACTTGAACAGGGTCTCTCTGTCTTGGGGAGTTGATAACCACTTTAACAGCATCAGAGGGGTTGCCGTGTTAGTCTGTATCCACAAAAACAACGAGGAGTCCGGTGGCACCTTAAAGACTAACAGATTTATTTGGGCATAAACTTTCGTGGGTAAAAACACCCAGCTGAAGAAGTGGGTTTTTTGGGTTAAAAACCCATCTGACCAAGTGGTTTTTTTACCCATGAAAGCTTATGCCCAAATAAATCTGTTAGTTTAAGGTGCCACCAGACTCCTCATCACTTTAACAGCACATCCTTAGACAGGACAGTTGACACTTTGATGACTGTAACCCTGGCTAAAAGATAAACTGGCACTGCTGCCTTTGTCTATATATTGTCAAACTATTTTGCAACACTTATACAAACCATTTAACCACTGGCTCTCTTCATATCACTAACAAAGATTATCCAGACACATAGATTGTCTCTTTCCAAAATTCCTTCTGTAAGAACTGCATAATTGTATAAGTTGTTGTTTCGCTTGTATTTATGCGGAAAAGTGGAGAAAACAAATCCACTTATAAAAGGAACTGTTATGTATAACAGAACTGTAATATTTGCAGACATTCTGGGAGCTTCAGCATCTATAAAAAATTCACTTACTTGCTTAATGCTTGATTTTAAAGTGTAAAGATGTCCAGAGTTGGGTGTCAGAGTTCAGGAAGGTATCAACTACAGCATGCTGTTCAACACATCATTAATCTGCCAGAGAAACTCCATCTGCAAAGCACACCCCACACAGAGCACACTCACAGAACAAACAATGGCAGAGCTGTGCTGATATCTGGTGATGTTATATTAGAAAACTCTAGGACTACATCATGTAAAATTGAGCAGTCTCACGTTTGTTTAGATAATGATGGTTTAAACAATGCTATGTGGTAAGATGCAGCATAATTCAGTTCATATTCAGAAGTATGCTGAATTTAGGGAGATACATTTATTTTTGTTTCATGTATCAGTGTGGCTATTAAGACTTTCACTGATTTCAAGGGGCATTGGATTTGGGACAACATTTTCAAAAGTGCTAAAGTGACTTAGGATCCAAAGTTCCATTTTCAAAAGTGATTCAAGCACTCTACTCCAGATTTTTAAAGGTATTTAAGCATTGCTGTGTTTAGTGTTGCAACACCCAACTGATTTAGGAGCTGACATCTCATTTCCAAAGGGATTTAGACACTTGAGTCTAACTCTAAATGCCATTAGCAGTCAATGGGCTCTAGACTGCTGCGTGCCTAAATCCCATTTGAAAAGGATATTTAGACTCCTAAATCAGTTAGGTGTTGCAACACTGAGCTCAGCGATATCCAGATATCTTGAAAAATCTGGACCTTTGGCCCAAAAACTTTCAATGGAAGTTAGGAGCCTAAATACCTTCAAGGGTCTGGGCATAAGTGCCAGGTAACTTTTGGAAATAGGACTTGGGTGCTTTTGAAAATTTTACTATTAATCTAATATTAAGACAGATTTAGAAATTATATGGCTGGTAATGCTTGTATGGTGTCTGGCAGGCAGCAACAGTTAGCACCATGTTAGCTTCCCAGAATGATAGTTTCTAAAGATATACTGAAGTATGCTATAGCAGAATTCCCATTTGCTGGGCACCCACAGAAGCAAGAGGCCTTTTTGCAGAGCCCTCCATCTGCTTTCTCTCCTCAGGGACCCCGGGGAAGCCTTGCATAGTCTCTCTCGGGTCTGTCACCAGCCCAAAGTAATTCAAAATAGTCCTGTGTCACAAACACAAGGTCCACTACAGTAACCCCAAAGGTCAGAACATCTCCAAAGTTCTCGTCCTCCATGAAAACCTTATTCTAATCAGCAGAAACCTAGCCTTCTGGCTCAAGCTTCTGTCCTCAATCCACGTGCTCTCTGTTCTGAGAGGGAAGGTGACATATATACTACCTTACTTCTGAAAGCTTTCCCAGATTGACGGTGAGAGAGAGAAGCCCACCATACACTATAGGGCTCCTGATACAAGCATCCCCCGATCCCACTGCTAATTCCTGGGACTATCTCTTCGCTTCTGGCTTTGGCTGGTTTGTAAGCCTGTGCTCACATCAACATCCCTGGAAAGGGGTCTTCTGGCCCTTAGGCTTAAAGGGCCAGTACACTCCATTGCTTATACCAGTGATTTTAGAATGCCCTTCACAGAAACTCAACAGAAAATCTAGCCACTATTTGTGCAGATAAAGCACGATAGGTATTTTTTGTTTTTTAAGCTGAAAAAGCACTTTCAGGTCCAAGGGAAATACCATAGTGTACTGTTTTGTTTGCTCTTACCACAGACAATGAAAACAGTGGCACCCTGAATGCATAAGTTGGCTAAGCGTACATCTACACTGCAATAAAACACCTGTGGTTGGCCTGGGTTAGCTGACTTGGTCTCAGAGGGCTCAGGCTGTGGGGCTGTAACATTACAGTGGAGGTGTTCAGGCTCAGACTGGAGCCCAGTCTCTGGGATCCTGCAGGCAGGGAGGGTCCTAGAGCCCAGGCTCCAGCCTGTGCTCAGATGTTCACACAGCAGTTTTACAGTGCCTCAGTCCAAGCTCCACAAGCCCAAGTCAGCTGACCCGCTCCAGCCGCAGATGTTTTATTGCAGTGTAGACATACCCTAAGGGTCAGAGTTCCAGTTATACATGTGCAAATATTTTATTAAAGCAGAGAGCTTTTATTAAAGGCTCTCACATTAGAGCCAGCTAACTCAGCATCATGGTGGATTAATGATGTTGCAAGGAATACTTTTCATCTTGCTAGCCCAACAGCAGCCAACACTTGAGCTCCTGTATTTAAGAAAGAGGATTCTTGATATCTGAATCAGTTTGCTGTACAAAAAGCCAAGGTCATCTGAAAGTGATGAATCTGCATGACAGTTCAAGCACATGCACTTAATAAAGGGTTTGAAGGAGTTAAGGTACAGACGGCCTGGTGTTCAGTAATGAGCCTGTGCACATCTGTGTATTCTGCATAAGCAAAAGATCACAGATTTGTATGTACACATGACTAGACAGGCTTCCATTTAGCCACGTGCATGTGCAAAATAGAATTTTGTACATGTAAATGCAGTAGTGAGCACATAAAGTAGGTGCACAATTGTATGCCCACAGATGCATTTGCACCGTACCTACCAAAAATCAGTCACCTAGAGTAGCAGAGCAATTGGAATAGTCTCTCAGAGGAACCAGCATATACAAAGTGGGTTATTTCCTTGTTGGAAGAGAAGGAGTATGCACAGACTCAGGATTATTCTTTCCTAGCCTCTCTCATCAGCTCGTAAGATCATCAGAATGGCCAGACTGGGTGAGACCAAACGTCCATCTAGCTCAGTATCCTGTCTTCTGACAGTGGCCATTGCCAGGTGCCCCAGAGGGAATGAACAGAACAGGTAATCATCAAGTGATCCATCCCCTGTCACCCACTCCCAGTTTCTGGCAGAGGCTAGGGACACCATTCCTACCCATCCGGGCTAATAGCCATTGATGGACCTATCCTCCATGAATTTATCTAGTTCTTTTTTGAACCCTGTTATCGTCTTGGCTTTCACAACATCCTCTGGCAAGGAGTTCCACAGGTTGACTGCATTGTGTGAAAATACTTCCTTTTATTTGTTTTAAACCTGCTGCCTATTAATTTCATTTAGTGACCCCTAGTTCATATGTTATGAGGAATAAATAACACATCCTTATTTACTTTCTCCACACCAGTCATGATTTTATAGACCTCTATCATATCCCCCGACAGTCATCTCTTTTCCAAGCTGAAAAGTCCCAATCTTATTAATCTCTTCTCACATGTAAGCTGTTCCCCTAATCATTTTTGTTTCCCTTTTCTGAACCTTTTCCAATATATCTTTTTTGAGATGGGGCAACCACATCTGCACACAGTATTCAAGATGTGGGTGTACCATGGATTTATATAGAGGCAATATGATATATTTTATCTTATTATCTATCCCTTTCTTAATGATTTCCAACATTAGGTTCGCTTTTTTGACTGCCACTGCACATTGAGTGGATGTTTTCAGAGAACTATCCATAACGACTCCAAGATCTCTTTCTCGAGTGATAACAGCTAATGTAGATTCCATAATTTTATATGTATAGTTGGGATTATGTTTTCCAGTGGGCATTACCTTGCATTCATGCCTTCATCTGCCATTTTGTTGCCCAGTCACCCAGTTTTGTGAGATCCCTTTGTAGCTCTTCGCAGTCTGCTTGGGACTTAACTATCTTGAATAGTTTTGTATCATCTGCAAGTTTTCCCACCTCACCATTTACCCCTTTTCGAGATCATTTATGAATATGTTGAACAGGACTCGGCCCAGTACAGACCCCTGGGGGGACACCACTATTTACCGCTCTTCATTTTGAAAACTGACCATTTATTCCTCCCATTTGTTTCCTATCTTTAACTAGTTACCAATCCATGAGAGGACCTTCCCTCTTATCCCATGACAGCTCCTCAGATAGAAGAAGGAGTGGGTAGCCAGCTGCCTGGGAGAAGTCCCTGAAGACATCTGGAGAAGTCTGAGATGGAGGTCACTATGATAGGAAGTGAGATTGAGGGCTTTTGGGGAGTAGGGGAAAACTCATCAGTTTTACTGTAAAACAAGCATCGTTTTCAGAGTTTCACTGAATTGTTTGGAATTTCAGTTTTTGGAAGACCCTGAAAATCCAAGAGAAAATCTGATCAGAAAAGATAACCCCTGGTTTGGTTTGGTTGAAATCCAGAGCGCTGAAACTGAGGGAAAGGAGTAAAATGGGTTTCACACACAGCTGTAATTTGAATGATCCTTTCGAGGCCTCCAGCCTTTGCTAACAAACCCCCTTCCAAGCTTTCATCAGCTTAATTACATCAGCCTAATTCAGGAAAAAAAAAGAACAGCAAGAAGTCTGCCACCTAGCACAAATAAATAAATAACAAAACTTATATTCACCATTCATTTCCATAGATACCATAAATATGCCAACAATATCCTGAGATAGTGCTGATCCTTAGATAAAGAGAGTCACCAGGTACAGGTAATGGGCAAGAGTTTCTTCTGTGCCAGAACTCTGCTGGGGACAGGACAGAGGGGAGGGCAGCAGGGACCTGATTATGGTTCCTTGATTGTCAGGGCCAGCAGTGGCCCCAATGAAGTGTAAAGCTGCTGACAGTCAGTTCTAAGGTCTGCCAATGATACAGGGTCCTTAATGGACCCTATGCCAGCAAAGGATAGGTGTGGTGGAACGGCTTTGCTACATCCCCTTCCCACATTTGACATGTCCCCTCCCTACACCAGCACATCCCCTGCACTGGAGTTGGAGGCAAGCAGAAGTGAACTGGAGCTGGCACACTTGCACCTAGTAGTGAGTGCCCTTACTAGGCACATCTGCAGCTAGATTTATGCTGTCTCCCTTTCTTAAAGGGAAAGGATATGGGGCACTGCCATCTATCCACCTTTAAACACTTTCCTTTCCCAAAGCCAAATAAACAAAGCCTGCAACATCTAAAATACCATCATTTGCTCTGGACAGAGCCATAAATTGCTATAATCTCCCCAAATCTCCCCAAACTTCCCCCAGCCTCCATGACTACACAAGTAGCCAAGCTGAAAAGCAATGACTAGCCTCCTAAAGGCCTATAATGAATCGCTAAACATAACACGTAGGTAGAGGAAATCAGTGGAGTGCCAACACCTCATGCATATGGTAAACAGTTTGGACACTTTTGAATGCAAGATTATGAACTAATGCTAATCAGCAGGTGGAGTATGCCAATTACTGCCCATTCTACTTATCCTTATTAGGCTCAGGACAGTAAATTTTCTAGCTACACTCTGGCTACCAGTTCAGTTTCTATGCATTTATTTTGATAGGTGTTCAAAATATTCATAACAAAATGCAAAACCATTTGACTATTATTGGGTTTTGTGGTGTTGTGTCTGTTTTGGTTGGTTTGGGGTTTTCGTTTGTTTATTTGTGTTTTGGTTTTGTTACAAATGCAAATGTGAGCCCATTTTGGCAAATAAATTTGCTTTGACAAATGAATTTTTTAAGAAGTGCAGAGGTAGTTTTGCATTGAACACATGGACATTTGCATAGTTTTTCTCTTTTTTTAATGTGAAAATAGTCATTCCATTGAAATTTTACAGGAAGCAAAACTTGAAGTGAAATTGTGTGTAATGAAATGGTAATGTTTCCATGAAAAATTCTTCAGAACAGAAATACTGACTTTCTCACTGCTCTATTTTATGGATATACAGCTGTGCAATTTAAAGAAATAAATGAAAGAAAAGATGCAGTGTTCCTATCAGATAGTAACATCAAATATGGGGGTAATCGTTCCTTGGGATAGAGAACATACTGGAAAGGACCTGTGATCATCCTTTCCTTATTTCCTAAAACAAGAGGGTCTTATTAGGAGCTCCCTTCACCCGCAAGTGTTTTTTGAGCTTACTGGTGATCATCTCATAACGGAATATGTAGCACAGAATTTGGCTCAAAGACTGTTCAGTCCCTCATTTATTGCAGCAATGGTTGGCCTGTAACTAAAACAGTTATATGTTCCTCCACGTTCCTAAAACTTGTTTCACAAATATCGAATATGATGTTAGCCTATCTGAAGAGGTAAATGCCTTGCACATATTTCACAACTCCCTCTTCATTCTGAGACAAAGGCTTCAAATTTGCTTTTATTTGTCTGATAACCAAGAAGCTTTTCAGCTCTTGTACATCCAGCTAACTGGATAGAACTTTATGAACAAGAGTGGTTGTTTGCATACTCTTTTCACTATCCATGTGTAGTATTCTGAAATCTTATCACTCACGTTGCTGGTTCGAGCAAGTTATGACTCCGCTGCCAGAGCAAAAAGAAGAGTGACTAGAAGACAACCTTCATCTGAACGCAAAAGAAACTAGGGCCAGATTCTCAGATGGTGTAGATCAGCCTGGCTGCATTAATATGGTGCTACACCATTTATACCAGCTGAGGAGCCAGCCCACTGTATAATTTACTTTCCTTGTTATGTCTCAGAATGAAGTAAACGATCTATCTTTCTATCTACTGGGAGATTCCCCAGACTATTGAGTATCTATTTAGGTCACATTGACTCCCCGGTAGGAGAAAAATATTATAAACACAAATGTGTTACTTAAAGTAGCAAATGGTGCAGGATAGAAGCTATTCCAAAGGAACAATGATTGTCAGGTCCCCTATGGGGTAATGTCAGATCCATCTATGGAACAGTACATAAATCACTAAAAGAGCTTCAGCATTTCGCCTAAGTGTGCAGCTACCGCTTTGTCAGAATTATTTTCTACAGTTCTTTCCTGCATTCTTGAAACATAAGCTATTATCCAGAGAAGACGAAAGCTCCTGTGCAATTGCTTCTGTGATTTGTGAACAAAAGCAGCCATTAAGATAAGTGAAATTCCTGCTCTCTTTCTGCCAGCTGAGAAGCATCCTTATCCTCCTAGACCTCTTGGGTCTCCTGCCCCTCATCTAGATCTCTCCTACAGCAGACACACAGGCAAGGGTTGGAGTTCATCATTTCCACCTCTCCTGAGCTCATCAGCATGAGACACAGCGAGAGCTGCTCCACTCACTGTGTCTGGCCTCAGCTTAATTTGATGTCTCTAATTCCTGCTCCAGGATACTTTGCAACCAAACCAAAAGCAAGGAATGGTGTTGTGCAACATTGCTCTCTTCTGATGAGAAATTATGGCTATTAGTAGCCATATGAAAACCTCCAGCTGATGAAACTCACCCCAGTCTGGCTTTAGCTGGTGGGTAAAAGTGCACATATGTTTGGTGCTGCTGGTAAATCTGGACATTCATAGGTTATTAGCTCTCCTCCCCCATCAAATTAAACAGGGATTGGTAGAGCTATGATGTAAATTGCAAATCTCTCTGAGTTATTTCCTTATCTTCCAGACAAGTTCAGGATAAGTAAATGTGGAGTGAAGGTCACAAGAAAGTTAAAATTGGGGCTCTTTAAAAACCCTACTTTCTATAGTAGAGTGATTCTGGCTTTGCTTAAGCATAAAGTAAATTGGAAGCCAGCCCAGTAGATTTATTAGAAGATTAAATAATAATAAAGTTTAACAGTTACATACATTTAGTCTTCATAGAGATTTGCAAATATTGTCTAGTGATATCTGTTTAAGGTCAGTAAGTAGCCGTATACTCACTGAACAAATGGAGAAACAGCAGCATTACAGTGGGTTGACACTGGCTTTATCCCAGTGCAAATGAGATCAGAATCTGCCTAAATATACCTAAGTTCTTTCTATATTTTTAAGATAATAAAACTGATAATCAAATGGCATTTTCAGACTGGCTGTTAATGTTGTGAAAGATATGTCTAGTTAATGCAGTGTGGTCCAACAGACAGGGAGACCTGGGTTCTAAATGTGGCTCTGATGTTGGCTGTGATGTAGCTTTGGGAAAGTCACTATACTGCTTTTGTTTTCTTTCCCTTCCCTTTTATTGTCTATTTATATTATAAGTTCTTTGGGGCAGAAACCATCTCTTACTATGTGTACAGTGCCTAGCACAATGGGGCACTCATTCTGATTGGGACCATTAGATGTTACTGTAATACAAATAACTAATAAAGAATTCTTTATTGCATTACATTTTTCAAAAAGGAAATGTCATTTAATAAGAGCAAGGACACAGTGCATTTCACTACAACTATTGTACATCTCAGGTGGTTAAAACCGCTCAAGCATGTGGCCTCATTTCTTGCAATACTACATGAGATTAACCCAGAAACCCCCTGTCTGTCATGTTTTATTGCCTAATTATAATATGATGATGGACACCGATTGCCCAAAGTCACATTCAGACTCATCAGTTGGGCATTTTAAATGATGTCATAGGCATACATATGGAAATCAGCTGACTGGAAGATAGCTAATGTAACACCGATCTTTTAAAAATACTCCAGAGCTGATCCTGGCAATTACCGATAAGCCTAACTTCAGTACTGGGCAAACTAGTCGAAACTATAATAAAAAACAGAATTATCAGACACATAGATGAACATGATATGTGGGGGAAGAGTCAATACGGCTTTTGTAAAAGGAAAAAGAAATCATGCCCCACCAATCTTTTAGAATTCTTTGAAGATTTCAGCAAATGTGCACAAGGGTGATCTATAAAAAGCAACAAAGAGTCCTGTGGCATCTTATAGACTAACAGGTGTATTGGAGCATGAGTTTTCGTAGGTGAATATTCACTTCGTCAGACACACGTAATGGAAATTTCCAGAGGCAGGTATAAATATGCAGGCCAGAATCAGTCTGGAGATAACGAGGTTAGTTCAATCAGGGAGGATGAGGCCCTCTTCTAGCAGTTGAGGTGTGAACACCAAGGGAGGAGAAACTGCTTTTGTAGTTGGCTAGCCAGTCACAGTCTTTGTTTAATCCTGAGCTGATGGTGTCAAATTTACAAAAGAACTGAAGTGCAGCAGTTTCTCTTTGAAGTCTGGTCTTGAAGTTTTTTTGCTGCAAGATGGCTACCTTAAAATCTCCTATTATGTGGCCAGGAAGGTTGAAATGTTCTCCTACAGCTTTTGGTATATTGTCATTCCTAATATCTGACTTGTGTCCATTTATCCTTTTATGTAGGGACTGTGCAGTTTGGCCAATGTGTGTAGCAGAGGGGCATTGCGGGCACATGATGGCGTACATTGGTGGACGTCCAGGTGAATGAACCGGTGATGTTGTAGCTGATCTGGTTAGGTCCTGTGATGGTGTTGCTGGAGTAGATATGTGGACAGAGTTGGCATCGAGGTTTGTTGCATGGATTGGTTCCTGAGTTAGAGTTGCTATGGTGCAGTGCGTGGTTGCTGGTAAGAATATGCTTAAGATTGGCGGGTTGTCTGTGGGTGAGGACTGGCCTGCCTCCCAAGGTCTGTGAAAGCGAAGGATCATTGTCCAGGATGGATTTAGATCACTGATGATGCATTGGAGAGGTTTAAGCCCAGGACTGTAGGTGATGGCCAGTGGAGTTCTGTTGGTTTCTTTCTTGGGCTTATCTTGCAGCAGGAGGCTTCTGGGAACATGTCTGGCTCCGTTGGTTTGTTTCCTTATTTCCTCGTGCAGGTATCATAGTTTTGAGAATGCTTGGTGAAGATCTTGTAGGTGTTGGTCTCTGTCTGAGGGGTTGGAGATTTAGTGGATATAGTGTACTTGGACTTTCAGCAAGCCTTCACAAGGTTCCTCTCCAAAAACGCTGAAGCAAAGTAAGCTGTCATGGGATAAGAGGGAAGGTCCTCTCATGGATCAGTAACTGGTTAAAAGATAGGAAACAAAGGGTAGGAACAAATGGTTAGTTTTCACAATGGAGGGAAGCAAGGATCTTTACTGGGACCAGTATTGTTCAACATATTCATAAATTATGTGCAAAAAGAGGTAAACAGTGAGGTGGCAAAATTTGCAGACATTACTTTAAATTTATTTTACACAAATTACTCAAGGAAGTAAAGTCCACAATTGACTCTCAAGAGTTACAAAGGGATTTCACAAAACTGGGTGACTGGACAACAAAATGGCAGATGAAATTCAATGCTGATAAATGCAAAGTAATGCACATTGGAAAACATAATCCCAACTACACATATAAATTGATGGGGTCTAAATTAGCTGAAGAAAGATCTTGGAGTCATTGTGGATAGTTCTCTGAAAACATCCACTCAATGTGCAGCGGCAGTCAAAAAAGCAAACCGAATGTTGGGAATCATTAAGAAAGGGATAGATAAGACAAAAAATACCATATCACCTCTATATAAATCCATGGTATGCCCACATCTTGAATGCTGCATATAGTTCTGTCATCTCACCTCAGCAAAAGATATATTCAAATAGGAAAAAGTACATAACAGGGCTACAACAATGATTAGGCATACAGAACAGCTTCCATATGAAGAGACTAAAAAGACTAGGACTGTTCATCTTAGAAAAGAGACAACTGATGGGGAATATGAAAGAGGTCTATAAAGTCATGACTGGCGTGCAAAGCATGAATAGGAAAGTTTTATTTATCCATTAACATAACACACGAACCAGAACTCACCTAATGAAATTAATAGGCAACAGGTTTTAAACCAACAAAAGGAAGCACTTCTTCACACAATGCACAGTCAACCTGCGGAATTTGTTGGCAGGTGATGTTGTGAAGGCCAAAAGTATAACTGGGTTCAAAAAAGAATTAGATAAGTGCATGGAGGATAGGCCCATCAATGGCTATTGGACAAGATGATCAGGGATGCAACCCTGTGCTCTGGGTGTCCCTAAACATCTGACTGCCAGAAGCTGGGACTGATGGCAAAGAATGGATCACTGAATAACTGCCTTGTTCTGTTCATTCCCTCTGAAGCATAGGTCACTGGCTACTATCAGAAGCCAGGATGCTGGGCTAGATACACCATTGGGCTGACCCAGTACGGCCGTTCTTATGTGCTTATGAAATGATTTCATTTACCATCGCATCATTTAATTTACACAATGCTGAGAGCTATACGCACATATGAAATGGAAGAATAAAAATCTTTTCCCTTAGTCAAATATGTTTGCATACATTGCAAGCTTTGGTAATATTTGCAGCTAAATGCTGTAGATTCTTTCCTCTTCCCCGGTTGCTGTCACCTTTGAAATATTAGGGTTTATTGGGAAAAAACACAACAGCTCCCAGTTCAGCTTTTTATAACAGAAAGTCACTAATGAAAGTTACCCAGACACCAAAAAGTGCAGCAGCCAGGGGAGAGTTTCAAAAGGCAATGTTAGTTTGCAGTCTTTTGACGTCACATCCCACTGCTATCCTTGTAAACCAAGGCTATATTTTAACTTTTCCTTTCTTTTAGAATAGCTGCTTAGAAGCCATTTTAAAAGACTCCCAGAAAGTCCTATTGTAGAAGTGGGCAGGAAGAAGTAGCCGTTCAAAGGGCTCTCTCCTCAGATAGTGTAAACTGGCATAGCTCCATAGACTTTGATGGAGCAACCCCAATTTACATCAGCTATGGATCTGGCTGTTAATCTCCCCTCCACAGATCGGTTTCCTTTTCTGCCATGTCCTTTATTCCCCCAAGGCAACTGGGTTGCTTTCATGAGTATTTTTGTGTTAAAAGGGCTAAATCAAGAATACAATAGCTTCCAATTCAACCTTTTAAACAGAAAAGCAATTTTCAAAGCAGCCCAGCTATCTGTGAGAATCTTCAATACAATGAGAAGAATCGAATTACAAAGGGGCTAGGGAGAAAATTACTGTTTTGAAAACAGGTAAATTCTAATTTTACTGACACCTCTCACCTTTGTGCAGCCAGGGTTTTGTAAAAACACTGTTCACTTGTGGTACACAATTTGTACGTGGAACGAGATACAAATTTCAGATAAAATGGAGATTTGGGTATTCTGGGACCACAAAAGTGCCAATGTGAAAATGCAGATCACCTACATTAAAGTAGTCATACTCATATCTGATACCCTGCTGGCCAACACCATCGAGTTTTCCATTTTTTTTTTGGTCTTTCCCACTGCCTTGTCACCTTTCTACTTGCCTCTGATAGTTGTGTAATTTGCTAATAGAAAATATGGAAGCTAAATTATATTGTGATATAATGCAAGGTGCCAGCTTGTGCTTCTAGGGTGAAATTTAGCCTGGTGCAAAGGACCAGCAGAAGAATGATGCACAATTGAAGTCCCATTGGCTTAAGTGAAATATAAATTGTTCATAAGACTTGTTCTGGTCCTCTGCACAGGGGTGACTTTCACCCTAAATACACGAGTAAGGTGTAAAGTCTTCGCTGGAAGGCACCTTTTGTTTGTATGACACACTTTATGTGTCATATAGGGTTGAACACAGTTACATCAGTATGTAAATAAAATGAAAGAATAAAAGCAAATTAAAGTCTTTAAATGACTAAAATGATCCCCATGCACCAGTCAGGTTTTATGAAGTCCAAGATTTTAAAACTCCATCTGTTTAATTGCAATTTAGCAGGATCATGAAAGAGATAGAAAAGACGTATTAGATCATCCAGAGTATTCCACAGCAAGAGCAGTAGCTCAGTAGGCCATGTAAGACATTACATTGATCCTATCGCAGATCTCAGCCAAAATGCAAATAGATAAGATACAGTATTGCTGTTTGCCTTGATAAGAAAATTGTTGGTTTCTGCTTTATTCAGGCATTCAGTGTCACTGTGGTCATGGTAAAAAAGTTCTTTGGCTTTATTTTACCTATCATCTGAATCTTGCAAGATTTATCAGAACACAGCATGACCATATTGTTATGGATGTAATTAACTGCAGCACAGATCCTGGATTCCTGATGCAAATGATCTACGGAAAGTTACTATGGATCAATCAGAAATTTCCCATAGTACATGCAATGATATTTCATTCTAAGTTACAGGTTGCAGCTGGTCTATCTCTTGCTGTGAGCTGCTAAGTGCTTAGCTTGGCACTTTATTATCAGAATAGAACAAATCTAGGCTAATGTGCGCAGTATAAAGAGTCTCAGGGAGCCAGAGCTCCTCATTCTCCAGCCATTCTTTCCAGTTTTTCTGCTGTTGCACTCCGGGTAATTGCAGTTTAATTGGATGACATGAAATGAAAACTGTGTCCACATTATCCAGGATTATCTCTTTTTCCTGAAGCCTGCCACCAATTGAAAGGAGCCCATTTATCGTCCAAAGAGCTGTGCTCAGTTGCTTTTACAAGCTGGGAAGAGTGTGAGAACCGGCTAGAAATGGGAGAAAAGGACCTGACAGCTAAGAAAAATTATTTCAGTTGTTTATCAGGAGGAAAGTTTATCTGATCCTTTACTCTTGGCTCAACACTCTGAACCTCCATATCATTTTGTAATGAACATTGTCCAAGTTTCCTTCCTCAACTTGATGTGCTTCAGCTCTGCCTCCCTTTTGTGCGGACACAGATCAACTTTAAAAGCTTCTTTCAGGCAGCATGAATGCACTTCATTTTACCAAAAAGAACTTTGTATTGATAGCTAGAAAAAAGGAAGGTTGTTTAAAAAGGAAGGGGAGACAATCAGGACAAAATGAAGAGCTTTCAGTTTCCATTATGAGCATGTCGCTCTATTCTTCTCAGCTGTTTATACATTCCCAGCACAATAATGCCTCTTTGCAGTAATATGTTTCCCTTTTACACTATTCATCCTGAAAAAAGCCCCCACATCATGACCACAGTAATAAATACTATAGAAATGTGGGTATAATGTCAATTTGCATTCTGTGAGAAGATCAAGGTAAACCTAAAGGCCAAAAGAATATTCCACTAATGTTCATTCATCATTGTGTAGTTCCAGGTAAAAGAAGGACCTTGTCACTATACCGCAAACCCTTTCAAATGCTAGCATGTTTGTGTGAATATTTTAGCCTAATGCACTGATTGTTAAATAGAATGAGCAGCCTTTGAAATTGTCTGTTGCACTCAAATCCCTGGCTGCACAAGGTCCCGGCAGCAGTGGTTTCTATTCAGAAAGAAATAGAAGGCTTTAGTTCAAGAAGCACACTAAGGTTACTAAGGATATTGTGTATTAGTAAATGAAAGTTTTTCAAAGAAAAAAGCTTATAATCTATATATGGCTACTGCCAATACAGAGTATATGCCTCGCATCCTTGCATGATACTGTATGCATGCTCCAGTCTCATTTGGTTATGCATTTAATTGAAGGAAGGATTTTGCAGATGTGCATGTTTGAGAATTTCCCCTTTTCTATCATTTATGCATCCTAAAAAAATGACTTATCAATTAAGAAATACATATTTTGCCCTCTCTCGCAGACACACATGCACACAGAGTGTATATGACGGTCGATCTCTCATTTCCATTCTGGACATATCCTTGGCTCGTTATCTGTACGTACAATGACATACAGCCCGATCCAAAGCCCACTGAAGGCAACAGGGAGACTCTTCAATGGGCTTTAGTTGGACATTCATAAAAAGGATATCAAAAATATCCAGAATTGTCATAATTATAACAAAAACCTGGAGACAGTATTAAACCGCATGCTTACAGACCAGAATGAGACTTAATGTGTGAGATAATCTCCTCCCTCCTCGCCAACTGTAGGGTTTTTTATACCTTCATCTGATGCTGCCACTATAAGAGACAAGATACTGACCTTCATAGCTTTTTGAGTCTGATCCAGCCTAGCAATTCCTATGTTTATCTAGGTTTCCTATGTTTCGGAAGGACTGAGGTTATAAGTGATGGTAATATTTAGGAAGAAGAGGTTAGTAATACTATTAAAAGGACAAAGTCAAGGTGTTCTTTATAAAAACATTTAAAATAATTGCTCACTGTTTTTAGTGTTACATTTCCAGCAGGTTATTACAATCAGTTTCTTTGCCAATTTTTTATTCTTCATCATAGGCACATGCAATTCTGGGAAGTTAGTTTCCCCTCTGGGACTCACACGCCCCGCGGTTATGCCACAAGTTAGTGATAGGCACACTCCAACCCTCGAACCCTCCAAGCATCATCCTGGAACGTCCAGCCCCAAGTCTATGGGGCACTGGCAATATTCACAGATTCGCTGCTTCCAAAGAAGCAGTTCACTCTAGCTTACCAGTTCCATCTCAGATCGTCACTCCACTTAACACACAGCTTTTAGATATGTTTGCAGTGAAATCAGGTTTATTTAACAAAGCCTAGAGATTCAAGTAGTAGCACTGGAAACAAATGGTTATATAAAAAACAAAATTACACCACACATTCTAGAGCCTAGATTTAGTTAATAAGATACTCTCACTTCCTGTAGAATATTGCTCACCCAAAATTCTTGCAGCATTTTCCTCCTTTCTTGAGACAATGTCTGCTTGCCTCCTAGGTGAAGTTTCCAGGTGTTTCTTGCCCCCCTCTTCCCCTCCAAGATATACCAGTTCCAACCTTTGTCTTTATTTATGAACAGGTCACCTGCTGCTGTTTGTGAAATCTACAAGATGAAAGAATCTCTTCTGTTGCCTTTGGTTCAGTATGCAGAGAGGCGTACAAACACATAATACACAAATGGTCAGACAGGGAGATAGGTGTCTGTTACCTCCTGCCTGAAAGGAGTATCTCTGAGGAACGTCACCTCCTGGTGATCTGCCTTAACTCCAAGACCTTAAGAACATAATTTTCAGTATAGATACTTAATTCCTTAAATGCTATCGGCACACACATTTCACAATGATGATCTCAATGAATGGGCTACTGGCTCGTGGTAGAAAGCTTACATGTTACCCTTTGGTGAATTATTATGTAGATATGTGATCCAGGGGATCCCTGTACAACCCTATACACCCTCTGTGCCGTCTGCCATTTGGCATGAAGGGGTTTTCACACATAACCCATCCAATCTTTTTTAAATATTGAATGCTCAATGTCTATATGGTTTGTTTCTTATTAACACCCCTACTACAAAAACTAACTAAATACAAAAACTAACAAAAATGTTTTTAAAATGCTCATATGTTATGCCAACAGGGCAGAATTTGTGTGTGTGCCAGGAACCAATGCCTCCTTTTCTCCCTGCCGCTTCTGAAATTATGGACTCTGATTACTACTGTGAACACCCCAGTTGCAGAAGGGTTGGAAGGAAGGACACTAATTCTGTGTGCCTGTCCTATTTTCAATTCTCTATTCTTGTTGTTAGAACCTGAAAGTGTCTCTATGCCATCTCAAAAACAGCCCAATAGAGCTTGCTCTGAAGTCAATGGCCTTATTTACATTAGGGAATATTGTGTTAGACCACACAGTGGAAATTTTTACATTGACTTCAATAGGGCCAACCTCTGTGACACATTCATAAAATGAAGGTAGTGATACTGACTTCTTTTGTAACGTACTTTGAGATCTACTGATGAAAAGCCTGGTATAGAGCTCCGTATTATTAATGCTACAGGCTGCACATTTTTTCTATGTCATGTCACATTTCCTTCTCCCACCTCTGTTGTGTCCAAGCTACTGACCATGACCCAGAGTTCTGGCAGAGCTATTTGATTAGTTAGGCTGAGAGTTGACAAGTCATTCAGTGAGTTTTTGTTGGAGTAATATTGGTTGCTTTGTTTTGCTCTTCAGGTCTTTCCCCTGCTTTATAATGGCTGTTCAGTCAGTGCAGGGCATTGTAGGAACTTCTTTCTTCTGTTGTCTGTGACATGGAGAAAAGTAGGCAGCTCAGGAGCTCTGGTGCCTCTGTTCTGTTATGTAATATTAGGGGATGGAAGGCACTGGGCCACTCAAGAAGGTCCATCTCTGATGCTGAGGCCTCTTTGATATGTGAGGGCAAATGACTGAACAGTCATTTGCTACTGGGAGGTATAATCAGTTAGCCTAAATACTCACACAAGAAATACAGTAATTTCAATTACAACACAGAATACAAAGTATACAGTGCTCACTTTATATTTTATTACAAATATTTGCACTGTAAAAAAATATTTTTCAATTCACCTCTTACAAGTACTGTACTGCAATCTTTTTATTATGAAAGTTGAATTTACAAATGTAGAACTATGTAAAAAAAACTACATTAAAAATAAAACAATGTAAAACTTTAGAGCTTTACAAGTCCACTCAGTCCTACTTCTTGGTCAGCCAATCACTCAGACCAACAAGGTTGGTTACAATTTGCAAGAGATAATAATGCCTGCTTCTTGTTTACAATGTCACTTTAAAGTGAGAACAGGCATTCTCATGGCACTGTTGTATCTGATGTTGCAAGATATTTATGTGCCAGATGCACTAAAGATTCATATGTCCCTTCATGCTTCAACCACCATTCCAGAGGACACGCTTCCATGTTGATGATGGGTTCTGCTCGATAATGATCCAGAGCAGTGCAGACTGACGCATGTTCATTTTCATCACCTGAGTCTGATGCCACAGCAAAAGGTTGATTTTTCTTTTTGGTGGTTTGGGTTGTGTAGTTTCTGCATTGGAGTGTTGCTCTATTAAGACTTCTAAAAGTATTCTCCACACCTCATCCCTCTCAGATTTTGGACTGCACTTCAGATTCTTAAACCTTGAGTTGAGTGCTGTAGCTATTTTTAGATATCTCACATCAGTACTTTCTTTGCATTTTGTCAAATCTGCTGCGAAAGTGTTCTTAAAACGAATGTGTGCTGGGTCATCATCTGAGACTGCTATAACATGAAATATAGGCAGAATGCGGGTAAAACAGAGCTGGAGACATACAATTCTCCCCCCAATGAGTATAGTCACAAATTTAATTGATGCTTTTTTTTTTTTAAACAAGCATCATCAGCATGGAAGCATGTCCTCTGGAATGGTGGCTAAAGCACAGAAGGGACATACAAATGTTTAGCGTATCTGGCACGTAAATAACTTGCAATGCCGGCTACAAAAGTGCCATGCGAACATCTGTTCAAACTTTCAGGTGACACTGTAAATAAGAAGCAGGCAGCAGTATCTCCCATCAATGTAAACAAACTTGTTTGTCTTAGCGATTGGCTGAAAAAGAAGTAGGACTGAGTGGACTTGTAGGCTCTAAAGTATTACACTGTTTTGTTTTTGAGTGCAGTTATGTAACCAAAAAAAATCCACTTCAGTCCTTGTATGAGGTGAATTGAAAAATACTATTTCTTTTCTTTATCATTTTTACAGTGCATATATTTGTAATCAGAAATAATAATATAAAATGAGCACTGTGTACTTTATATTCTGTGTTGTAATTGAACTCAATATTGAAAATGTAGAAAAACATCCAAAAATATTTAATACATTTCAATTGGTATTCTATTGTTATAAGTGTGATTAATCATGATTAATTTTTAAATTAATTTTTTGAGTTAACCACATGAGTTAACTGCGATTGACAACCCTACTTAAAATTATATTAAACTCTGTTATGAATTTCAAAATTTGAAAGACATATAAATTACAATTAATTTTGTATAACAAAATCATATGAGTTAGAAATAGAAATGCACAACTCAGCCAAAAATCAGCCAGTCTCAATCTGGACTCTAATTTTTTCTGCAAAAATTTGGAATATGCATTTCTTCCCTCATGCAGTTTACAAATACAGTAACTGATCACCTAATTGTTGCATTTATGCATGTAATTGGTCTCCTCCTCTTCTCCGTATACCTTAGGCCAGAGAGTCTCAACCAGGGGTCCGGGGCCCTCTGCGGGGCGAGGAGCAGGTTTCAGGGGGTTGCCAAAATAAACTAGAGAGCAGGGCTGGCTTGAGACTCCCTGGGGCTCAGGGCAGAAAGCTGAAGCCCAAGTCAAGTGTGGCTGAAGCCAAAGCCCAAGCAACTCAGCTTTGCAGGGCCCCCTGTGGGTGGGGCCACAGACAATTGCCCTGCGTGCTATCCCTTAACTCTGTCCCCTGGCTTTTAATCTACTGGATATGCAGAAAAACAGTTATTGTGGCACAGGTGTGCTGTGCAGGTTTTTATAACATGGGTGTGGGGGTGCTCAGAAAGAGATCCCCTACCTTAGACTCTGAGTAACTTGGTCCATTACAAGGTGTGAAAGGGTTGACTCACCACAGGAGCACCTCCTCACAAGCAGGCATGGTGTAGCAGCTGTCTTTCACTCTGTCATGCATCTGATGAAGTGGGTATTCACTCATGAAATCTTATGCTCCAAAATGTCTGTTAGTCTATAAGGTGCCACAGGATTCTTCGTCTCTTTTTACAGATCCAGACTAACACTGCTACCCCTCTGATACTCTTTCACTCTGGTGACCCCTACTGACTGTCTCCTTTTTGCTATGGGGGGTCTTGCTTCCATAACTCAGCACTCCAGGCAGGTGACAATATTGTATCTGCCCCTTTTGGGGGGTAACAAAGTTCAACAGACAAAAGTCCAATAAATAATTCCAAAGCCCTATGTCTAGTGAGTCCACTGTCTAGCCCATGCCTCTGGGCCTAGTGGTCATTGCATAACAGCAGACTCTGAATTATCCTTTCCCCCTTAGGTCAGGAGCTTAATGCCACCTTTACAGTGGCTGGACGGGGGTGGGGGGACCGAGGCCCTCCCTCTACACTGGGTTCCAGCCCAGGAACTGTACACACAACAGCCAAGGTCTGCACAGTCCCACTCCTTGCTGTTGTTTCCCTGGGCTTCTTCCTACTTTGCCTTTTCAGGCTTTCTTCCCTGCAATTTCTCTGGATTAACCCTTCTTTCAGGAATAGGATCCCAGAGTTTATTCTCCCCTCTGGATTTACTTTTCTCTACCTCTTTGTTCTTAGAGAATGACTGCAGATTCCCGCCCTGCAGCCCCTTCTTCTACAAATGTCCTCTCTATACTAACCAGCCTGCTCCTGCCCAGCTGCATTTCATGATCAGTTAAGCCTGATTCTCCCTCCAGATTCAGCCAGGTAACAAAACTGGCTTCTCAGGCCACCACATTAATCCCTTAACAGCCTGTATGGAGTACACACCCCGTCACATTCAGCTATTAGCAAAGATACAAAAATCTACCTCTCCAACAAAGATCTGTCTCCCTCAGTTCAGTCCCACCCAGCTCATTATCTCATTGATATATCATTGTATATGGCTCACCAACAGCTCATAACTAACATGGACAAAACTGTGCTTCTTATTTTTTTACCTAAAACTTTTCCTCAATGACTGTTGACAATACCACTATCTCTGCCTTATTATTCAGGCTCACCACATAAGAATGGCCATATTGGGTCAGACCAAAGGTCCATCAAGCCCAGTATCCTGTCTTCCAAAACTGACCAATGCCAAGTACCCCAAAGGGAATGAACAGAACAGGTAATCATCAAGTTATTCATCCCCTCTGGCAAACAGAGGCTAGGGACACCATTCCAGCCCATCCTGGCTAATAGCCAATGATGGACCTATTCTTCCACCATGGAGTCATCCTTGACTTCTCCATCTCCCAACATATCCAGGCTGTCCCCAAGTCTTACTGCTTCTTCCTCCACAACACATTGAAGATTCAATCCTTTTTTCTGGACAAAAACTACAATACTTGTCCTCAACTTAGCCACCTCTCAGGCTGAATACAGTAACCTTCTCTTATACACAACAATTCCCCTCTCCCCCCGGCCATCCAAAATGCAGCTATTACAATAATCTTTCTTACTGGGTGAGCACAGCACTTCATTCCATTGTTCAAATCATTTGACAGCCCTACTTTTAAATATTGTAATGGCCTGGGCACTGCACCTCAACTGCTCTACAGGACTTTGGAATCACTGGAAATGACTGTTCCCAGACAATCCTTCCAATATTGATGTATAGCCTAGTGCAGCCTGGAACAGGAGTTTGGGAGGTAGGACTGTGTGACTATCCCTATAACACAGACATCAATAAATCTCAGAGTTTATAAATGTCTGCCTTGGTTTAAGGATTTCCCCAGTAATTTGAAAGATATCAAATATTAATTCTGTTTCTGTTCAGTCTGTAACTACTATTCCCATATCACCACCGCCTACCTCTTTCAGTCATTGCCCTCAGCAACTACCCTACTGGAGAACCTTAATAAAACAAGACAAAAGAAAAAGCAACTCAGTTCTCTGTTTTTGCCTGCTCCTGTTATAATACTGCTGTGAGCTGCTCAGTGCTTGGCCAGCCAGCCTACCAGCAGTATCAGGCCTGGATGTGGCTTTGTGTGACACTGTGTTAAATGGGGGATGTTTCATCCCATGTGCCTGATGGTCTGCACAATGTCTTTTCCGTGTCTGTGCTTTTGCTGCTGCGCTGCCTGCCTCATAGTTGTAACCCAATGTCCACAGCAGTGTCCGTGTAATGAGGTTGCCAGCACCACACTATGGGTGCCTCGTTTTCTGGCCAAGTGGATCTGCTGCCCAGAGCCCCCACTTCATTGCTGCTGGTACTTGTTGCAGTGTTGTGCCATCATGTCCCTTCCTGTGTGTAGGGCATGCCAGGCTCCTTCTGCAAAAGGAGGATCGATTGCTTTATTTAACAGGGGAACAAGTGACATGTGGGATTACTATATTTCCACTGTCCTTGGCAGGCGATCAGCTGCTGGGCTGCATAGCAGTGGAACACCTTAGGATACTACCTTACAATACGAGAGACCTTCAGATTCCTGCTCCTATACATTGGGGCTTTGCATGTTTCGAGGAACACGGGAAGGAAAGAAACAACCTGTGAAGCATCCACTCTTTACAGCAAGTTCTCCTCCAAGAAGCAGCAGCTATCCATGGGGTTAACCAAGCTTGAGATAATGCTTCTACCATGAGACTGATGCAGCCTTAACTTATGCTCAGTCACTGCACAGCATGGCTGACCCACTGTTCACTGCTAGGGAGAAGGGAAGAGGGACAGGAAGAGCAGTGTTGAGCGCTGACCTTCCATGAAAACATGGCTGCCTCCACAGACTGGAGCTTCTCTTTCCTGCAGATCACCAGGATCCACAAACTTGGGAAGGTGCCCAACATGCCTCTGCCACACCCTCAAGCCCTGCCCGCTGCCCCCGAGGGAAGGAATATAATAGTCAAAAGCTCAGGAAGGTGAAACAGAGTTTCCCAAAGCCCAGTGTGACCTTCCAACTGCTTTTTCCATAGGAGGCCAGGATATCGCCCCAGATGCGATATGAGTTTAAAAATCAATTCCAGAGGGTGGGATCCCCTGGTCTAGCCAAGTTGCACTCAGATAGGACTGGGATGGGGTGTTTGGCTTTTCATCCCCTTTTTTAACCTCTCCTGGATCCTGGGGCCAACGAGGGGCTAGTTCAAACCCCAGGGCAACTTAGAGCAGCCTCACAGCTCCACTGAGTTGCATCCAACTCCCCACTGCCCCTGGGTCTTTACCACCAACTCATGATTACCAAAACACTGCAGCACTCCAGCCACAACCCCTTTGTGTGTGCCTCCCCGCCTTACGCTAGGGGTTATGAAGAGCGCTGCTACAAAACTGTCTTCACACTACCAAAGGGACACTAAGGGACAGTAGCAAGGGTCAGAATCTGACCAAGAGTATTTCTGTTCTAAAGGATTAACATCAAGCCATGCTGTGCTGAGGGTCTCTTATTTTGTCACCAGGTCATGTGACCTTATGCCTGCCATGATTATCCATGCAGTAGTTTTTGGCATCCAAAACTATTGGCCAGTTAGTAGGGACTGACTAGTATTAAACTACAGCAAGTGACCCTCTCAGCCGATGGACTTTGACCCCTGAAGAGTGTAATACTTTCATACCCATATATTGCATAGCCTGTATATATATATGCATTTTTATTTTTGTAAAAAGCTCTAGAAATCTGTATGACATACCAGGGCACAATTCAGACCAGTGAGGGGCTGTCTCACCCCTGTCTTGTAACCTTGTGTACCTTACAATGCCTTGCTGAAGTCGCTGCCACCTGGGCTGCTTCCAAGCAGCCTCCCAGCATGCAAACCACGCCCTGAGTGTACCCGTAGCCTGCCAGTTACACTTGGCTCTCATCAGCTTTGGTTATACTGCAGGGTGTGCCCAACATAGCCTAGTCCCAGATTTTCCCCCAGAAGTGTATATTTTATACTGCCCAGCCCTCTCCTGCAGAGCCAAACATATTAAGCTTGTTATTCCTTTAAGGGACTAATATGCCAGCTTATTACCCAAATCGAGTTACCCAGACACTTCAGTTTAAACACACTGGATTAGATAAAACAGGAAAACAAATTTATTAAAAACAAAAAGAGAGACATCAAGTGAGTACAAATAATGAGGCATCCAAGTCAGAAATGGTTACAAGAAAAATAAAGTTAAAACACTGACTAATGTCTAATTTAACAAACTATATTAGATTCAAGCAAAATTTCTCACCACATGCTTCCAGCGAGGTTATTGACAAAACTCTTCAGGCCAGGACCCTTACCCCCAAAGTCCAACAGATGTTTTCATTTTTCTTGTTAAATGTGATGCCAGAGATAGGCAGGGAGACAGAGAGGGGCGTGTCTTCTGGCGTTTGCCCATTCTTTTTATAATTTCAGTCTCCCTCTTGAAAAAACATTTCCAGCTGGGAAATAGGGACAAAGAGTCTATGTGGAAGGATGCTCCCTGCTGTTTCTTTTTCACCTGTTTGAGCTACCTTTATTTTCCCTTGTTGCTTGATGACTCTGTTTACTGCTTAAATGCAAATCAAGGCAAAGATGTTCTCCTTTGTTCAAGACAGTTCTCTTTGACCAGTGTGGTGCTATGTGAGTTTTGAATATGCACTCTTAACATCAAACAGGGAGATTTATTAATGTCACAATGTTGCCACACATATTTTATTAGGTCAATACTAATTATGCATATTTCAAATGCTACCTTACAAGGCATACTTTGCACAAAAGATTAGTACAATAGTGTGTAGGCTGTGAACACAGGGGTGTATTCTGTCACAATCTGGATCCAAATTGTGTTTTAAGTGAGAAGCAAAAATGAATTAGGCAGCGTGGCCTGGATCCACAAAAGAACTTAGGTGCTCAGTGCTGCAACACCTAATTTTTAGGCACCTACAAAATTAGTGGAATGGGTGGATGGAGGCAGCTATCTCTGCTTGAGACCTACAGCTGGGAATCCCTCTCCTAGAGTCAGGTGAGTAAACCATTTGCCGTGAACATGAATTAGGCAGCTGCCTGACTCAATAGAAAACAATGACAATGGTGGCAGCAGGAGAAGGCCTGAGATGTGAAGAACCCATGTTCAAATTCCTCTTGCTCATCAGGTAGAGAGGAGAATTGATCATACATTCTTAATGAGTACTCTAACCACCGGGCAAAAGGGTATAAAGGAGGCTGCCTCCTCCTCCCGCCATTTTGTGCTAAGTTAGGAATGCTCTGAGCATGCCTAATAGATCAGGCCCAGCATGGAAGATAGGCATTCCCCCCAGTTTGTGGATCATCCTGGGGCTTAGGTGTGAAATGGGCATTTGGATACCTACAGTGAGGCAGCAGAACATACGGTCAGAGGCAGAGGCACTGACTTCCTAAGTTCCCAGGGCTGGGGGGGGTGCATGACCCCCACTATGACCCAGACCCCGCCCCTGTTCCACCCCTTCCCCCAAGCCCCACCCACTCTGCCTCTTTCCACCCCTGCTCTGCCCCCCTTCCTTCCCTTGCTTCTCCCCCTTCTCCACAGCGCCTTCTGCATGCTGCTGAACAGTTGATCTCTGGTGGGCAGGAGACACTGGAAGTGAGGGAGAGGAGCTAATTGGGGGGTCCACCAGTGGGTGGGAGGTGCTGGGGGAGAGGAGCTGATCCCTGGGGCTGCCAGTGGGTGCAGAGCACCCCCTATTTTTTTTTCTGTGAGTGCTCTAACCCTGGAGCATCCACAGTGTCAGCACCTATGCTCAGAAGCCATAACTTAGGGTACGTCTACACTACGGAATTATTCCGATTTTACATAAACCGGTTTTGTAAAACAGATTGTATAAAGTCGAGTGCACGCAGCCACACTAAGCACATTAATTCGGTGGTATGCGTCCAAGTACCGAGGCTAGCGTCGATTTCTGGAGCGTTGCACTGTGGGTAGCTATCCCATAGTTCCCGCAGTCTCCCCCACCCATTGGAATTCTGGGTTGAGATCCCAATGCATGATGGTGCAAAAATAGTGTCGCGGGTGATTCTGGGTAAATGTCGTCACTCATTCCTTCCTCCGTGAAAGCAATGGTAGACAATCATTTCGCGCCCTTTTTCCCTGGATTGCCCTGGCAGACACCATAGCATGGCAACCATGGAGCCTGTTTTGCCTTTTGTCACTGTCACTGTATGTGTACTGGATGCTGCTGACAGAGGCAGTACTGCAGTGCTACACAGCAGCATTCATTTGCCTTTGCAAGATAGCAGAGATGGTTATTGGTTGTTCTGTACCATCTGCCATGCCATTGTAAATTGGCAATGAGATAACAGTTATCAGTTGTTCTGTACCATCTGCTGCTGTCATGAGTGCTCCTGGCTGAGGTCGGCCAGGGGCGCAAAGACAAACGTAGCCTCACGTGAACAGCCACCAGGAGTCATCACTGGGCTGATGAGGATCGATAGAATTAGTCAGTTATTTGTATCTCGAAAAAACCATTGGGGTACGGGGAGGGAGAGTGCTTGCTGTTTTCAGTGCTCAACATCCGATGCTCATCGTACCAGTCAGCATCAGTACGACATGATGGGTGACATTGAAAAAGTCAAGCAAACTATTTTTTTTCACCTTTCTTTTCACGGGGGCATGGGTTAAATTGCCATTATGCCTACATCCTCTGAACTCACCCCAGATCATGTGTTGTGTACCTTCCTAAATGGCATTTGGAGCTTCAAAATATAATAACGAAATAATGCACTAATACACACGGGAACAACCGTGTGTGGAGATTTCCGAACTGAGGGACATTACCATCTCAACCTCCTCCTATCTCTCTCATGACAATAACGATTATATGATTCTATAGCATTTCACGGTCGTTATCAGCATGCTGAGTCCCTGCTGTGGCCTTGTCTGGAGATTTTTTTGCACGGAATGCTTTGGGCATTTCATGCTTCTGGACGGGCTCTGATACAACAGATATGCTCCAATAAAATAAATATGATATTTAGTTAACACACTTTCAGTCCTACTAGCTTATTATTATTTGGGACATGCATCGAGACCACCCGTGCTAATACAGCCCACAATAGACTGAGGCACAAACAGAAATGAATTAAAAGATAATATCCGGGACTATATCTCCATGTCTCACACCCTGGCCAGTGCATCTGAGTTCAGATTGCTGTCCAGAGCGGTCACAATGGTGCACTGTGGGATACTGCCCAGAGTCCAATACCGTCGATTTGCAGCCACACTAACCTTAATCCGATATGGTAATACCGATTTCAGCGCTACTCCTTTCGTCGGGGAGGAGTACAGAAACCAGTTTAAAGAGCCCTTTATATCGATATAAAGGGCCTCATTGTATGGACAGGTGCAGCGTTAAATCGGTTTAACACTGCTAAAATCGGTATAAATGCATAGTGTAGACCAGGCCTTAGGCATATAGAGAACTTTTACAGTGACTATTTAGGCACTGGGTGAGTTTAGGTACATACAGGGATAGGCAGCAGCCAAGCAGGGGTTTTAGGGAACACAGAGGTGCCTAAGACTAGGAACCGGATGCCTAAGCCCTTTTGTGGATCTGGCCCTGTCAGCCTAGTGTTTCCACAGCAAAGAACTACTAAAAAAACCTACCACCCATTTTGGCAACTGGCACCCTCCATTAAGAGAGGCCTACTCATGATGTGAATCATGGGGAATCAATGTTGCTGATGAGAAGACAACTGAAGCTTTTGAGATGTGGTGTTGCTGAAGATTCGCATGTGTCTCCTGGATGGAAAAGAAGAATGCTTATATTAGAAATACTATTGGAGAGAAGCAGACCCCAGAAATTAACAGGCACAAGCTTATGTAATTTGGTCACAACAGGCACAGAGATGGAAATAACCTCAAAAAAGTTATCATGGAAGGACTAGTGGCAGGTCTTCATAGCTGGAGATGATCATGAGAGAGATGGTGTGTGGCAGAGCGCTGGGAGTTGAGCTGAGGGCTCAAAGCTGGCAAGGGTTCAAGAAGGCTTCCAAAAACTCTGCTATGGTGTCATCAATATTCCAACATGAATAAATGGGTTTTACTTACTTACCCAGGAGTGAAATAGCATGGATTTTGTAGGCCAGGACTGACCAAGCTATATGTGTAAGCCTATAATTTTTTTGCCTGTATACTTCACAAAAGTCAGGGCTATCATTCCATCATGTCCATTAGTAGCAGGTTCAAAATGTAATTGAGAGAAGAAATAAAATAGTGTAATTCACCACCAGCAGAATCCTACACCAAGTTTTGCTATAATCTTGCTGCAAGTGACTAATGATATTGTGTGCATCAACCTTTCAGGTGCCTGAGTTGAAATGCCTTAACCTGACCTGACTTTCAGAGGGTGGGAACTTAGTACTTTCTGAAAACCATGCCTCTTTTAAGTATCTCAGTTCATGCAAAAATCGAGGCAGCTGAAATTGCTAGTCACTTATGAAAACCTTGGCCTTGATATCTTTTGCTTCCAGTCATGGGTGGTGCGTGCACCCCCTGCTCGGGGAGACTAGCTCCCTGCCCCTTCCTCCAATGGCCCCACCCCCACTCTTCCCCTTCCAACCCCCCCGACTCTGACCAACTGGCACCTGAAGCAACCCTGAATCCCAGCTGGCCCACTGGTGACCACAGCAGTCTTGAGGAGCCCAGAGTCCTGGCCAGCCAGCTGAGGCCGAGCCCTGAACATTAGTGGAGGTTTGGAGAGGCTTAGCTTCCCCCAGCATCCATTACCCATTGCCCATGTTTCCAGTAGTTAAATTTCATAGAATCATAAAAATGTAGAGCTGGAAGGGAACTCGAGAAGTCATCAAGTCCAGCCCCCTCTGCACTGTGGCGGGACCAAGTAAACCTAGACCATCCCTGACAGGTATTTGTTCAACTTGTTTTGGAAAGCTTCCAATGATGAGGGCTCCATAACCTTCCTTCCAAGCCCCTAACATATTGGAAGACCCGTCAGGTCACCCCTCAGTCTTCCTTTCTCAAGGAACATGCCCAGCCGAGTTTTTTTCAGCCTTTCCTCATAGGTCAGGTTTTCTAAAGCTTTTATCATGTTTGTTGTTCTCCTCTGGACTCTTTCCCGTTTGTTCACATCCTTCCTAAATTGTGGGGCCCAGAACTGGACACAGTGCCTCTATAAGTACAAAGTAAATGTCAAATACTGTGGGTGAAGTAGATGCAGTAACATTTGCAATTTTGATGATGTTCACTGTACAAGTAAATATTCTATTAGAGATATGTTTACAGCGTATTACAAAATAGATACTATTGTACTTGCTATCACTGCATTTTAAACCATTCATAGCTTGTTACGCTGTATGTTCATTTCTTAGTGCTGTTGGATGAAAAAGGGAAGAGGGGAATTCAGCAAGAGCAGGAGCACGCCACCAATTTGCGGTGGGGCAGACCATTACTTTTTAACTCGGGATCTAGTTTTCACATCAAGACAGTAATGGAGGAGGATACGTTCGGGGTAAAGCAGCACTCTCTGAAGGACACAATGTTCATAGGCTTTGGAGATCCCAATTATATGTTTGGGGACAAAGTGGAGCCAGTCTTTTTCCTTAGTTAAGTCCCACTTCCAGAAAAATCATTTCACCCTGAAAGATCCTGTCTACACCATCTTCACAAGCCTAAGTTAAAAGAAAGATGCAGCACACCCACAGAATCCACAATTGCAGAATGCCAAGAGACAACCCTGCCTCCAGAACAGAAAAAAAAAAACAAAAAAACCCTCATGTGGGAAAAATAAATCCACCATGGCAGTCAGACTTTCTAATCTACACCAGACAAGAGAAGATTTTGTTTAGAATAAATGTTTATTTAAAATACAGAAAAACTATTGTTCCTAAATAAGAGCCATCCAACCCAAATGGCCAAGTTTAATAACTTCCCAGAGTAAGGGTCTGATTCTGAAGTCCTTTTTCTGGGAAAGCTCCCATTGAAATTGGATTCCATTTTGTCTGAGTAAGGGCTTCAAGATCAGGTCCTTTGGCGATTTCTCACCTCCCCCTGCACAATTACATAATTCTCATAATTGACATTAGTACAAGTCATGCTCACAGGTTGAAATTTTCAAAGCTGACCAAGAGATTTAGCCACACAGCACCTGTGGAATTAACTCAGTACTGTACATATATCATGGTGAAGAAATAACTGTAGTCAAAAATAACAAAAATATAGGTAAGCCAATTTTACTAAACAAACAAAAGCAGGAAAAGGACTGCAATAAAGGAACCAGCAAAAAGCATGTCTAGCAGGCTTCTGAGGATAATTTTAGGGTTATCCTCAGAAGCCTGCTAGAGCTATTTTTATTAAAATCTCCTTGAACTATGAGTACTTTTACTTCATGCAGACCCACATCGCTGTTCTGTGCACTGTAAGAGAAATATAATTGAGCATTGATATTGTTGTCTGGTACTGAAACAAAAATGTAGGGTCATCTTTATATCCAAATACTGTTTTTATTGTAAAAGTAGTAAAGAGTTCTGGGGCACCTTATAGACTAACAAATGTATTGAAGCACGAGCTTTTGTGAGTGAATACTCACTTTGTCAGATGCACCCGTGAAAGCTCATGCTCTAATACATGTGTTAATCTATAAGGTGCCACAGGACTCTTTGCTGCTTTTACAGATCCAGACGAACACGGCTACCTCTCTGATACTTGGTTTTATTGTGTTACTCTACAGAGTAGCTCTATAAGCTCACCTTTTGCTTTTCAGATGCATTTCTTCTTGCCACTGGACTAGGTTCACAAAGCAATCCGGTACTCCAGTCCTAACTGCAGCACAGAATATATTGTTAAAGGAAACAAAAGAGGCCTTTGTTCGCCCATTAGGTAGAAAGCTTTGGGAATCTAGGTGTAATTGTAATACAAATTTGCGGTCCCAATCTTCCAGGTGATTTTCTTTTTGTAAAGATTCAAAAGCAAATATCACAGTTTTCTTTTGCAAACATGGCATAGACAGAACTTGTTTCATTCATGAAGTGTTCGACTGCATATTTGTTTTCAACCGCCTCTCTCTCAGGCTTTATAATACGGAGCTACCTTTATGAACTAAATGCTCACTACTGGTTCTTTGTATGTCTGCCAGCAGCATCCTAGCTCTATCCATATGTAAATGAATTGTTGCCATAAAGCAAAACAATTAGGAGTTTTCTTAGAATGAATTTGTTGTGACATACTCTATAAGCCCTCCAACTTCTCTTGTGGAAAAGATGTGATTTTCCGCTTAAATGCTGTGCTACTTGGCTATTCATTTAATCTGTTAATAAAACCTAAAAGATGCTCTCTTGGAAACAACAAAAGGAAGTGCAAACCTTGTGATTGCAGTGATAAGGCCTGATCCAATGCTTCCTGAAGTCAATGGAAAGATTCCCCCTGACTTCAGTGGGATTTGGCTCAAGCCCATACAGATCATAGATATGGCAGAACAAAATTTGCATCATTTACCCTCTGCTAACTGCCATCGGGTTGCAGGAATGTAGGTGAAGCCAGAATTCAGCCCACTGGGTGTCCATTCACTGAACAATCACTGCATTGCAAGTTCACAAAAACCAGGTTAAAGTTAAAGAGAATGGTTTTAATGCCCTGCTCTTTTACGACACTGACTAATTCCAATGCAACTGTCAGAGTAACACAAACATCTGCAAATGGAATATGTCCGACAAATCTCCATGTGGACTTTTGGAGCCCAAACCTGCCGTCTGTGCTGCGGCAAAAAACTTCAGTAACACCACACTAGGAGTTTTGCCTGAGTGAGGAATCAGTTGATCACTGTAACTAACCATTTGGACACATGGCCCTTTTACAACAAAAGACTGTATGGAATAGCAATATGCAAGGAATTTTGGAAGATCCCTTCAAAGGGCATTTGCACTATAATGAGTAGTATGTATTTCAAACAGTTGGAGAAATCTGTCTGAAAGACTATTAACCCACGTAGGAGTAGCATTTTTCAGACTGTACAGATGCTTAGGAAAATGAGTATTTGAATGAGTGTGGGCGGGTGTGTGCACATGTGCACGCAGACTTTAAAGGGTTACAACTAGAATGTCTGCAGAAAATCAGCTTAAAAATGTTATACAATAAAACATGTTATTGCGGGTATTTGAGTCAGGCTTGATAATGAAGTTCAGGCTAAAATATTTCTTTGATTGTCACAGAAATATGTGGAGAGCCAAGTGTTTGCTTTCAGTGTTCAGAATATATTTGGTTGCATTTCATTACCACAGGCTAATTGTCTGAGAAACTGTTTGCTCATCCAGAATTCCTGATATGGTGCAAAAAAATGACTACTGGGAACTCAGAAGCCTTGTGTTGCTGATTATTTAAGAGTGAAAGGATTAGTAGTGGCAGCGGGTATTTAGGCATTTTTTGAAAGAAACGCAAGTTAGCTCTGTGATTGATGCTGGTGCCTATAAATCATAACTTATGCTGAAGGTAAAGCACCAAATGTACACTGACTGCTTGTTTATAACTATGCCAATAGCCTTTTTCAGTAAAATATGGAAATTCCTTCGTTCTGTAGCTGTTCTCTGTTAGATCATTAAGCATGTCAATACTGCTGAACAATCAAACGGGGGAATGGTTTAATCTGCTTATGCTGGAGTACTTATTTATTATAATCATTCATCAACAAGACCCAGGGAAAAAGGGGGCTGATTATATCCACTGGTTAAATACTGCACAGTACACAAATGTGGCAAACATAAGAAAAAGATGGGCACATTGCCTGATAAAGAATTACACTGGAAGTGAAAGGCTGACCTACAGTCAGCAAATGTTAATCATTTTTACACCAAAGTGAGTGTAACATTTCTATAGGGAAATTACTTCAATCTGGTCAGTGCAAGGAGCAGTTTGTATAATCGGATTGCAAATAAGGTTTGATCACATTCCAGCTTAATCTACTCTCTGAGCACCATTTACAGCACTAAATCAAACACTGGGAAGCTGCAGGTGCTGCTTTACAGTCATTACACCCAAGGGGCAGAGACTTGGTAATAAACAGCAAATAAATTGAAGCACTGACTTGCCTGCTACGGGGCATTTCTAATTATCCTCTAGTTTAGCTGGAAATTGTCATGCTCTCATCACAGCCTATGTTAACTGCTGCTGAATAAGTGTGATACTTTTAGACTGAATTAACTGAGAATATGAAGATATGCACATTCTCTCGCTCTCTCTTTTTTATCAGAACTGGGTATAGACATATAAGTCCCAAGGAGGACATTCTGTTTTCATATCCCCATGAGAAAAGCAGAAATGTAACAACTCTATGCCTCATTTATTTCAATTATGGGCCGAAGACCTACCAAAATGGATTCCACCTACCATGATAGCTTGCAAACACTACCAAATGGGCTGATAAGTCTGGCTGCATTCTTCCATGCTATAGTTAATATAGATTGCTGGTGGGGATGTTTACCAATATATACCAGTATAGCAAAGAATGAATTGGCATCAACAAAAACAGACTATTGCAGATATAAAGGGAATGAGTAAAGGGAGGCAGGGGAACAGATTCCAGGCTGGAACTTCTTTGATAATCTCAATAATTAAAAAACACAAATATCTCAGCCATTTGTGATACCCATATTTCCTCCCACCCCCGTTTTATTCTAGAAACTTCTCAACACAAATAATAATCAGGAAGAATGCTGATAGAAATGGACATCTCTACTGAGAAGTATGGAGCCTTAGCAATAAAGGTATGGAATATACCTTGGTGAGCAGTGATTTGGGAATCATTTCTAGTACATATGGTGTGATGTGAAAAATGAGGCGTGATATGCATATAGCCTGACAACTGCAGTCATGAAGCTGCTGAAAAGTTCAAAGACAAGACAGCACTGTTGGTTTTCTTTGCAGGGGAAACTGACTTTGAAGATAAAATGTATCTACTGATTTTTTTTAAAAAAAGTGTAATTGCATAACTTTCTAAGATGTGGAAGTTAAAATTTGTGATCATATTTTCATGGATGCTTCTATTAGTATGTTATGAAATAAGTTTTATAACCTTTAGCTAAATTGATCTCCATAATATCCCTAAAATACTGCTTAACAGGTAATAATTATAATGAAGGTATTCATTTGCCTTCATCATTAATGCTCATTTTCCACTTGCTAAGACCAGAGACAATAGCATAACCACTGGGTTTGCATCTTTCAGGAATGCAAGCATTTAAAAGTTAACATTGTTTTTTTACAGAAAAAAATGGCTATTTTGTAGGACTTGGTGGTTACATTTAGAACACTCACTTTACAGGGAGACTACGGGAGAAAACTCATGTAGAGTGCAATAGAGTTCCTAAAGTTCAGGTGGCAAATAACCTCAGCTGGCTGATTTTAACTTCCAGAGACACCTGGCTTCAGTGACAGACTTTCCTGAGTAAGGACTGTACACGGACTGTCCCTAGAGTCCACAGCATCCATTTTTGGGGAAACTGATCATTTCCACATGATAAACCGTCACAAACCTGAGTGATAGTGGAGCACAGATTACCCTATTGCTCAGTGAGATACTGTTGGTGTTTCCAAATCAAACAGAGGAGTGATGATGGAGCTCTCCAGGGGTGTATGCTTTGAGCTATTTTACACTCAATCCAGCCTGCAGATAAAAAAAAAAAAAAATCTGTGATCTCCTGGGCTGTTGAGCCTAGTTGTTTTATAGTCACCAATTTGGCTTCAAAACTACATTATTTATTTTTAGATGCTATCACACAGGCATGAAATATTCTCCCATCCTAATCACCCTTAATGCAAACAACAATAGGTATCCCCAATGACCAGTACCGGGATCTTTCAATGTTAACATTACTGGCAACTTTTTTTTTCCTTATGGAAATGCAAAGACTGTCCTTTTGTTCAATGTTGATTTGGTATGGTATCTGCATTTAAAGTGTCTCCATGTTGTAGATGAGCTATGCTGTTTCACATTATGTTCTTTCTTTTGGTTTTGAGGCAAATTAATTAACATGATACAGAAAAGGGAGAATACAAATGCTGAAGCCCTCACTTTAAGCCCTCATACTCTTTTGTTCTCCATTATTGCACCAAATTATTTAATTGGGTCTCTCTGATTGTGCACAGACACAGAAAAGAACACAGTCTATTGTGAGAAGCCCTACAACCATAATGCAGTATCAAATTCAATTCCCATCAAAAGTGCTTGCTGCTAAAAGCCTGTACTGTGGCTGCAGATTAATGAAGATCTGCATTGAGCAAAGTGGTGGTCATAGAGACATTATTTTTCTCCAATAGAAGGCCTATTCTTGAAGAACAATAAAAGCATAGAAAAGCGTTAGTCTGCTTATGGATGGAAATAAATCAAAATGAATAAGAGGGTTGATGGAAATAGTCTGAAAGCAGCAGAGTGGAATTCTGAAAATACTGTTTTTATTTTGTGAGGATTTTTTCCCCTTTTATCTTTCCTCTCAAAACTGCTGCTCAAGGGAGTCTCAAAAGCCCTGGAGTGCAGGACAAATTTGAAAAAATCAGAAAGACGTTCCCCACAATCACAAATGCATTTTTTTCCTGCAGAAATGTTGCACAGACTCAATGCTCAAAATGAGAAGAAAATGTCAAAAAAATAAAAAAGTTTTTAAAAGAGGAAAATCATCTAATGATAAGCACAGGTCTGAGCCAGGGAACAGGGAGCAATGCGGAAACTGCATCCAAACCCATCCTCACATTAACTCTTCTCTTCCATTTTTTTGACATGTTTCTTTATTTTACATTTCAATTTTACATCAGTTTTTGCAACTCTTTTTTTGCTTGTCTGAGTGTCTGCCATTGATTTCAATAGGACCGCGATTTTACCATTGGAACAAGCCTATTTTATAAAAGGAGAAGTGCTATACTCATCTCCTGTTGGAAATACGTACCGGGGCTCTGCTCACAGAAGTGCCTTTCAATGCTGGACAATGAATAGACTACTCAGTCAAGATAAGCACAGTGGGCCTGATTCTTCTCCCACTGAAGTTAATGATGCAGGGTCAAGACTATTGTTAGCATAGAAAGAGAGATCTATTTTAAATACTCACATCAAATCCTGCCCTTCATTACATTCCAGCAAACCAGATGACAGAAATGGAGTAGCAGGGAGATACTGGAGGACAGAATTGGGTACCCAATGTACCTAGTGACTGTTGACTCAGGAAATTAAACCATTTCTACAGTGGAGATACACTTTATTAATAACAAGTCAGAAATGGGGCTTGTTCCTTAAAGTATTTTCTATATAGTCGCTGACTTGCAATAGGCTACTTTTTCATTTGGTCTTTCAGGCCTAACTAAATAGCTTACAGTAGCTGATATTTAGTTAAGCCGTTCTTTGAGCAGAATGAACAAGTCGCACATGAGTCAATGCGAAAGTCAGAGCAGTAACACAACCTTTTTACTGCAGCTAGAACAGTTGATGGAGAATTCTGTGTATTGTACGGAATCAGCAGTGTACAGTGGCTTGTCCTCTAAGACAAATTACTCCATGTTGAATACTATTGGCCTGCTATTCAGTTAACTAACTTATACAGTATAAAATAGTACTAGTTGTAGCCATTGAATATTACCTTTGTGACTGTTCTGTTTTTTAATTGAATCCAAAAGCATGTTCTTCACTTACCTTAGATTTAATTAAAATTCCAGCAGTCAGCTAAGATTTCTACTTCTGCTTACTGGAAATACATTCAGAGAGGAAACAAAATGCAGATACCCTGGGAGTGGAGTAGTACTGCCATGGAGTTAGGTTGGGCCTGGGAGCCCCAGAGCTGCTGTAGGAATACAGTGATCTGTGGAATTCAGAGGCTGAACTGCTCTTGGATCACTGTGGGAGGCATCCTCCTCCTCCCCCCCATTAGACCAATTTGGGGAACGGTCATAGATAGAGCTGGTCAAAAAATGTTAATTATTTGTTATATAAAAAGAAATGTTTGGTGGTGGTTGGGGGGGAATCTTTCTTTTATCCTGAATTATTTATGAATTTTTTTTTTACTTTTCATCAAAAAAATAAAATCAACTGACCCACCTCACCCAATTCTTCAGTTTTCAGAAACATTCCCTAGAGATGCTGTGGTATGTGGACGTGTTTTTTGTTTTGGAAAGCAGCACCTGAACAGAAAACTTTGATCTAACTAAAGAACTAAAAATGAAAAACTAAAACTAAACTAAAAACCTAAACTAAAAATTGTACTTAAAAATTGTTGGGGGTTTTTTTTCATTAAAAAAGGCAGAAAATTCCCACCAAATGTACACAAAAATTAATTTTGGTCAAAAAGCCTTTTTTTTAAATTAATAAATTTTTGATGAGCTCTAATGAGACAGTTTCTCCCCTCTACTATAAATACCTAGATGTGAATAGATTAGATTGACAGACAGAAGATACATATGTATTACTTTGGGTTTATTCTGCCCTTGTTTAAGAGACATATTGGGGCTCGAACTACTTATTAAACAATTTCAAAGTCAATTTCAAAATATTTATCTTATTTTTAATCCCCTTTTCTTCCAGTTTTGGTGAGCTGTGCTTTGCTTCTTTTAAATGGATGTGAAACCCTTGAATTTTATGTCAGAAAATGGTGGTGGCTCAAAATCAATTGAAACCTTCAAGTCACAGCTTCAGGTTCTGTGAGGGGCTGCAGATGGGGGTTGTGACTAATGGAGCCATGTAGTTCGTAAGCCCAATGATCATGGCCCTGCTCTTCCCTCCCAGACCTCCTCTGCAGTGCCGTGAAGTGCTCAGTGACTGGCAGCCAGCACCGAGTCCTGCCGTATGGGGCATGGAACCCAGTTTCCTGGCCTGGTCTCCTGTGATCTCACCGCTTTGTAGAATAGTTCTAGTAAAACTATTCAAGAAAAGCAGAATTTGCCCCTTTAGCTTGTGTCACCTGACAGCCAGTGGTGCAAGTACGGTACAATATGCTGTACCAGTAAGATATTTATAGCCGGGTACTCCATACTGGAAAGACACAGGGGGAGCAAAACGTGGGGCTGCCAGATGGCCCCACGCTGCCAACTCCTCTGGCGTGGCTGTATGGCCCCCATCCCCTGCCCTTCCACATAGGTGCATCTCTTCTCTGAGGTCTGTACAGCAGCCCCGCCAGAGGACAGGACTGGGAGAGGGGCAGAGGGTGGTACAGCCACACCAGAGGAGCTGCTGGTATGGGACTGCCTGATGGCCGCACATTCTGCTTCTTTCACTGCTGTGGTTCCAGAGAGTCCTGCAGTTCAGAAGTCTCTGGTCCAACAGGAGGATGACAGAGGCCTTCCCCCCACCCCCACCCTGGTAATGTGGGATGGATCATGGGGAATGGACAGGGAGAGTGTGGGGGCCCTGGGATGAGGGTGGGGCAGAGTCACATGGGGAGGTCATGTGCCCCCGCTTTGTATCCCTCCCATGAGTGCAGTGTACCGGTAAGAAACAAATTTTACTTGCACTGCTGCTGACAGCAGACTTGTGTTTCAGGCTTCCTGTCTTCTTTCTCTACCCCTTCCCCCCAAAGAAACACTTTTGTGGTGAAGTTCTTCCCTTGTTTAGTCCTGATGGCTGTCAATGGGAAGATTCCTGCCTATCATAAGGTGTGCAAGGAGGCTGATTTGAACACATCACTGAGATAAGTTTCAAAAATGATTATGCATTATAGGCATTTTTTAAGTTCTGAGATTACCTGTTACCCAGATCCTCAGCTACTGTAAATTAATGTAGCTCCATTGAATTCAATGGATCTGTTCCATCATATTTATATAGGTGTAAAGCTGCCTGCAGTGCCTCGAGAGCATGAGTACCAACCTCAGGGCAGACTGTTAGGAACCAGGGCACAAACCTCAAATTGGTTGTGAGTTCTATACTTAGATTTCACCAACCAGTAATCAGCTGTAAGCTCCTCAGGCACTATAACAGCCTTAACATGAAGTCACAGACACTCCCATTGGGTTCTCCAATCTATCTCACCACCCAGGTGAGCATACCTTTGTGATAGATGATCTCTGTCGTAAACAGATAGTTAAGGGTTAATGTCTCTTTTACCTGTAAAGGGTTAAGAAGCTCAGTGAACCTGGCTGACACCTGACCAGAGGACCAATGGGGGGACAAGATACTTTCAAATCTTGGTGGAGGGAAGTCTTTTGTTTGTCGGGGGGATGTTGTTTTGTTCGTTGTTCGCTCTTGGGGCCTAGAGGCCAGACATGCAACCAGTCTTCCAATCTTTCTGAAACAGTTCCTCATGTTCAAAATGTAAGTATCTAGCTAGAAAAGGCAGATTGTCTTCACGTTTTTCTTAACTTTGAATGTTGTATGTGCTGGAATGAGTTTTTAACTTTCTGTTTGCTGCTAACTTTTAATTCTCAGGCTAACGGGTGAGGAAGTCCCTCTAGTCTATATTGAGCTGAATACCCTGTAAACATTTCCATCTTGATTTTACAGAGATAATTTTTTAACTTTTTTCTTTCTTTAATTAAAAGCTTTTCTTGTTTAAGAACTGATTTATTTTTTTCCCTTGTTTAAGACCCAGGGGATTGGGTCTGAACTCACCAGGGATTGGTGGGGAGAAAGAAGGGGGGGGAAAGGTTAGTTTCCTCTGTTTTAAGATCCAAGGAGTTTGGATCAGTGTAATCTCTCAGGGTAACCAGGGAGGGGAAGTCTGGAGGGGAAAGGAAGGGGAATGGTTTATTTCTCTTTGTTTTAAGACCCAAGGGGTTTGGGTCTTGTGGTTCCCCAGGAAGATTTTGGGGAACAGGAAGTGTGCAAAACATTATATTTTGGCTGGTGGCGGCGCTATCAGATCTAAGCTAGGAATTAAGCTTAAAAGGTACATGCAGGTCCTACTTTAGGACGCTAAGTTCAAATGGAGAAATAACTTGACAGTCTCTTATACAAGAATCACAACAATAGTCAAGTTACTCTTATTCCCAAAGGACCAGTCTCATCCCAGGTCAATTGCATATAGATCTCGCACCAAAGACGACGCTTGTAGCACGTGTCATAAGTAGATAGGTAAGGGTTAATTCTTTTACCTGTAAAGGGGAACAAAGGGGAACCAAACACCTGACCAGAGGACCAATCAGAGACCTGGATTTTTTTAAGAGTCTGGGAGGGAACTGGAAACTCGGGTCTTTTTGTTTTCCTCTGCTGTGAGTAAACAAGCTTTTCTTCTAACTCCATTCTTTCAAATATTCTACTATCAAGTGTGAGTACAAAGGAAACAAAGTAATAGGCTGTTATGTACTTTGGTTTGTAATTACATGTGTGTGGATTTTGCTGGACTGGTTAATTGGGCTATCTTTTAAATCAGACTGTTTATTCCTATTTTCTTATAAGCCACATCCCTGTATTGAATTTCTTAATGCAGTGTTTAGTATATATAGTTCTTTCTTTTTTTTAATAAAGTTCTTTTTAAACTTGTGGGAGTTTCTTTTCCTAGTGAGGCAAAGGGAAGAGAAATTTCTGTGCCCGAGCTCTGTCTATCTCTGTGTGACCGGCTAGGGGGAGGGGAGCCAGGCTCTGTGGTTTACTTTCCCTATTGTGTCAGGGCGGAACAAGCTACGGGGAAAAGTTACAGGAATAGAGTAAGATTAGTTCTGTTCCTGTGTTGGAGGGCTGTCTCTTTGGAGAAGAGGAGGCAGTTTCTCGGTATTGTGATGTAAAGAGATTGCATCAATTCCCTCAGGTTGCTCAGAGCGGAACGACTGAGAGAGAGGGGAAGGGAGGGAGATAATTCCCTTACCGGTAAGACTCATACTTCTGAGTCTTGGGGTCTTTCCAGGGGAAGTTGGGAGGCCAGAGAGAGGCGTCCCCCCAAGGAATATTTGGGAACCGGGCTGATAGGAGCCAGAATCCTATCTGGTGGCACGGAGATAAGATCCACTGGTACAAGCTGGGGAATCATAGTAAGCACCCAGATTTTGGACGCTAAGGTCCAGATTTGAGACAGACGTTTACCACACCAAGCCTATAATAAACTATATAAAGATGTATTAAGCAGGAAAAGGAAACAAGAGAGTTTTACAATGTTAAAGCAGGTAAACATATGCACAAATAAGTTACAATCTCAAGTTTCAAGAAGTAATAGAAGTTTCTATAATGTGCAAGCTCTATATGACGTTTAGGGCTAACCCAGGGTAAGCACTGGGATCTCTTGCTTATGCCTAGTAATCCTTGCCTCCCAGAATCCTAGCAGCATACAGATACAGTTCTTTCTCATTAAGGAGCTTTTATTCTCCTCCTTTGTGCTCTGAGCTGCAAGCTCAGCTGACAGAAGAAATCCACTTGCATGGCTCATCTTCATGGAAGGGGCAGGGGAGGACAAAACAACAAACATCTTTTTGGCCTCTTTATCATCCCACAATAGTCCATCTGGTGTAGATGGACCTTTCCTATTGGGCAGGATGGTAACACCTTCTGTTGGAGATCAGCACTTCACACTAGTTAATGTCTCTCTTCTGTCTGGTGATTTATGCAGTCACAATGTCTCACACTACAAGTGCTCTAATATTACTTTACAATGCAAGATACAGATGCTACAAGTGAGATTAGTGCATGCAGTTACTCACAAGCATACCATAAAGTCTAAACCCTGAAGACATTTTTATTACCCATTTTAATAATACTAAAACACAGGTGAGTCAGACTGATTCCAGCTCTGTATTTGTCAGTATTCAATTGAGGCATGGTGACTGTGGCATGAGGTGGCACCTGGTCTGCCAGCATCACAGTCAGATCCTGCCCTGGTCCGTGTAATGAAGGAAAGCAGGGATGCTGTTGTGTGTGCCCTTTGATGTAGGAATCCTGATAAGTAGGACAGGGCTCAAGAGAGTAAGCTTAGAGGATGCATGGCAAGACACACTTTGCTGTTGCTCAAAAGAGCATGTGTTCCAGGCTAGCTCAAGGCCATTCCTGCAATGTATGGGCTACCGAACTGTGGATCTGATAATGTCCCCTAACTAGCAGACCAAACCCCTTGTATACAGTCTGATGGAGAGTGTTTTGGCTACTAGTCCTGTTGAAAGACTTCCTATCTGAATGCTTGTTTTAAGGGAGACAGGGAGAGAGGAATGGAAGGAGGCACCCTGCATCACCTTCACCATGGCACATCAACAAAACAGAGAGCAGAACTGAGTATATAGTATTGGGAGAGATCAAAAGGTATATTACCAAACTAATAATTATTACATATGATGGTCTTCAAAGCCACTTGATCTGTGTTGCAGAAGACAGTTTGGGTCAAAAACATGAGCTAAAGTGAACTTAAGATTATAAATATCAATTATTAAAGAAAAACCCTTAAAAAAACTGTAGTTTCCTCAAAGTTAAGATACCACATAGCAAATAAAAATGTAAAAGCATTAGAAAGTAGAGATATTAAATATTCAAGAATTGCTCTGTAACCGGCATACCAGGGCACCAAGGGATCTCGCAAACAGCAGGGATGGATGCTGCTTTTCCTCAGCAAGGCATTGCTCCCAGTTGTCTGTTAAATATTTTATTGTAACAGTAACGGCCTCAAGTCAGATTAAAGTCCCATTGTGCTAGGTGCTGCACAAACACATAAGAAGAGACAGTCCATGCCCCCTACAGCTTGCAAGCTAAATTGAAAAGACAGACAAAGGACGGGAGCCAGGAAATAAGTGGCATCATGACATTCCTTAGATTGAATCCAATTTTCCCCATTGTGCCCTCCCACCATTTCTCACTTGTCTCATCTTGGAAAGCATGCTGACTAGATTTATTTGGGGAGCACTCTCTAAGTAATTTGTGCCTTTCCTCTAAATCATTTCCTTTCCAAACATGTCTTCCCTACTCCCTGTCTCTCAGGCTGATTCCATACTTCTTCCACATAAGTCATCGTTTGTTCACATCAGGTCAGTGAGTTTGTAAACTCCCCAACAGGGCCATCCAAAATGCATAAACACTGTGGAATACATAATGAATCCAGAATCCAGAATCCAGAACCAGAACTATTATCTAAATAATTCTGCCAATCCCCACCTCAGACACACACAAAAGACCAACAGATGAAGACTGGCATTCCTTGGTCAAACTAGTTATGACAACCCAAAACAAAGAATTGATAAATATGTTCAAACCTGACTTATTTGAACCCTAATATATCTTTAAATATCTTATCCAATTCACCTCAAACTTTCTAGAAAAAAATTCTGCGATGACATATGAAGGTTCTTGTGGAAGTGAAACTTCAATCTTCACTGCAGAATGACTAGTATCTCTTCCCCAACTAAAATATGAATGTTTTATTTCTGCTGTCAGGTTAATTTGCTATAAAATTGGGAATCTCTTTCATAAACTATGGATGTAAGGATTAATGACTATGGTTTCTCATCATGAAATACCTTCCCCAAGCGAAACCTCCATAAGTAGATGTTTGGAGCATCTCATGACTGGACATTCTTCAAACAACCTTGCTTTTTTTTTTTTTTTTTTTTTTGCAACAAAGGCACTTTAGCCACAGAGAGCTTTGTATTGTGTTATAATTTTCATATTACCCTTTGCACAGCCATTCTACTTTGGCTGCATAGTGTATATCATTCATTGCAAGTTTACTTCATTCCTCTGGATTCATAGCTGATGCTCTCTGGACCATAAAATTTCAGCTGCAAAACCAGAACATCTCATTATTTCTGAAATATCAAGCTTGTATCTCTTGATAAATAATTCCTACTAGTATAATGTATCAGACTAAAACATATTTTCTGAGGCCAGTGAGGTTAAAGCGGCAATCTCACCTTTTTTAATTTTTTTGCCCTGAAGACAGTGATTTCCATATATAGAGTGACCCCGGTTTGTGTTGAACATGGGGAATGAGGATGAAGCATGAAACGACACATATTGCTGTCAGAGATTTGAAATGAGGCCTGCTAACCTGTAGGCAGCCTTACAGGACTAATCAGTCCACCACATTACCAATATATTCAGATTGCTGCATGCTGTAGCCGGCAATGGCCGCTGAAGTTTTCTTTTTTTTATCACTGCTATTGACAAACATTACATTTTAATATGATTCTCCCCTTCTATTCCCCTTCTAAAAAAATCTATTGACACCATATCTCTGAGACACTGGTCTCATCTGGTTTCCTTGATGCTTGAAGAGTAGGTGAGACAGTTGATTTGCTTTTGCATATACATCAGTCAGCCCTGCTTAAACAGATGATAACATTTTTACTCTTGTAGATGACAACACAGAACTCTTTTGAATCCAACTGCTGCTTAAACTTTGCCTGTGAAGTTTTTAGGTGCCCAAGTCACCTCTGTAAAGTTTATTTTTAGATAGAGGAAGATGCACAGAGCAGAAATGAAAACCGTAAACTCTCTTTTTCTTACTATACTTTTTAAAAGCCTTCTGTCAAATATTAAAAAAGGAACCCTTAGAGTCAATGACACTCGTCTTTTTCCATTCAGAACACCACACACTGCAGCAGACTGGGTTTGCCTTTGTAAAACAGAATTCTAAATGCTATTTAAATATGTGTTTAAAGCTCTATAAATGACTGATACATTGTGTGCCCCTTTGCGTTCACCAGTATTTCACAAGCAGTCAGATCTTTGTGCTTTTTTTAACTAAGAGCTCCCTCCCCTCTTCAGTGTTTAATGCAGGAGGAGTAACATAAAAAAAAGGGTGTGTGGTTGGACACCTTCTTCACCTAGTCAACCCCTGTGATTCTCCCTCCCGTAGTGGGGGTGGAGGGAGTGAGAGGGAGAGGGGGAGGAAACCAGTCCTACTCTGAAGGAGTTTTTATTCCTTGCTCTGGTTTATTTTTCAATATTTACAACGGAGACCTCAGGGTAGGCCTAAGAGCACTCTTCGGCCAAACAAAAGGAAAACTCATAACACAAGGGAATATCTTTCCCTGTTCCCTCTCTGGGGTGTTGACTTGTTATGCCAGCTTCTGGGTGCCAGTCCTTCCTCAAACAGCAATTAGCTTGGTTGCTTCCCCTATAGGGAGGAGAGCAGCCTTCCACACCGGACCCTTTTCTCCCTGCCATCACTAACTCTGCTACAGCTTATGTCTCCTCTCTCCTCCCCTCCTCACCATAAAAGGGGGTTTTAAAGGACTTAGGTGCCTCTAGTTAACCTGAGGTAACCTTTCAGCTTATAGAGGAAAGGCGTTTACCATTCTAGGGCTGATCAACTTGCCACCCACCACTCTCTTACACCTGTCATGTCTGACTTTGCCACAGGCGGAAAGGCCCAATAAAGATCCCAGTGAGCAGCAATGCAAGTAAGACAGTCTGGTCCGGTACGCTGTACCAGCAAGATATTTATAGTGGGTACGGCATACCAGAAAAACACAGGAGGAGCAGAATGTGGGGTTTCTGGGTGGCCCTACGCCAGCAGCTCCTCTGGTGCAGCGGTACCACCCCCAGCCCTTCCACACACAGCCTCCTGCATCTGTACAACAGCCCCACCAGAGGACAGGGCTGGGGGCAGTAGAGCCACACTGGAGTCCCCAGGTAAAGGAGATGGATCATGGGGAAGGGATGGAGACAGCATGAGGGCCTTGGGCTGGGGATGGGGTAGGGAGGAGTTATGTGGAGGGTCATGAACCCCCCGTTAGCTTCTGACCTCCCCCCCCAATACCAGTAAGAAATGGATTCCACTTGCACCACTGCCAGTGAGTGGTGGCTACACGGAATGTGTCCCTATCTCCATGGCACTCAATTAAGTCTCTCCAATGAACACTACACTGGTGAGGCTTTGTGGTTGCAGAATATCGTGGTGAGCTAGAGTGGAGTCATGGGGAGGAGACAGGGATCATCCTTCTCTGCCACATACTCCACACAAAAACAAGTTGATTTCCAAGTAAAAACCCATATGGAAATTGATGTTGCTAGCAGTAGCATTAACTCTCCCTCTCCATGGCTTCTAGCTCTCTTGCAGAGGGTAGTGCTCTACCATTAGGGAAGTGCACTACTACTGTTGGGGAACCAATGTCAGCATGACTCTTCAGTGAGCTGTGCTGCAAGATGCGGAGGGAGAGCAGAGCAACACAGAGGGCTGGCATATTGCATGTATGCCCAGCGATCTGTGGCATTGGACCTAATTTCTCAGTCAAGTCTCATACTCCTTGAGGCCTTAGGGACAGGATCTTTGCTCCTGTGCAGCCACTAATTTTTGCCCCCATGAGAACACATGGGTGACTGTGCAGAATTCTTCCTAGCACTTCTCCCTTAATTGGGATTTTCAGTGGGAAGTAAATATTTGGCCTTAAATCGAGAGTCTGAGCTTTGTTAAGTTTATTTTGAGGCCCAATATCCCAGACAAGGGAAAAGAAAACTGAAAGGAGGAAGAAAAGAATTTATACATCAAAGGTCCCATCCTGCTGAGCATCTCTGAAAGGTGCTGAGTACCCTCAACTGCAGTCAATGGTAATTGTAGGTGCTCAGTACTGATAGGGAAAACTAGCCCTTCTTATCTGTATAAGAGCTCTGAGCTAACCTATGCCCCCCCCACCTTCCTTATAGGCCCAAGGCCTTTAGCTAAGAACAATGCTAAATAAGAGCAAAAGTTTTGGCCTCTCTTAGACTTGTTTATCTGTACAAGGGGCACTATGGTATGAAGAAATCAGAAAAGGGGGAACTAGGAAGAGGGACAAAAGAGGCCCATAAGTGCCAGCTCAGCTTGTGGCAGCTAGAGTGTGGTAATGGCTTTTACATAATGTAACCGCAAAGTAGGGGTTGTAGAACAGTCAGATCAACAGCATGACTGCCAAAGAAAAATAACAGGAAAAACCTAATATGGAAAATAAGAAGATAGCTTGCTTACTTCCAATATTTAATTCCAAATAAAGCAATGTAGTGAATTATGTTTTTGTGGTTTTAACCTTTATAAGCTTGGTAAAATTTGTAAAGGGCAGAGCAGCCTCACTCTTGCTTGGGGTTATGCTGTCTCTCCCTGTATGCATACTTGTATGAAAATAAAGGAGCCTCAGGCTGTCTGATCTAAAACCAACCGTGTGGTCGATTTTCCACAACGGTACCCTTTTGGAAATACTGAGCACCCTATAGGATAGGCCCTATCATTAACCACCTGTGAAAGGAAAAACAATAAACTGAAGAACAGGTGACAAAATAGCTCATCAGGGTCTATTTTTCTTTCATTTACTAGCCTCTAGCTGGATTTTGCTGAGGTAATCTGCAATGCTGTGTGGCCAGCCGCACACACAACAACATACAACACATTCATGGTATCTTAATGTATCAAAGGTTAATACTAATGGAACATAGGAACTGCTGTAATGGATCAGACCAGTAAACCATCTGGTTTGGTAGACTGTCTCTGACAGTGAACAGTATCAGATGATTCAGAGTTATGGTATGTATCGACAGGCGCTATATTCAACATGATCCATAAAATAGGCTGGACAGCTCCAGCAGCATAATAATTGGCAAGCTTACTTGATTTAGCTTTACATTGCTAAAAAAAAAATAACATTTTACAGACAAATGAAGGTGAAAGTAAACGTAAAAGCAAGTCTATGCAGAACTTACGATGATGAGATGATTTCTCAGAATGTGAAGCACTTCCATCATATTTGTATTCTCCATTTTTTGTGATTTACATCTTGTTTTACTTTAGGAAAGTATGGGCTTCATTCTGGTAAGGTGCTCAGTATCTTTACCTTTACTGATTTCTGTGAGAGTCAAGGACGCTCAGCACTTTAAGGACCCAATCCTGCACTTGGGCTTTATGACCTGATTCAAAGGCCACTGAAGTCGACAGAAAGACTCCCACTGACTTCCATGAGTTTTGGCACACACTACTGAGCCCTGATTCAGCAAGGTGCTTGTAAGCATGTCTAATTTTAAGCATGAGAAGTCTCTCTGAGTTCAGCGGGACTAGACACATGTTTAAGCACGTCGCTGAACTGAGGCCTAAGGGAGTAAGCATTAAAGGGGCCCAAGGGATAAAACAGGTGCTCAGTATTGTCTTTAGATTAGTAGAATGTGTCACACCCAAGCATTTAATTCCTTGTAAAAAGGGTTCATTTTAATATAAAACCTAAATGTAGTGTTGGGGAAATGCCTATTTTTAATACAATAAAGAAGAAATTTTGTTTTTTAACGCAGGTGTTTATTTTGCCCCTGTGTAATATATGCAATTGAACTCAAGAATTGTTTTAATCAAAAAAGCTTCAAAGGCAGTTTAAATAAATAAGTAAGCCTGATGAAGTGATATAGTGTTTCTGGAGGAGAGCTCACTGCAAATTCATTTTTTAAAAATCTTTAAAAAAACAACAACTGCCTCTGTTTTAAAAAAGATGTTTGAAGTCTTTGAATTTGCCCCTTAGTCCCATTTAAATCTAATTTCTAATCCCCTAGCTGCTGCAATCATATATGAAATCTTTATTTTGGTATTATAGTTTTTATTCTTGATTCTATGCCACATATATACTTTATCTTCTATTTGCCATCGAGTTGTGATTGAAATGAATGTCCCCCCCAAAAGAAGTTTAAACAATTGGACTCAAGGGATTTCAAGGATTAGAAAGGCGATAACAGATGTTAAATAGCTACAGTCACTCTTTAAAGTTATGTTTAATTTTAAATACGTACCACAAATCACAAAATATTGAACCCCCCTCCTCTTTTATGTTTTGTATCAGCAATTTTCACTCTGCTCTGTTCTCTCAGACACAGTGCTATTAAACAAGTACAAAGAAAACTGCCCCTACACAAAGCCCAATCCTGCAACCTTTACTCAGGCATGACTCAATGAAATTAAAGACGGGCATGAGCCAAAACCCCTGATCCATCCTCTGGATCTAAATGTGAAGCTCTCAGTTCTCTAACAGGCAAAAAATCAAAGCCTGCATTTGGCTGTGTGGCACTGATCCAGCCCCAAACAGGGCTAAAGTCAATGGGAGTTTTACTTCAATAAGGACACCAGAACTGGGCCCTAGAGAGTTCTGAAATTTTAGAAGCAGATACAAAATATTGTTAGCGCAGCTCTCACTTGGTTCGTATTGCGAGGTGGGTTTTGATATATCAAGAATGTGTCTCTCTGAGGCACAGCAATAAGGCACTTCTTCTAGCTCATGCCCTCAGCAGATGATATATTATTACGTATTTACAGCAGCATCTATAATGCATTTAATGCTGTTACAGACATACAGGATACATAGTTCCTATTGTTAAGAGCTAACAATCTAAAAAGACAGACAAAGTCTGTGGAAGGAGGACAGCATGCAAGTGAAGTGGTGATTGGTCACGTTTGCACATATTGGAAAATTGTACCTTGAGTTTACGCTTAAGGCCACACAGTAGGACAGGATGAGACTCCAGGAGAATCCACTGCACTGCTGCACCTGGTCCACGTCTACCAACTGAATAGCTTTGAACTTAGAAATGAAGTTCTTATCTGACAGCAGTTGGAAAAGCAACAGACCACACCAGAAACACTATGCATAATCTCAGGTGCTGTTTTACAAGAACGACACTGGAGAATTAGAAAAGGTATAGTCGAGAGCAGCAAGTATAAGAAGGGGTCTCAGATATTACAGCAACATGGAGAGGTTAGGAAAATTAGCTTTGAATTTGTTAGAAAAGAGAAGACTAAGAGAGAAAGATTGTGTGTGCAATGTATAACATTCTGAGCAGTATAGAAAAGCTGGATGCTAAGAAACATGTTTGAGGGTGATATGCTTGAAAACAATAAGGCACAAATTGAAGGACAAGGTTTTTAAGGGCATTTCTGCAATATTTCTTTATGCAGAGGGTAATTAGCATGACAAACAGAATTATACATTGTAGTTAGTTATAGTAGTTGCAGCCATGAATACGTTTACCAGACAGTGGGGCTGTGAAGGGCTTCTGGAAATCCCTTGTTAAGAGTCTCACACCAAATTGAGGGGAAGCTTGTGTGATTTCCCTGCTTTTGAATGGTACCTTCTGTATGGATGCTATTAAATCATCCCTGCCATTCTTATACCTTGGGTTCATAGCAGGGGGGGCAAGTTATATGGACCCATGGGGCCCCTGCGCCAGCAATATTCAGGGCTGGCTCTCAGCTCCAACCCCACCTGTATGCCTCCTTGAGTGTCCCTGCCTGCGCCCTGGCAGCCGGTGGCTACCATGCTGCTCTGCACTTCACTCCCTCACCAGCCACTACAAAAGGGAGTGGCAGCAGCAGCAGGCGGAGGGGGCACACATATCATGGCAGCCCTCCTGCCCCGCACCCACCACAGGGAAGGCAAGGGGGTTCCTGGACCTGAGAGAGGCCTTAGGAGCATGTGCAATGACAGTGGTGTGGGATGAGTGTGCTACCGGGGTGGGGGGAGGCCCTTTCCCAGAACTCCCTGCCGCTGGCGGGGAGAGGCCTGGGGGGGGGCAGTCCTCCTCTCTGGCCCCAGTCCTGGGGCAGCCTGCCTGCACCCCAAACTCCTCATCCCCAGCCCTACCCCACCCCACAGCCTGCACGTCCCACACCCCAACCCTCTGCCCCAGCCTTAAGCCCCCTCCTGCACCATGAACCTCTATCCCCAGTCAGAGCCCTCATCCCCCCACATTGTGCGATATAAGGACACTTTTAAATGCTTACTGTTTCCAGTCCATTTTTACATTATTTTAAAAAATATATATTGACTTACAAGGCAGGTGTGTGTGTGGCTGGGGGTGGACTTGGACCCATTCTGGCCACCACCAAAAATTATATAAACCTGCCCCTCCTGGTTCATAGAAATAGTTCTGAAGAGCATTTTTACGACGGCAACAGATTGTACTTTAGAACAGGGCTGTTGAACATATTACACATATAAATTGGCTTCCTATGGTATTTGCTTTTTCCCTTGATTATGGTTATGAGAAAACATTATCGTAGCTTAAATGTGATACATTTGACTACACTGATCAGTCTGTCCCAGCCCCTCTGCTACAGACACATTTCTGGCACGGAGGGTTTCTAAGAGGCTAAAGATGAACTCTTCTGTGAGATCCCCTAGATGAAAGAGCAGCAGCACATCTTTGTTATAAAAAAGAGCAAGACAAACACTGAGGGTCACAGCCAACCCACTGACTTCAATGAAAGTCTTTCCATTTATTTCTATGGGCTTTGGATCAGGCCCTGAAAGGGAAAGTACACTCCAGTGCACAAACACTGTATGGATTGACTCAGCTGGCCTCCCTCGATCCTGCAGTGGTGTTTTCTCTCTCAGGGAATTTTACTCTCAACATTTCAAACAAGCTGGCCATTATTATATTTTTATTTAAAAAAGAAAACAAGATCAAATGTTCTTTTCAAACATTTACAATTTGATTTCCCCCCCCCAATTCACTCTATAATGTTTAAAACTTAATTAATATAACTTCACTTTGGTTGTAGGACGCCCCCCAAATAGATTTGAATGCTGCTCATTTCCCACAGACTGTTCTTAATAAAGCCAGGGAGTTTCCCCCTGCGTGTTCATTTTGGGAGCACCATTTTCTTTGCCCCGCATGGCCTCTCGGCATCCAATCAGTCATAGAATATTGCTAGAGCAGCACCTCTCCAACACCATGGAGCTCAGGGAAATGGCTGCCATAAGGATGCCAGTAGAGCAAAGCATTCAGAGCCATTACCACTCCCTGTTTCAGCGTTCATCATACACATCACTCCCTGCTGCCCCAAGAAGCAAGAGACCCAAAGCCATCCTCCTCTCTCCGCACTGAATCTGGGTCTTCCTCATGGTAGCATTTTTCTCTATTCCCCCACTAGAGGCCTGATCAAAGGCCAGTAGAATCCTTGACACTGACTTCAAGGAGCTTTGAATCAAGCTCTAGGCCCGCAGGAAGGCTTTAGTTTGAAATCACGTAATGTTAACTTGTAACCGTGTAAGTGTGCCTCTTTGCTAGACCAACAGCCCATGTGAGCTTCTCTTTCTCTGTGATCTTCTTGACCCTACCCATACTTTATCTCGTTTCCCAGAGCCGACAGCATAGTCTGATTAGATTTTTGGTTACTACTGCCTTAGTTAATTATCTGTCATAAACCACTAATTCCAGCAAACGCACACGTAGGTGGAGACAGTAAAATGTAACAAAATAAACCAGCAGCTCATGATCTTACTGGATGGTTTTGTTTTATTGGTTTTTCTTATAGTAGATGGTTTGGCAACTGGAGGCCTGTCAGATTGAGAGGTCACTCACCAGCCTTGATCAGAGATTTAAAGGCAGTGCTAGGAAACTCCTTGTGTCAATTTGACTCAATTTGCAAACTAATGAGCAAAGCCCTCCCAGTGTGTTTAGGGTCAGCTCTGACCTATTTGGGAAATGTTTCACGATTAGCATTTAAAACCTCAGATGTGCCAAGCCCCACTTCCCCCCTCCCATTTCCCAGCCCTTTCCAGGTTGCTCCTTCCTTTAATTTCCCTGCAGGTTTTAGAAAGGATGCATTAAATTAAAATCACTAGCTGTTTGGTGGGCAGTCTTTTGTGACCAATAATGAATGTAAAAGGAGAGGGGAAATAGGATGATTAAACCATGCTGGGCTGCTTTTACTCAGCAGTTTGCAATGCAACACAAATGGACAATTGGGGCTTTTCTTCTCCTATTAATTTGTATCTGTGTTTTCATTTGTCATATAAAAAGCAGACTATTTACTAAATCATGAGTTAGGTACCAGATGCTACCTTCCTTAAAATGAAGGCTCTGAGCTTAATGTGCTCTATATCTAATAGCACATTTGTACAACTTCACGTTGGCTAGTCTCAGCTTTGGATACAAACCTGACCACTTTTATAGCTTAGATTTTGTTTCAGTATTGGTCCATGAGGATAAATATTTTGTTTTGGTTCCTGTTATTATTCAGTGGAAAAATATAGTGGTCCTGGCTACATGGTTAAGTTTAGTCTTGGTGGTTTTTTACCCCCATCAGTTATATTTCTGATTTTGAGAATACTGAGCATATATCTTAGACAATAAGCATGTTTTCAAACTGCATATGCAGCCAGGACCATTTCTTTTTCAAGAGCAGTTTTGGTTTTGCTTGTGATATCCAGTGATCACTAATGAATCAAGCTAGTGGCTATATATGTGTGTGTGAGAGAGAGAGAGAGCGCACAAGCGAGCGAGCATACATACTTCTGTAAAAGGGGAGATACTGATGTTTATCTCCTTTGTGAAGTACCTGGAGTTCCACTGATGAAAAGTGCTATTAAGAGCTGGGTATTATTATATATATTAAACTGTATAATATATAGAGAGAAACAAAAATCCTGGCTCTGAAGCACCCCTAACACTAGAGATGGCCATTGTACTTTTGAAACAATTTTGGCTTCCTTCAACTGTAACAGATTTCTGTTTACTGTGATCACCCTCCTATGCACAAAAGATGGAATTATTTCAATGGGTTTTGAATCTGGTTCATAATGCCTTACAAGCATAACTAAATCATCATTCAATGATAGTGCATAAAATTGAGCCTACAGAAAGGAGGCCAGATTTGGACAATGTGTCCCTAAATGTATTTATGTGTCATACATTTGTTACTTTGATGTATATAATGGGAATCTGACTACATCAAGCATTATTTTGGTCTGAAAGAGTCCACATTCAAGGTCAAACTATACAGTAGCTATTCCTCACGATCATTCTCAACAATAGTGGTCAATTCAGAGCTAATATAAATTATGGTGAAGCGGACCAGAGTGCAATGGTTTTGTGAAGTGGACTTGGGTCCAGCTCTTTTTAACTTTGTCCTTTACAGCTGCTGCTCCATATGAAATTATATGCCATGTACTTATGAAGGGGTTCTAACCAGAGTCATCACTGGCAAAGGCGAGTGCCAAATGCAGTGAGCCAGTATAGGTGTAGCAAGAGCAACTTTATCCTATTATTAAGTAAATTCTTCATCCAATTTCCATTTCAATTTTATAGCAAGCGCCAAAACAAGTAATTAAAAAGGACATGCTCGTTACACAATTCTTCAGTCAAATGACACTTATTCTGACAAATACTTAAACTAGTAAAAAGTATTTTCTTTCTCAAACTTACAGTAACTGCAGCTGGTGCTGCACAGAAATACTCTTTAAAAAGAGCAGAAACAAAAAAGGGGCCTTGACATTCTGATTTTCTCCAGCTTAAACAGGTTTTTGTTCATAGGATGAAAATGAACTCTCATGCAATGACAGTAAATACTTTTTTGTTTTGTTTTTATTGAATGGGGAAAACAAATTTTAATTTGAATAATAAACCATCCAGAATATCTAGCTCAAAACATGTTTTTATTATTTCATTCTTGAGTTTGGCTTGTTATTCTCTTGGCATATCTATTCATATCTCTTGCAATATTTTTTCATTTCCTATATTAATATTTAATATTCTTTATACATTGTTCAACCTTAATGGTTGTTTAATTTCTGTTTTTTATCCACAGAGAAGCTATTAATTTATGAGCATATAGGGCAGTAAGTAATAATTTGCATGAATGCCTTGAGCAGATATGCTTCCATAGGCCTCCCATAACATAGACTCTGGAAAGGATGATACCATCTATTGGCCAAGGTTCAATGAACAATTCTTTACAAGAAGAAGAAGAAAGTTGTTTTAATCCATAAAGAAGTCTACTAAGTGAAAAATCAACACAGATGACAGGAACTGGTTTCTTTCTAGGGATTTTATTTTATTTTAGTGTATTAAATATATCCCTGTGGAGAAAGCTTTATAAAATGGCAAGGAAACTGATGTCTTCTGTGTATTCTAAGGATGTACAGTGCAAGAAAAACCACCCCTAAAGCCTTGCTGATCTATTAAAGATGTCCTCACTCTTTTCTGCCATTGTTCTGAATTGGAGCCTAAGATTAGTTTTCCCGAACTGTGGTAATATCAAGTCCTGGTTTGAGTACATATTTCTTCCCTCCTCCACATACATACACTGGTGTAGACTCCTTATAATTTTGTACCATATATTACTGTTCCTCAAAAACTAGACTGAGGCAATTAGAGCAATACGTTTTACATCATATTGCGGTTGAGACTACAATTGCACACACTTAGAAGAAAGGCTATTTTGTTCATCAAGTGCATTTTTTCCATTGTAGCATGCAACTCACTACTACTTGTAAAACTGGCTGCACAACACAACCTTATGCATAGAGCTTATTGGAAATTTTCTGACTGAACCATTTTCTAAAATGTTTCAATTTAGTTGACCCACCATAACATTTTGAAATAATATATCAATTTTGTCAAAATTTTTGGTGGAAAATAATCAGAAAGTTTCATGAAAGAGAAAGTGCTTTCGACTATTTATTATTATATATAATTTATATAAAATATAATAGACTAAATGATCAAAATCAAAATAATGCACTTTCACCTCATTGAAACAAAGTGTTTCCATAAGACTATTTCAATATTTCCCAAACAATTTTTTTTTAGAAATTTCATTTTACCAAATTTCAAAATTTGGACTTTTCATTCTGATTTGAGACAAAAGGACATTTCAGAATGTTGGAAATTCCCGAGGAATGGAAATTTGAAGTTTTGATGAGCTCTGTATTTAATATTAGAGGGTTAGCCGTGTTAGCCTGGATCTGTAAAAAGAGACAAAGAATCCTGTGGTACCTTATAAACTAACAGACGTATTGGAGTATAAGCTTTCGTGGGTGAATACCCACTTCGTCAGATGCATGTAGTGGAAATTTCCAGAGGCAGGTATAAATATAAATGAAATGTTGTCTGTATTTAATATAGACCAAGACACCAGGCAAGGGAGAGAAGGGGGAAGGAGGAAAATGCCCTCGCTTGTGAAAATCCAAGGCAGGGAGTGCAATTTCTCTGGATGTCGCTGGGTCAGATTCAGCAGGGATGTACACAGTGATGCAAAGTAATTAATTTACCACTTTCACCTGATGTTTATGGTATGTCACTGTTGAATTTAGTCCATTATCTTCCAGGGCAGCCACACAGTTTAAACACCACACAATTCTTTGAAAACATACTCCTCCATATTACACACACACATTTTTATTTCAATACCAAAGATTTTCTATCCAATGTATTTCTTGTTTTGGTGGGGGGGGGGAAGGAGTACACAGTGGAAAATGAGGGTTGGGAAAAAAATCAAATAAGCATTATCTTCATCGTTATTTTCTATTCAATTTCCATGGTTGAAGAACTAAAACTCTAACATTAAAGTTATAAATTAAACTGTGTATATCAGTATACTAATAGTACTTGATAGCATGTATAATAATCTGTTACATTGCTTTTCCAGCTAATCATTAATGAATTAATGAAAGGTTTTCATCATTTTTGTACTGTGTAACAATGAGATATACAGTATTTAAGGCTTTTAAAGATTTAGGGCTCTATTAATGAAAAACAATAATTATCCTATAGCAGTAATTAAGTTTAATTTGCATGAAAGTAACATTTTCTTATCCATAAACATTAGCAATGTCAACAGTTCATCCAAGAGCTGTAGCTTTGGATACAGTGGACTGCTAACCATTCTGTAATGCTTTTACAAGGAAGTTGAATGGGCTAAATGTTGCAGAGGAGCTAGGTGGCTCAGCAAACTGGTGATGGGATACAGACAGACAGAGGTCCAGTGGACAGATTTTAAAAGGGTATTTAGGTGCCTAAAGATGCTGATAGATGTCTAGTATGATTTCAAAATCCATCTACACACCTTGAACCCCCTTGTGCATATGCATGATGATACACTTTAATTTAGGGGTTCTCAAACTAGGGGCTGAGACCCCTCAAGGGGCCATGAGGCTATTACATGGTGGGTAGCGAGCTGTCAGCCTCCACCCCAAAGCTCGTTTTGGCTCCAGCATTTATAATGGTGTTAAATATATGAAAAAGTGTTTTTAATGTATAAGGAGGGAGGGGTCACACTCAGAGGTTTGCTGTGTGAAATGGGTCACTAGTACAAAAGTCTGAGAACCCTGCTCTAATTACATGAACATATACTATTTGCAACAAGAAAACATTGTACAAATACATTAGAAGCAAGAGGAAGACCAAGGACTGGGTAGACCTGTTACTCAATGGCGGGGGAGGGGTGGGAACAATAACAGAATACATGAAAATGACAGAAATGCTAAATGTCTTTTTTGTTTCAGTTTTCACTAAAAAGTTTAGTAGTAATTGGACAGCTAACATATTGAACGCCAATGAAAAGGAGATAGGATCTGAGGCTAATAGGAAAGGAACAAGTTTCAAATTTCTTAGACAAGTTAGCTGTCTTCAAGTCACCAGGGCCTGCTGAAATACATGCTAGAATACTCAAGGAACTGACTGAGGAAATATGAGCCATTAGCGATTATCTTTGAAAACTCTTGGAAGACAGGAGCTATTGCAGAGGACTGAAAGAGGGCAAATATAGTGCCAATCTATAAAAAGGGAAATAAGGACAACCCGGGGAATTAAAGGCCACTATGCTTAACTTCAGTATCCAGAAAGATAATGGAGCAAATAATTAAGCAATCAATTTGCAAACACCTAGAAGATAAGGTGATAAGTAACAGTCGGCATGGATTTGTTAAGAACAAATTGTGTCAGACTAATCCAGTAGCTTTCTTTGACAAGGCTACAAGCCTTGTGGATGGTGGGAAGTGGTAGATGTGGTATATCTTGACTTTAGTAAGGCTTTTGATACTGTCTCGCATCGCCTTCTCATAACCAAACTATGGAAATACAACCTAGATAGAGCTTCTATAAGGTGGGTGCATAACTGGTTGGAAAACTGTTCCCAGAGAGTAGTTATCAGTGGTTCACAGTCAGGCTGGAAGGGCATATCAAGTGAGGTCCTTCAGGGATCAATCCTGGGTCATAAGAACATAAGAATGGCCATAATGGGTCATACCAAAGGTCCATCTAGCCCAGTATCCTGTCACAGAATCAAAGAATATCAGGGTTGCAAGGGACCTCAGGAGGTCATTTAATCCAATCCCCTGATCAATACTGGACCAATTCCCAACTAAATCATCCCAGCCAGGGCTTTGTCAAGCCTTACCTTAAAAATCTCTAAGGAAGGAGATTCCACCACCTCCCTAGGTAACCCATTCCAGTGCTTTACCACCCCCCTAGTGAAAACGTTTTTCCTAATATCCAACCTAAACCCTCCCACTGCATTACTCCTTGTTCGGTCATCTGCTACCACTGAGAACAGTCTAGATCCATCCTCTTTGGAACCCCCTTTCAGGTACCAAATCCCCCCTCATTCTTCTCTTCTGCAGACTAAACAATCCCAGTTCCCTCAGCCTCTCCTTATAAGTCATGTGCTTCAGCCTCCTAATCATTTTTGTTGCCCTCTGCTGGACTCTTTCCAATTTTTCCACATCCTTCTTGTATTGTGGGGTCCAAAACTGGACACAGTACTCCAGATGAGACCTCACCAATGTCAAATAGAGAGGACTGATCACATCCCTCGATCTGCTGGCAATGCCCCTGCTTATACAGCCCAAAATGCCATTAGTCTTCTTGGCAACAAGGGCACACTGTTGACTCATATCCAGCTTTTCGTCCACTGTAACCCCTAGGTCCTTTTCTGTAGAACTGCCGCCTAGCCGTTTAGTCCCTAGTCTGTAACAGCGCATGGGATTCTTCCGTCCTAAGTGTAGGACTTTGCACTTGTCCTTGTTGAACTTCATCAGGTTTCTTTTGGCCCAGTCCTCAATTGTCTAGGTCCCTCTGTATCCTATCCCTACCCTCCAGCGTATCTACCACTCCTCCAAGTTTAGTTGTCATCTGCAAACTTGCTGAAAATGCAGTTCACACCATCCTCCAGGTCATTAATGAAGATATTGAACAAAAACTGGCCCCAGAACTGACCGTTAGGGCATGCACTTGAAACGGCTGCCAACTAGACATGGAGCCACTGATTACTATCCATTGAGCCCAATGATCTAGCCAGCTTTCTATCCACCTTATAGTCCATTCATCCCAGTCCATACTACTTTATTTGCCAGCAAGAATACTGTGGGAATCGTATCAAAAGCTTTGCTAAAGTCAAGGAATAACATATCCACTGCTTTCCCCTCATCCACGAGCCAGTTATCTCATCATAGAAGGCAATATTTAGGTCAGGCATGACTTGCCCTGGGTGAATTCATGCTGACTGTTCCTGATCACTTTCTCTTCCTCTAAGTGCTTCAAAAATTGATTCCTTAAAGACCTGCTCCATGATTTTTCCAGGGACTGAGGTGAGGCTGACTGGCCTGTAGATCCCCAGATCCTCTCCTTCTCTTTTTGTAAAGATGGGCACTACATTAGCCTTTTCCAGTCATCTGGGACCTCCCCCGATTGCCATGAGTTTTCAAAGATAATGGCCAATAGCTCTGCAATCACATCCGCCAACTCCTTTAACACTCTCAGATGCAGTGCATCCAGCCCCATGCGATGTGCTCATCCAGCTTTTCTAAATAGTCCGAACCACTTTTTTCTCACCACAGAGGCCTGGTCATCTGCTTCTCATGCTGTGCCTCTCATGGCAGCAGTCCTGGAGCTGACCTGTTCGGAAGACAGAGGCAAAAAAGCATTGAGTACATTAACTTTTTCCACATCCTCTGTCACTTAGGTTGCCTTCCTCATTTCAGTAAGGGGCCCACACTTTCCTTGACTTTCTTCTTGTTGCTAACATACCTGAAGAAACCCTTCTTGTTACTTCTTTAACATCTCTTGCTAGCTGCAACTCCAAATGTGATTGGCTTCTGATTTCTCTCTTGCATGCCTGAGCAATAATTTTTTATACTCCTCCCTGGTCATTTGTCAATTCTTCACTTCTTGCAAGCTGTCTTTTCTATGTTTAAGATCAACAAGGATTTCACTATTAAGCCAAGCCTGGTTGCCTGCCATATTTACTATTCTTTCTACAAATTGGGATGGTTTGTTCTGCAACCTCAATAAGGATTCTTTAAAATACAGCCAGCTCTCCTGGACTCCTCCCCCTCATGTTATTCTCCCAGGGGATCCTGTCCATCAGTTCCCTGAGGGAGTCAAAGTCTGCTCTGAACTCCAGGGTCCATATTCTGCCGCTCTCCTTTCTTCTTGTGTCAGGATCTTGAACTCGACCATCTCATGGTCACTGCCTCCCAGGTTCCCATCCACTTTTGCTTCCCCTACTAATTCTTCCCTGTTTGTGAACAGCAGGTCAAAAAGAGCTCTGCTCCTAGTTGGTTCTCCAGCACTTGCACTAGGAAATTGTTCCATATACTTTCCAAAAACTTCCTGGATTGTGTGCGCACCGCTGTATTGCTCTCCCAGCAGATATCAGGGTGATTAAAGTCTCACATGAGAACCAGAGCCTGCGATCTAGTAACTTCTGTTAGTTTCTGGAAGAAAGCCTCATCCCCCTGGTCTGGTGGTCTATAGCCACCACATCATCACCCTTTCACATTTCTAAACTTAATCTAGAGACTCTCAGGTTTTTCTGCAGTTTCATACCAGAGCTCTGAGCAGTTATACTGCTCTCTTACAAACAATGCAACTCCCCCCCTTTTCTGCCCTGCCTGTCCTTCCTGAACAGTTTAGATCCATGCATGACATTCTTCCAACAGTGGCCAATGCCAGGTGCCCCAGAGGGAATGAACAGAACAGGTAATCAGCAAGTGATCCAGCCCTTGTTGCCTATTCTCAGTTTCTGGCAAACAGAGGCTAAGGACACTGTCCCTGCCCATCCTGGCTAATAGCCATTGACGGACCTATCTTCCATGAACTTATCTAGTTCTTTTTTGAACCCTTCACAACTTGGCCTTCACAACATCCTCTAGCAAGAAGTTCCACAGGTTGACTCTGCAGTTCTGTTCAATATCTTCATCAATGATTTAGATAATGACATAGAGCAGGAATCAGCAACCTTTGGGACACGGCTCGCCAGTGTAAGCATCCTGGTCAGCTGGACCTGTTTGTTTACCTGCTGCATCCACAGGTTCGACCAATCACGGCTCCCACTGGCCGCAGTTCACCGCTCCAGGCCAATGGGAACTGCAGGAAACGGCGCACGCTGAGGGATGTGCTGGCCATGGCTTCTCGCAGCCCCCATTCGCCTGGAGTGGCAAACCACGGCCAGTGGGAGCCGCAATTAGCTGAACCTGCAGACGCAGCAAGTAAACAAACTGGCCCAGTCGACCAGGGTGCTTACCCTGCCAGGCCACATGCCAAAGGTTGCCGATCCCTGGCATAGAGAGTACACTTATGAAGTGTGTGGATGATTCCAAGCCTGGAGGGTTTACAAGTGGTTTGGAGGATAGGATTAAAATTTAAAATGATCTAGACAAACTGGAGAAATGTTTTGAAATAAATAGGACAAAATTAAATAAGAACAAATGCAAAGTACTCCACTTCATGTAGAAAAGAACAATCAGTTGTGCACATACAAAATGGGAAATGAGTGCCTAGGAAGGAGTACTGCAGAAAAGGATCGGGGGGTTATAGAGGATCACAAGCTGAATATGAGTCAACAGTGTAACACTATTGCAAAAAAAGTAAACATTCTGGGATGTATTAGCAGGAGTGTTGTAGGCAAGACACAAGATGTAATTTTTCCGCTCTACTCCACACTGATAAGGCTTCAACTGAAGTAGTGTGTCCAGTTCTAGTTGCCACATTTCAGGAAAGATGTAGACCAGCAGTCAGCAACCTTTGGCACACAGATCACCAGGGTAAGCACCTTGGCGGGCTGGGCCAGTTTGCTTACCTGCTGTGTCGGCAGGTTCAGCTGATAGCAGCTCCCACTGGCCGTGGTTTGCCGTCCCAGGCCAATGGGGGCAGCAAGAAGTGGCGCAGATGACGGATGTGCCACCCCCATTGGCCTGGGATGGCTAATCGCGGCCAGTGGGAGCCGCGATCAGCTGAACCTGCTGATGTGGCAGGTAAACAAACTGACCAGGACTGCCAAGGTGCTTACCCTGGCAAGCCACGTGCCAGAGGTTGCCGTCCCCTGATGTAGACAAATTGGAGAAAGTCCAGAGGAAAGCTACTAAAATTATTAAAGTTCTAGCAAACATGACCTATGAAGAAAGATTGAAAAAAATGGGTTTGTTTAATCTGGAGAAGAGAAGACCAAGGGGAGACATGACAACAGTTTTCAAGCACATAAAAAGTTGTCACAGGGAGGAGGGAAAAAAATTGTTTTAGTTAATCTCTGAGGATATGACAAGAAGCAATGGTCTTATACTGCAGCAAGGGAGGTTTAGGTTGGGTATTGGGAAAAACCTATCTGTCAGGGTGGTTAAGCACTGGGAGGTAGTGTAATCTCCATCACTGGAGGTTTTTAAGAACAGGTTAGACAAACACTTGTCAGGAATTATCTAGTTATTACGTAGTCCTGCCTGGAATGCAGGTGACTGGACTAGATGACCTCTCAAGGTCCTTTCCAGTCCTACATTCTATGATTCTACAAGACCCCTGCCTTATTCAGATGTCATAGGATAGACAGCAAAGATGACAGATAATTGCAAGACAAAAGAGGTTGTTTGTTTTTAAGGCCACAGAGCAATAAGATGGGTTCTATTCCGGCGTTCTAGTCTGCTAGGCTCCAGATTTGTTGTTGGGCAAGGCTATATCATGAGGCAAATAAATAATGGAACTGAATTAAGATCACATGGACAACCTTAACTCTGGCATTTCCTAACTTCTGAGTGTTTGATTTAGCAATTCTAATATTGTTTTAACAATTTTTAATATGTAATTTTGTATACGATGAAGACATGGTAGCCATGTGATAAACTGAAAGAAATACATGCAAAGGGCAAAACAGTAAGTTACATGGAGATCATTGGAGACTGAGCCTTTGAATAAGAAAAGAGATTTTATAATCTAGTGATATGATAATTTTACATTTGTGTATATTTTTTTAAATTATATTAGGAGGCAACATTATGTTTGCTTGGTCAGTGATGGAGGGAGAGCCATGCGGCAGTTGGGAATTGGCTGGATCCCTTAACTGTTGCTTTCCAGAATTTCTAATTCAAGCTGAAGGGTTTGGGTTTTTTAAAAGGTTTGTAAGAAAAGTGCCATGTTGGTTTTGGGCTCCCTTCAAACACATTTTCAACTTCATTTTTTAATTAAGTTTTTGCTTATGAATTTCCCTGATTTCCATTTTAATGAGCATCAGAGTAGGATGGTAAATAAGGTCTGCAGGAGGAGAGTCCTGTTCCAACAGCATCTGAGGCCTAGAAGGCTGGGGCTCCTGTCGTCCAGATATCAGCAAGTCCACTGAAGGTCTGTTTCATGGTATGAATTATACTCCTATGGCATAAGGGTCTAGTGAGTGGTGGAGGGCCATGAAGGAAGAGTCAGAGAATATCCACATGGAATCCCTTCAGCACTGTTTTCCCTGTCCCCTCTTTTCCTCCCCAGACCCTCTGCAGACAAACCCCAATTGACTCCCCCAGTTCCTTACCTTCTCTCTTCTGCCCCATTTCATATCATCTACATACTCCACTTCTCTATACCTCTGGGACCCCCTACTTTCCTTAACCCACACCCTTCCATGCCCTGCCAGTGTTATGCTCCCTTACCCTCCTCCCCCAGAGAGTCCAAATTGTCTGAGACCAGGAAGCACAACTCCATGCCATGCTCCACACACACTCATAATGCCCTACCTGCAAACCAAGTTCCTTCTGGTTCCTTGCCCATTTTCTTTTTGTTCCCCTCTAAATCCATTCCTGGACTCCTGCTTTTCCCCATTCCCCCAGCTCCTACCCAACTTACCTCTGGCTCTGCCCATAAGAATGTCAATTTATATGTATAAACATTTATACTATATATCTATATATTAATAAACAAAGCTTTTTGTAACTTTGCAGCCTATCCCCTCCCCCGGAAATACTAAGAGACACTTCTTCCTTGCAGGATATGCAAAACAAAACAAATATGAGCATCTAGGCCAAATCTCTTTAGAGACAGAATGAGCCAAAATATCAGAGTATTTTTAAAATAAGATACAACTAAATTTTCAAAACACCATGGATGGGTGAAATTCTGGCTCCACTGAAGTCAATGGGAGTTTTGCCAGTGGTTTCAATGTAGTCAGGACCTCACCCTGTAATTCTAAAAGTCTTTGATTTTTAACCAAACTTCCCAGAAAAATCTTTTTTCTGGATCAGATGCAGCATGCAAAATTTCAGGAAGATCAATTTATTTTAGGGAGATAAGAATTGGGGTTTCAAAACTGGGATCATAGCAAGGAGCTGATTTCATCTTTAACTATGGAGTATCTACTGCCACCTCGTAAGCTACCACTATCATATGACTTCAGACAATGGCTACTTCTGAATTACATAGCCCTTCTTAGAAAACCCACTCCATATCAATATATTGGTTACATTAAACATTCTCATGTGGTGAAATCCTTATGTAATTAATATGACACAGTCAATTCATTTTTGTATTTACCTCCATAAAATAAGATTTTAGGACTAATAAAAAAGATTGATTTCATCATTTTATTCCTGAGCCAAATTCTGCTTTCTTTTATTCTCATTGATGTAAACCCAGAGTACCCGCCTTACTGACAATGACATTATTGTGGATTTACACTGATGAAGATGACAACAAAATCTGACCACTTATGTTTACATTTTGACTCTGCTGGATGTAGAAACAGTCTGCAGATACATGAGCACATGGGCAATGAATAGGATCAGGGATGGTATTAATTGCTGCAGTCAGTTAATGCACTCTAATTGTTTCTCTCGAAAGCTGAGTTCAGATTCAATTTAGGTGACAAGTAAAAATGATGGTGGTTTTATTTTTATTCCAAATAGATATTTATCTACCTGCAAATGCCGTGGCATAATTAGCAATGTCTTGTGCAACTCCTTTGCTATTTCTCCTAAGATCAGGACTGAAGTACTTTGGGATTGCTGAATGAGCAAGCTTGAACAATATCTGCTTGTATTATTCCTTACACTGGACTGTTCTGTTAGGCCCTCAGAAGCATTACATTCCCGCATAATATCTTGGGGGGGGGGCGTATTTGGGGACAAGTAAGAATCTACTTTGAGGGCTTGACCCTTCCACCTTAAAGTCAATGCAAATTAAGCCATTTACTTTAATAGAGAGACAAGGTGGGTGAGGTAATATCTTTTATTGGACCAATTTCTGTTAGTGGAAGAGACTAGCTTTCAAGCTTACATCGAGCTCTTCCTCAGGTCTGGAAAAGGTAACCAGAGTGCCACAGATAAATATAAGGTAGGACAGATTATTAGGCATGAGAGACCTGAAGAGCTCGATGACTTTCAAAAGCTTGCTTCTTCCACCTACAGAAGTTGGTCCAATAAAAGATATTACTTGCCCGATCTTGTCTTGCTCATATCCTGGGACCCATACAGCTACAACACTGCAGAACAACAATTGACTTTAATATTGTCTGAATATCTATTAAAGTCTGTGGTTAAGCCAACATTTTCAAAAGTAATTTTAAGTGGGAGGATGTCTGACTTGAGGTATCTCTGTGCCTCAGGTTTGATACCCCATACTGAGGCACTGACACTTTTGAAAATGTTGACTTTAATGTCTATGCCCAAGAGTGTTTAAGTGTTCAAACAAGCCCCTGTTTTCAGGATGGTCAAGAGCTCGTTTCCACATGTTGAATATTTTCTAAAATGGGAAGATTACCAGAACAAAAGATGCAGAAATCCAGACTGATGTTGGGCTCCAAAAATTTTTGGTTGTTTAGGTAGATAAAAAATATTCCTCCCCTTTTGACAGTTCCCAGTTATCCAAACTACAGCTAAAACCATGCTGGCAACAACTTTGTCAACACCTGGTTTCAACCTTATGTGGACAGAGCCTAACAGGTAAAGGGAGAAAATAGGTCTAATATAATTTCGCATATTGAAGTGAGCCTATTAAAAAAAAATTCACTATTCCTAGGTGCAGAGACTTCCTAAGGAACCTTATCCTATATCAACAAAATGTAATCTTCAGTATTCAAAACTTCCTCCAAATTATGGACTATGTTATTTTAGAACATAATATTAATAGGTGTGAATTCACATCTATAAATAAAAGGACATTTCCATACCTAGATGGTTTAAATAGATAAGGGCTGGGCTTATTGATTCAGGGGGACCACCTTGACATTTAAACATATGTCACTCATTCCACAAGTATGTCTAGCCCTCGACTCTTGCCAGCCCCATGGCCGCTAGGAAAAGGAAGCCAAGACTTCTAAGAGCATCTGTCAAATGTCAGGCAGGCATGCATAATCAGCAGTGTGCTCCCAGGTAACTGTTGTCTAGTTGCTGCTAAACCCTGGAGAAACAAAGGAAAGCACTAGACCTGTTGAAATGAAGCACAATATAGGAAGAACTTTCTTAAAATGATTTGCTGCTATGAATGTACAGCTCTCCACTTTGAAACTGGAGGTTTGTAGTCAGTCAGTCAGCAGCCGCAGTGGACTGCAGCAGCACCAAGTCACCACAACACTTGTTATAATTAATTTCTTGGCAATCATTGCTGGAAAAAGTTACAGAGAATTAAGCAAACACAAAGTATCCTCCATCAGTACAGAAAACAAAGTTTAGTGATGCCTCGGGGAGACCCAAATTAAGCTTGGCTTTACTATGCCTTGTAGTTTATTAACCTTAATTCTTGAGAGAATGAGAATAGAATTTAAATGAAACAATTGCAAGACTTTCCTCCACTAAAAATGAATGGTATTAATATGTATTATTACAGCAGGAAAATAATGGAGATGTGAAGAAACCCAGCTTTTCAAAGATAATAAAATAAACAGCAGAGGATGTTTTCTGTTGCTCAGAATGATTTATAAGCTGAGCTAGTGGCCTTTTCAGCTATTATTCTTGGTAGCAAATCCTTTCCTACCTAAAGATGTGTTTATATGTGCAACAAATCCCGCAATATCAAGTCAGATCCTGAATGATTTATCTTTCAGTCTGCAGATTACATTAATGATATAATTAATAATGTATATAACAACTGTGTATGTCAGAGCAATATGTCATGTAATCAATGGCAACAAATCATTTTCTCTGGTATTCAATGATTCCTCCAAGAGGATGAATCTATAAAAAGAGAAGAGTTAATCAATGAGGAGGGTACATACATTGTCTCCCTTATCTGCAGACTCAAACACTCAGGCTGCCTATATTGTTTAAATTTTAGCTATTGGAAATCAGTTTAGGAACATTAAAAAAAAGGTACAAAGTATAAATGGCAAAAGAAGTTGGTATCTGTAGAGTCTAGTCAGAATTGTCCACTTCCAACTATTGCTAAGGGTTGGTCACTTGGAAATGTTTGTGAAAGCATTACTGCTAGCACAAAACCAAACATGGGTAGTACATTGAAAAATTAACTTTTCAAAGGGCGTGCCATTTCTCCAAACTATAATGTACAGTTTGGAAAGGTTCTGCAAAATCAATGAGCTTTTCTGACAACTCAAGTTCATTTCCATGTCTCCTGGCAAAAGCCCTAGTGAAACCCTACCTTTCTCATGCTTTTGAGCAAAATGAGGCAACAACTTTGTTCAGGGCATGGGCTCTGTTTAATTTACATTGACAAAGTAACATTGCCTAAACGATTATTTTAGATGAGCTTTTGGTCGGCTCGTTTCCTTGTGAATATATTGTGAACACAGGAGGAAAAATCCTTTTACCTGCCAACTTCCTCAGCTCTTCAGGTTCATCCCTGGTTTTTAAACAAATGGAATGTTACTCGTCCCACCTCATTCTAACACAGAACAGACCCTCATTCAGGAGTAAGATCTGTATTTCAGAAAATATTTTTATGTTGCTATGACGGTCGAACATTCTTTTATTTTCAGCTCTCAGACTGAAAAGATTGTCTTCAATAATGTAAGCAGATTTTCAAATGTTTTGAAATAAATAATTACTAAGGACTTTTTGTATGTTATTTTCATGCTGCCCACAGTAAGTGTTGGTATCTAGGCACAATACCCAGAGACACAGTAGAAAACATTCTGCTTTAGAGAGGCACAGTTCCTTTTAGGGTTCCCCTTTTGTGTTAGCAAGAGAAGTAATTTTGCAATACCCCTTTATGATGCAGAGGACTGAAATATGGGTGCACCTGCTCCCTACCCAACCCTACCCTCCCACTTGCTTCTGGCAGTGGAGAATATTACTGCCTTTGTAGCAACTGAGTAAACATTATGTAAGGGCTTCAGGATTTGGCCCTTTCTTATCAGAACTTTTACAGTGGCTGATCTTGATATTGTTCAGGTGATTATCCCCTAAACCACAGTCGTTTGGGGATAAATTGCTTAACAAAAATACACCAAATTCATTGTGACATATTTCAGTACAAACACATGGCACCACCTATCAGTGTAAATCTTGTAAATCGGATTTTATTCTTTGCGTAAGAAACTCCACTCTTCCTAAGGTAAAAATATAAACATTAACTGTGCAGTAAAGTGAAAAAAAAGATTTTAGATATTTAGTACAGGGAACCTCTGGTTAGACTAGAATAACCCATATTCACCAAAAACTAGAGACGACTAAGGATCAATTACACACTGAGCCTCTAATGATCTTCTTACATCAAAAGCCCTTTCAAGACACAGCAACATACCTGCCCTGCAAAGGCTCCTGAACTAAAGGATAATGTAATCATCAGTACAATATCCTCTCTCTTTTGTGAGTACTTTAGGCAAAGAAAAGAAGCAGCTCTCACTACAGTATTAAGTGTCATCTTGAACAATACCTAGAAACAATAATGCACCCTTAGTTGTCAAAAGGACAGTTTTTGCGATTGGAATCAGTACACCTGGGATCTTTGCTTCTAATATATTTTCAGTGATTTTTCATTGTTTGTGTGGTTGATCTGTTTGGAACATGGGAGTTTTTGAATAATTTACTAATCAGCTGAATTCAACTTATTTGTTTCATGAGGAGGTATTTAGATGAGCTTTACCTCCCTAAACCTCTTAATATAAAGAGTAAACTAGTTTGCCTGTGAATGTATTGACTGTGTTAAGAATGCTGTATTGTATTGCAAAGGAGTTCAGGCCTGTAATGTTATCACTCAGCAGGAATGGATCCCATCAGAAGGCACATGGCGTGCCATGACGTAGCCAGTCTTAAACCACAAAAGCAGACTTTTCTCTGTGAATTAGACAAACCACACAAAAGGCAACAATAGCTAGCATAAACACTATTTAATACTATTCACAGGCTATTGAAGAAATGGGCGTTGACTAAGAATTGCAGCAAAGCCAGGACATTGTTGTCAGATGAAAGGAAGGCTAATGAACAGGAAGCATCATTTGAGCAGGCTGACAGTAACCATATAACTGCAGGATTGTGGGACTGGCATTTACCCCATGGGTCTTTACAGTCAGAAAAATAAAGAAAAATTAAAGCATAAGGAATCCTTTTTTTGTGGGCACTTAAAGCCCATGAAGCAACACAAGGAAGTATACAATTGGCTTTTCAAGATTTGTCTCTGCTTTAGATAATTATGAAAAGGAAACATTGGGGAGTGCTAACTATAGGTTCCATGTCATAAGACAGACACTTTAAAAAAAAATGAGATTTGGGTCTTTGCAAACTGCAATTCTTATATGAATATGAAGAACTATTTTTTTTCTAATTATCTCAAACTAGGCTCCTGTAACACATGACATTTTAGTACCTGCCTCATAAAACAGACTAATTACATAAAAGCCCTTTGATTTTTCCACTTGATTTTATAATATGTAAAATACAGAGAATACAATTAAACACATCCCCCTACCATGTATTTATCCAACAGTTCTGCCCTCATCCCAGTAATGGAACATGGAAAATAGTATTAAACTGATTTTTAAAATCTTTTAAATTACACATTTATTACTCCATCTTGCCAGTTGCTGGATACTCCTGGGAGGTGCTGAGCCCCATAAGTGCCCACTGACTTCACTGAAATTGATGGTGCTTAGGTCCTCACAGGGTAGAGCTCATTTTGGTGAACCTGGTCTGTGGGAGTTGGCCTGAGCTGACACTGAGTGGCCCTTCCACACCACTTGGAGGAGGGTGTGACGTTCAGTGGATTGGCCATGCCCACTGTGTTCTTCTCCCCTGTGACTAGGAGGAGGATCCATGCTCCAAACAAGCTGGCATGGAAGGTGGAATTGGATATGGACCAGAGGAGGAGCTACTATAGCCATGATTCCTCAGATCCAGTTGCCAATAAAGTCCCATGCAGGTGATGCACACTGTTTTGGCCCATGAGCTGCAGTAGTGATGCAAAGGGGGAGGATTTCCTTTCATTTCAACCCTTGCACACTTTATCCATGTAAAGCCACAGACGAACATTCTAGCACTGATGCAATAACTAGGAGAAAAGTCAAGTCATCCGGGAAGTTTCAAGTAAAGGAGAATATCATGTATATTATTTAAATGCTTTATCCACCAGCCACCTGTGCTGTACAATAAGTCTTCCAGGAAGTGTAGAGATGTCGCACTTCCTGTACACTCTAGAGGCAGTCCTTGGTTTCCTGTGATACTTACTGTTGGGGCAGAAACAAAGAAGTCCAGGACAGGACAGTCACAGGCTGCAGTTATACAGAATAGTAAGAAGTTTGTTACCTCATTGCTGTACATAGTTCCTATTCATAGTAAAGAGTTTATCCTTACACTGGTCTGCTTGTCAGTAAGAGATTACATGGTATCAGAAGTAAAAGGCAGTGTGCAAAACAGCTCAGTGAGAAAGGCAACTTGCCACAGCTGCACAGAGACTATGCAACTGCAGGTTACTCCATCAGCCTGAGAATCAGGGAAATTTTTGAATATGCCCAGAAGAGGTTCAAACAGCAATATGAGCTGTATATGTGGACCTGTGGCTATCATAAACTGGAGGATAAGCAAAAGATTGCTCTGTCCTTAACTCTAGCAGGCAGAAAAGCCCTAGGTATCTACAATGCACTCCATAAAAATGGTGGTGGGGAAAGAGGAAGATTTGCAAGATAATGAAAAAGTTTTAGTATCATTGGGCCCCTAGAAAAATATTACTTACAAGGGATATATGTTCAGGATCAGAACAGAGAAGGGGCAACAATAGAGGATCTTGTCACAGACAAAGCTAAAGAGTCAGTCCTGTGAATAAGGAATATTAAACACCAGATTGTTTTGGAGAGTAACAATGAAAGTCCATCAACTGTTACTAAGGAACTAAAAAGGGCAATATGTATATGCCAAGCTGCAGAACAAACAGAAACACAAATAAAAAGCCTGGAGAAAGACACAAGGAACATGATAGTACTATAACTAGAACAGATGTTAAGTTGGCCAAGGACAGAAACATGGAAAGTAGGAACAGTGTCAAGGATGTGACAGGCTGCATGAGTATAGGAAATGTCCAGCATTTGGGTAAATATATAGAAATTGTAATAAACCTAATTACTGTGCTAAAATGTGCAGAGAAAGTAGAAAAGTATATATATTAAGTGCAGAAAGGGATTTCTCAAGAGAAGAGGAGGAACTGTTTTTAAGCACAATAGTGGAGGAAGCTGAAAACTCAGAAGATGGCTAATTAAAATGTGCAAAAATGGCACTTATGTGACATACAAGACAGACACTGGGCAACAAATAAATATAACAGAAACTGAAATAGAGAGATGTAAGAAGAACATAAAAGTGGAAGAGTCAAAAGCGTCTGTCAAAGACAACAATGGAGGAATAATTCCAGAATTGAGAGACTGCACACTGACACTAATCAAAGAGGAAATGATCAAACAAGAGTTTGCAGTGGTCCACAGAGGCAAGGAACCAGTCTTAGACATACACATGGGTGATGTACTTGGTGTCAGTATACCGTAGAGAGACAGAAAGACAACAGAGAACCAGATACGGAAGTATTAACAGTATCATATGAAAATGTATTCATAGGAAATGGGTGTCTTCCAGTAACATACAAGATATGGTTAAGAGAAGATGTAGAACATATATTACATACTATACAAAAAGTTCCACAAAACCTTAAGAAAGAGGCTAGGAGAAGTGCTGCAAAATACGACAGCAACTGGCATAATTTGGAGAACAGAAGAACCAACGGATTGGATTCCCTTGTAAATGCAGAGTAAAAAGGAAGGGGACTATAGCTAGGTGTCTACAGACTACGAACCCCAAGGAGGTGAACAGAAAAATAAGATGAGAACATTTCCACTTATAAGAAGTGAACTGCTATGTGAAATGGCAGCAGCCAAATTCTTCAGCATATTAGATGCATTGCCGTGATTTTTGGAGGATCCTCTTGGACACTGGAAGCTTCAAGATCTGCTCTTGCAACACACTGTTTGGAAGACACTGCTTACTTAAACTGCCATTCAGAATATGATCAGCTCCAGAAGTATTTCATCATACAATGAGCCAAATGCTAGGAGGGTCCAGCTGGTATGAAAGTACATTGATGATGTAATAATTTGGGGCAGTACGACCACTAAACTTCAGGAATGACTAAGGAGAGAACTGGAAATTGAAAGAGCTAATAACCTTAAACGGAATGAGGCCAAATGTCAATTTCAAACAATGGAAATAGCAAGCTTGGAAGAGAGACTGGCATCCAAGGGAAATTTTGCCTGATGAATCAAAGATTCAAGCAACACTATTCATGCCGAGACATGAAGATAAAAAGGGAATTCAAAGGCTGCTAGGCACATAACATTATGTCAGCAAATTCGTATCTAACTATACAGCTTGCACAACTCACCTATGACCTCTCCTCCACAAGGTGACCAACTGGGCACGGGTGCCAGAGCATGAAAAAGAGTTCAATTATTTAAAGCACATTCTGACATGAGCTCCAGTGCTGCAATATTTTAACCCACTGAAAAATATCAAACCCTCCACAGATGCCTCAAAAAAAAAAAAAGCTGATCAATTGCCAGTTTCATATGCATCTAGGGCTCTGACAGCAGCAGAGAAGATGTACGCACAAGTTGGAAAAAAAGAGACACTAGGTCTGGTGTATGGATGTACACGATTTCACAACTTTCTCTGAGATCGCAGCATCAAAGCAGAAACTGATCACAAACCAGTAATTGCAATACACAAAAAGGGACTTGGAAAAGCTCTGAGGATACAGCAACTACTTCTGAAATATGACAGCAAAATACAGAAGTATGATGAGATCCCAGAGTTCTAACTTGGATGCCACTTAGTAATGGCAGACACACTCTCAAGAGCACATACTCCATCTGACAATACACAGCGTGATGATCTGGAACAAACAGTAAACATACATATGAACATGATCAAAGTGTCATGTGCTATACCTCCAAGAGTATGGGATGAACTGGATAGATAGAAACAGCAAAAGATGAAACACTGTGAGCAGCAATAAAAATGATAAGTAAAAGGAGGAAAACATCAACATTTCCCACTTGCATATTCCCCCTATAAAAATGAACTTGCAGTGATCTCAGGAATGCTCTTGAAGGGAACATAGACTGTGGTTTCCACAGCTACAAGAAGGAAAATACTGGAATGAACACAGGAAAGAAACCTGGGAATGACCAAATCAAAAGGAGAGCCAAGGAAGTTGTGTTCTAGCCACAGACGAATAATGACATCGAAGAAATGGTGAGCAAGTGTGGAGCATGACATAAGCACAGAGATTCACAGCAGAAATAACCAATGATATCACAGGAAAAACTCACTATTCTGTGGGACAAAGTTGGAACTGATATGGGAAGACCAATCACCTGATTATAATGGACTTTACCAATTTCCCAGAAGTAGTCACATTTGAAGATACCACAGCAGGACCTGTTGCTCGGCACATTAACCTGTATTTTCACATCATGGAATTGCAAGAACAGTAATAAATTGACAATGGACCACAGTTCAAGAATAGGGAATTCCTGGTATCCTCAGTCCAATGGACTAGCTGACTGTGGAGTACATATAGTGAAGAATTTACTCAAACAAAGTGATGAAAGAAAAAGAAGATCCATATTTGGCAGTACTCAACTACAGAACTATTCCATTGTAAAAAGTCACCTGCTGTACTTCTCTACAACAGACACATGAATATTCAGTTACCAGAGATGGGACAAAAGCAAAAGGATGATTAAGGGGTCTGATAGTGAGGCCAAGCATGGGAAAGCATAATCAGACAAAATATTGCCATAAAGAAAGAAGACCTCTTCCACAGTTAAAAAACAAAGATTTGGTGAGAATTTGTCAAGATGGGCACTGACCAGTCAAAGCTACAGTGATCAAACAACAGTCATCTCGCTCATAATCTGTGATTACAAAGGCCAAATCTGACGAAAGAATTGTAAGCACCTGCTCAGGATACCTGACATCTCGGACAAGACAAGTGAAGTGAGAGCAGACACAGAAGTTGAAAACAATTCACACAGGTACCTGTTATGAACGATGAAACTAATCTGTCTGTTACAGACAAGGATTTGCCTAAAGAGAGTTTGCAATACAGCAGATTGGGAAGATTGATGAAACACTCTAAAACCTTGACTGAGACATGTCAAGGTTGTGTTTCAGCAACCTGACCAGTTATACAGTTATTGTATTTATAATAGTTGAATTTAATAGTATCAGAGGGGTAGCCATGTAAGTCTGGATCTGTAAAAGAGTGAAGAGTCCTGTGGCAATTTATAGACTAACAGACATATTGGAGCATGAGCTTTTGTGAGTGAATACATGTACATGCATCCGACAAAGTGGGTATTCACCACGAAAGCTCATGCTCCAATACCTCTGTTAGTCTATAAGGTGCTACAGGACTCTTTGCTAATTTAATAGTGTTTAGATTCAGCCAGCAAATTTAAAAGAGGGATTAAAAGAGGGAAGATGTACTACAGAGTAAGTCTTCCAGGAAGTGTAGACTTCCTGAACACTCTAGAGGCAGTCCTTGTTTTCTGGTGACATTTCTTGATAGGGGTAGAAACAAAGAAGCTAAGGACTGCAGCTACACAGAGTAACAGGACGTTTGTTATCTCACTGCTGTACATAGTTCCATACTCAATAAAGAGTTTTTCTTGACACTGGTCTGTCTGTTAGCAAGATGCTACCACACCACCTATAAAACTCTTAAGTAAGTTCAAGATGAAGCACTAAAGAAAAAAATGTATGAAGTGGGTAATGAGAGAGGTAAAAATGTAAAATGAATTTCCCATCAAAATAGTTAGTAAAACAGTGTTCATGTTGACAAAGTGTTTCAACGGAGTTCAGCTAAAACTCCCCCAAAATAGTACACCAGCTTTACAAAAATTCTACCATATTAACATAATCCACCCATTAAAAAATCTGGGAATTAACAGTTAAGGGATCCAGCCAGTTCTTCCCTGCCATATAATCCCTCATCACTCCCTGTTGCTCCTGATTTACTTCACCTACCCAACCTTTTGATTTGTTCTGAATAAGGCTATTGAATATATACTGTTGATGCTATATATTGTTTATTAAAAGATGTAGGAAAGATATCAAAAGGAATATAGTTCCAGCATACAACAAATTGTGTCACTAGTCTTCTGTAAAACTTTCCCTAATGTAATGAGTTGAAGATTATTTTTATGATCACAGCTAGAATGAAATCTCTGTCTGATGTTATGAAATGTGGTGTTTATACTGTGTTGTAAATGTAGACAAGCATATATAAAGATTGCACGTTTGCATTTTTAACTATAGTATATAGCAATGAACATAGTGGTATGTCGTCTAAAATTAGACATGGATTCCTTGAACAGGAAATGGGATTCTATAACCTAATAACTTGCTATTCTTACTTTTGCATATTGTATTCTAAATTTATGGGGGCAATGTTAAGAGTGGATGGGCAGTATAAACTGGGTAATATGTGAGTGAAGAAAATCAATCTTATATGATGAGAAGCTAGTTTAAGCCTTAACTATGAAGTGACTAGTGTAGTCCATAACAAATCTAAGGCAGGAGGAGCACAACAACAACAAAAAGAGAAACAGAAAGTTTAATTAAAGCCAGGGCTGCAGTATAATGCAAATCTTATAAATAGAGCTTAATTGGTTTAGCAGTGAGATCCAATGCCATAAATAACCATTCATAATCATATTCAATTAACATATCAATAGTTCTGTTTGTTGTTATAGTTCATAAGCTAAGTAAGCTATGTATTAAAGGAGGCTGACAAAACAGAGTTATTAATTAAAATCCTTTTCGGAATTTGGTCTGTTACATCTACCTGTCTTGCCATTTCAGACACCTGAAGTGTGGAACATATTAAAGGTGTCTCTCTTCATCAGAAGAGAAAGAGTGGGTTTTTTTCCTGTTTAATATCACTCAGATTTGTATAGGGAGGAAAACAGCAATGCCAAGTCTTCCCGAAAAAGACGCTTAAATGAAGTTGCATATCCTGCAGTGCAGTGCTGAGCCAAAGCATTACTTTGGAGACTTTTGCTGCAGCAAATGCTCCAGTGATAATCTGAAACAGTCTGTCCTTAAAGAGATCAGTCTTTGTTTCACAGTTTGTGTAATTTAGGTGATATTAATAAGGATAGCATAAGTGTTCTGCTTTCCTGAAAATTAAATTCATTTTTCTCTTCCATATATTAACAAAAATTCAATCCTGATCCTCCAAAAGACAAAGGGTTTCAGGACAACAAGGCACTTTCTTACTACCTGCAAACACTCAGAGCATTCTGAGTGCAGCACAAATAAAAGGGGAATTAAAAAAGCTTTAATTGCTCTCACAATGGATTCAAATTTTCACCTCAAAATTTCTTCAAATAAGGATGGCAACTGAAGTACCTGGAGTTCCTACTCTGCTTTGAAGAAAGGATTCACATGCTGGATACTGTCCAACTTTATTCCTTTGCTGGGGTTTGTTTTTATTATTAACTTAAAAATCAAAACATAAACATCAGCCCAAGCTTGACCGACTGCTCTTTGAATTTTTCTGCAGGACCTCCTCTGTCCCAGCTCCTAGTTCCCTCTGCCTCAGAAAGGCTGCAACTGCTCTTTAGCACCTGATTAAGTCATGACTCAGCAAAAATATTTCATCTCTATGCAGGGCTCAAGCACCTGAAAACAGAACGGCTAAGCAGAAGATCCTTATGTTGATTCATAGAATCTGCCACCCTGTTACAATTTTTCCCTGTTTCAGACCCCTATAATTTGAGGATGTTTTTAATAGTTTCAGTTTTTAGCGTAATAAGGCATTATCTTTAATTAAAACTCCATTGAGGGCTTCACTAAAACTGAGTCAGTTTGTATTTTAGAACAAAGCTTTTAGCTCCACCATCCTACATTTCCCTCCTTTCCTCCAAATTAGTCAGACAAGGACCACAGAAACAATCTCAACTTTTAGATCCTTAATAATGGCATGCAGTTTAATTAGTGAGACCATTTGTCCCTTCCTGAGGATACTGGAGCCCATGTCCATTACCCAGTCAAGATTTCTCAACACAAAGATGACAGTAAGGATGCTAAGTCCTTTATTTGAGGATCCTCTCCCACCTGCATCACATCAAGATTCAATATCAAGAATACTTCTCACAGATCTGACTACTGCTTGTCCATCATACTTTCCTTTATCACCATCATATTAGTTTAAATACAAAGGGTCATTTTTTCCTGAACTACAGAAGTGTTAATCCAGAGGAACGCCAGGGCGGACAACTTCATCCAAAATGTATACAGTTTAAAAGCCCAGAGAAGTTAGCAGCCACCAGGCTGACGGAGAACAAAGAACCCTTCACAAAGAAATGTATCAGTGTACAAAAGTCAGTTCCTGCACAATCATACTCACTCTTCCCTCAATTAGAATTTTTCTGATGTTAAAAATTAGTTAGAGCAGAAATCACTAATATCTATAAAACATTCTTCTCCCCCATGTCTCATTCTAGAGCTCATGTCCAAACCAAAGAGAATAATGAATATTGAAGTGTCATAGTGCACCCTCTTTATTTTTGTTCCTGTAGACAAGATCCATGGGCTTTATTTTCAACATTTTGTTAACCATAGTGTAAAAGGACTAAGCAATTTGATTGATGGGATCAATGTTACAGTAAGCTAGTTGCAAAGGTGAAAGTAGGCCAGTATGCCCCAGCACAGCGTACCGGCAAGAGCCAGTGCATCGTACCGGGGCGGCCTGGCTTCCCCAGGTGGCAATTAAAGGGCCTGGGGTTCCCAGCAGTGGCTGGAGCCCCAGGCCCTTTAAATTGCCGCCAGAGCCCCACTGATGGAGATCTGGGGTAGCAGCGGCAGCCAGGGGCTCCAGGGGTTATTTAAAGGGCCAGGGCTCCCACTGCCTCTACTGCCCTGGGCCCTTTAAATAGTCGCCGGAGCCCTGCTGCCACTATCCCAGGGCTCTGGGGGCTATTTAATGGGCCAGGGCGATAGAAGCAGAGGAGTCCTGGGCCCAATAAATAGCCCTCAGAGCCCTAGCATAGCGGTGGGGTCCAGCAGCTATTTAAGGGGCTCAGGGCTCCCACTGCCTCTACAGCTCTGGCCCTTTAAATAGCCGCTGGAGCCCTGCTGCCAGAGCCCTGGGGTGGCTGCAGCAGCTGGGGGCTCTGGCAGCAGTTTAGAGGGCCTAGGGCGGTAGCAGTGGCCAAGCCCTGGGCCCTTTAAACTGCTGCTGGAGCCCCCGGCTGCCACTGCTACCCCAGCAGGGGAGAGAGAGGGCACTTACCAGTACAGGCCAGGCTGGGGCTGGCTCTGACCCCCCATCCCCACCCCTTCCACCTGAGGTCCCACCCCTTCTGGGGGCCAGAGCCAGCCCCAACCCAGCCCCAGACCGGTAAGTCCCTCTTTCTACTTTCACCACTGGCCTAGTTGATTATTTCAGATTGGCTGTCAAACAAAAAAGGTGTCTATTTTACTTAAATGATTAGCTAATGGTAAAGCAGAGGGCATTTAAAGTCATTATATGTGTACAACAGCTGTGCTAAAACTTGCTAATCTCTGATTCACTCACCTGAACTTTTGAAACCTAATTTTAAATCAAAACTCCCTATCTCCAACCTGAGATAGGCAAGTGTGAAAGAAATACCTGCTAATTGCGCTCCCAGAGTCCTCTGCTCAGAGGTCTATGAGAACATCCACGTGCTGTGATTTGATGTGATTCCTCATTGTTTGATGTTCAGAATTTGTAGTGGGATTCTACTATAAATTAATGGCAATTACGTATGTGCAGCAGCTCGTGGCACTACAGGCAGAAAGCCAAAGGATAAGCAAGCAACCCATATTTTGAAAGGACCCAAATCTAAAGGTGAGTAGACTGCATATCTCTAGTTAAAAATACCTGTATTCATTGATATTAATCATACTATTTAGAACCATAAATATATATGACCCTCTACCAAACAGATAAAATGCATTTACAAAACATATCCCTTCCCTCAAAGAGTTTAGAATCTAATTCAAGCAGAAACCAAAATACAGTGTAATAGTTCAGTCATACAAAGATGCATAGACGACACTGGTGATGAGTTAAGTCGGTTGGATTTGTAAATTGGAATTTGGACGAAAGCACAGAATGTGAGAAGATTGCGAGGTAACAAAATCAGAAATGCAGGGAGAGGTGAGATTATACAGGCGAGGACAAGAAGGTAGAGTTTGATGTAGTGTAAAAGGAAGTTATTGGAAGGGTCTGAGATGAATGATATGTTTGGAGCAGTGGAAGTAGAAAATGGCTTTAGCAGTGGTAGGTTGAATGGACAATAGGAGGAAGAACTGTGATGTGGGACGACTGATAAAGAAGAGGATATGACAGCCTAGGTGAGATATGACCATGGCATAGGCAAAGGGTTTAAATGAGTAGAGATGATGGGGAAAGGTTAGATTTTGTTGAGTCAAAGAAAGAAGTGACAGAATTTAGTGAAAGGCTGGATATGAGGAGAGAAGGAAAGAGGTGTCAAAGATGACACCAAAGTTGAGTCTGGAAGAATGGAGGAGAGAAGAGTTATCAGTGATGACAGAGAAGGAAGATAGTAGAGAGGGATCATGAGGAAAGATAAGAAGTTCAGTTTTGAACCTCCTGAGTGTGAAATGGTTGCAAATATCTCTGGAGATGTGAAAGTGAAGATCAGGAGATAAATTTGAGAGTCTTCAGCATAGAGGTGGCAGCTGAAACCATGGAAGCAGATGAGGACTAAAGAGAAAGTGTAGCAAGGATGAGCTATTACCAAAGGGGATGCCTGTCAGCTGACCAGGGCGAGGGCAGTCTAACCTGGTGGTAGTGGCGGGTGTCAGGAATGAAGGACTAGGGTCAGAGACAGAGCTGGTAGTCAGAAGCCAGGGCCAAGGGTTGAACCACAGAGCAGGAACTGGAGGCCAGAGCCAAGAGTCAAGCTGGAGTCAGAAACAAAAGCCATGATTCAAGCTGGCAGTTAGGAACTGGAGTGAGCAGGGTAGCAGGGAGGGGTTCAAGGCATGGGAAGAGCAACAAGGTAATGCAAGAGCAGGCACAGTGGTGGGCATGAGCCAGCTGAGCAGCCAGCAAGCTGCTGCTGGCCTAAGAGCCAGCCTGCTGGCCTCTGTAGCCAATGAAGTGGCATGGCCAATCAGGCAGCTTGCTTCAGGCTAGCTGTACTGCTGAGCCTGTCTGGAGACTAGCTCTGCTGCAGGCCCTGATCCTTGACAATGCTGAAGGAACTTTAGGAGGGAAATCAGGAAAGTTGAGAGTCATGAAAGCCCAGGGAAGAAATGGACTGGTTGATAGTATCAAAAGCATCAGACAGGTCAAGAAGAGTCAGTGGAACGGAGAGGGAAGAAACCAACTGGAGTTGATAAGAAAGCAGACAACACACTGAAGAACTGTCCAGACGAAGGGGAGAAGGAAATATACCTGATGTTAGGAGGGAAGTTGAATGGAAGGAAGGGTCTTCAAGACTGAAGACTCAAGAGCTTGCTGCTAAATGAACCAGAGGTGAAAACGTGATTGAAATAAGGTAAAGAATGATGACCAGAGAAGAAACAGAAAGAAGAAGCAGTAAAGGATAGCCCTAGGTGGCAGAAATGATAGGTGCAGAGTGTAAGAGACACTTCTGAGTTAGAGACTAGAGTGAAGGGCAAGAGGTTAGAATTAGAAGAGGGGAGAATAGAGGCAAATGGCAGTGTGAGTAGCACAGTTCCTACCAGATAGTGTCAATACACCTTTTAATATTGGCAAAGGCTGGAAAAGTGAAGAGGAGGGTGTCATAACATCTGAAAAAACATGACACTTTAAGTGATGTAGCATAAACTTTAAAAACCAACTGAGTGGATTAGTGAATGTCTGTCTCTTTCCCACCTATCTCCTACAAGCTTTTTATTTTGTAGGAACAAGATCTCCTCTAATCTGGTCACAGCTCTGTGTCTATTACATACTAGTCCAGTATCCACAACCACTTACATGTCTAACTTGCATCCTTTCCTTGGCATGCACTTTGAATAAGCAATTGAACAGATTCAGTTGCCTGAATAAATCCTAGAGAAGATGTAGTGCTGGCTTTGAGGATTTTTGTGTTTTGTGATTAAAGCAGAAAAGACTCAGCATATCTGTTAAGGGATATATGTATTGCTAGGCACATTTTTACTATGAACTCCAGTTTGTAGCTAGGGAAGAGCTGGCAGAACTCAAGAGTTTGTACTGTGATATTGTGCTTTCGCTTCTCTCAGTTTGTGGCCACACTGAGGCTTTATTTGCCCTGCACCTGGTATGTGGGCAAAATAACAGACTCCTGCTTCTAGTCCCTTCACAATCAAGACTATTCACTGAAAACTCCTCAGCAGTCTAATACTCATTCTGGGGTTGGCTATTTTGAAGTATTTCTGTTCAGACCTCTCTTATATAATACACTTTTTCTTAACTTGTTTCTCCTATTTAGTTTTTCATAGTCTAGAAACTCCCTGCTCCTTGTGTTGCATGTTTGGAATCCTAACAAATAAAACCACAGGATGCAGGCTCAGGTTTTGAATAAAGACAGTTAAACACTTCAACACTTGCTAAAATGAAAAGTCAGATTTACATTGACCTTCAAATCACCCCTTCTGTAAATGCATTTCTAAAAATACAATTACGCCTAAAATCATATTAAAAGTCCACATTTTTCTGGAATGAAGTTTATCAATCTTTGCCTGTACAAGGAATAGTGAAGAGTTTATAAACAGTAACAATTATAAGAGTCAAGTGAGCAAAAGAAACAGTGCCCACAGAAGAAGTCTAGTCACAGAGATGGTTAGATGGAAGACTGCACTTTAGTATCTATTCAAATTGTTCATGGGAAAGAGAAAGGTTTGCAAAGGAGAACAGGCAATGTACAGTGTTAGGGCCTGATTCAGAGTCCTTTGACCTCCGTGGGCTTTAAACCAGGTCCTTAGTACAGCATTGTACTGAAGAGCTCTCAGATGGAGCCATTACAGAGAATCAGTGATCTTTTTACACCAAAAGAATTGTAAACCTCCTAGATTAAATTTGACCTCACTAGCTCAGCAATGTAGAAATTTTGCATTAAAGCTACCTGTTCTCATATGAATAATCTACAATATTCACACTTCTAATACTGCTATTGTTTTTACCACCTACAGCTTCCAATTTTCTTCATTTAACATACCCATGTACCCCAGTATTATTCCAGTAGTTCTTTGTTTCAGGTCTGGAAAATAAGACTTCTTGGTTATTTATAATCCTCTCAACTATGAGGATGCTTCTTCCAGCATAGGATTTTTTCTCATATCCACTTCATAAAACAAAACAGGAAACAAACAAAAGGACACTTTTAAAATATCCAAATGGCTAGTTTACAGCAGTGAATATGCGAAAAACAGACACAAATAAAATCTACTGATAGGAGAAAAACTGGGTTTATTACACAAGCAGAGTCAGCAGGTAAGAGACACTACACCAAAAAAATCCAAAGTTGAGAATGAGGATGAGGCTCACAAACACTCAACCCCAGCTGGATATTTTGCAGGAGACTGTTACCCACAAGTGGCAGCATTGTGAGAACCTTCTTGAAGGGATCAGTTCACTGTAACCTACCTCTACCCCACTCTCCCCCTCCAAAAAAAAGCCTTTAGGAACAGAACAGATAACAGCATCTATTCTAATTGTAAAGTGAATTTTTAGCAGCTGTCTTACACTTAAACCACCCACAAAGAGCAGATTCTGATCATTTTTTCCCCGATGACAGGGAGTTTCATTACAATACTAAGACGACCAAAAAAAATGAATCTTTGTTTGAATTTCTAGAGGGGAAAAATATTTTTTTTCTATTAAGTGAGACTGTAGTTAAGGATATTTGAGTTTCCAGTCTTCATAATTAGTGTGTGTGTTCTCTATTTCTCTGATCATCCCAGTCCTCTTCATTAATGCAAATTGCTGTTGTGACGTAGGTGAAGGACAAGCAACAATAGACAAAGCCTGATTCTAAGAAATTAACACACTCAAAAGTGTTACTGATCTTTGCCATCCTCCTTTTTACCCATTCACCCCAAAGGTCTGACTGACAAACATTAACCAGTGCCAACAGCATTGTAGCCCGGAAGCTCACTGCTCATGTTTCATGTGTTGAATTCTAACTAGAAAAACCACAGGACTCCCAGCTCAACCTTCTCTGAAAAGATGGATAAACAGCACTACAGCATTTAATTTTCCAAGAATTTTTTTTTTTAAAAAAAAAAAAATAAAAATTTAAAAAAAAAAAAAAAGTTAGAACATCTTTAAAACCTCCTTTTGCCCCCGAATCTGTTAAAGTTACATCTTCACCCTGGAAATTGGTATGAAATACACATCGTCAGATACAAAGGCATGCAAACGAAGGCTGCACTAGGTCAGCACAAGGGATAGGGGCTGTTGTGAACAGCAGAAAATATTTGAAGATGCACTATTAGTGCCATATGAGAAAAAGCAGTTTTACTCCACTCTCAAGCTAAGTCATAGAGAGGTGGCTGCTAAAAGGCCTTCTTCTCAGGATATCTGACTTCACTCCTACCTGGAAAATGCTCAGAATAAGAGAGATTTTCATGTCTCAGCTTGTACTAGCAGATGAGTGCTTTGTTGGCAAGATTTACGAAAATTGCCTAATTGATTCCTTCTTTGCTAATATCCACCCAAAGAACTCCAATATTTTTGGTAAATGATTGACACTTCAGCAGAGCAAAACTAAGAAGGTAAAATACCTGTCACACTAAATGTTCTATTCTGTTTATGTTCTTAGACCACACCCATCACCATGGTGATATTGGTGCCATCACAAACAGACATTTTTGACACAGAGACAACCTATGTTCATGCCTCTTATGAGGCTGAGCTGAGTTAAGGGTGGGTAACAGGCACAGTGCCTCAGTGTCAGCAGGTATAACTGTATGCCTTAAAGCATAGTGCCTCTTAGGTGTTTTGGGAGGGAGACATGCTATAGCACAGTCTTCTAGAGCAGTCGTCATGGCACACAGAGGAGTGGAGCCTTGTCCTCAAGTGGGGCCAGAAATATCTCCTCTGGGGTCAGGCAGTTTTGTAGGTGGTACGAGCTGAGCTGACCTCACTCCACTGCACTCCCCAGCACTAGGGGAGATGGATTGTGCCACTCCTGCCCCTTGTTCAAATGTGTTAATGAGAGAAAAAGGGATCCCTGTATCCTCTCCCCACTTTAATGCACATGGATGGAGAAGACATTATTTAGTGGTGTGGTTTTTAGAAGGCAGCAAGTGCTTTTAAGGTGTGTGTGTGTGTGTGTGTGTGTGTACATAATTTTGCATTCCACAAGAATCTCACAAATGAGCACTGCCTTATTCCTGAGGGTTCCAGTTGTGAGTCTTGCACCAAAACAAGATACAGACCCAGGGGAGAAAGTAAAATGGAGCTCTTACTGGTACAGGGTCAGCTCTGGTTGCCCTGGAAGGGGCAGGGCTGGGGGCAGCTTCCCTCAGCCAGCCCATCTGCGCTGCCTGGCCCACACCACCCGAGGCTCCAGCAGTGATTTAAAGGGCCTGGGGCTCCAGCTGCTGCTATTGCGGTAGCAGCAGCAGCAGCAGCCAGAGCCCTGGGCCCTTTTAAATCGTGGCCTGTGGCAGCTACTTCTTTTGCCTCCCCCATTGGTGGCTGGGGAGCGGGCAAAAGGGGCAACAACGTTAAAGCGCTGCCGGAGCAGCACTTTAACGTCGCTGCCCATTTTGCGCCCCCCATTGGTGGCCCTGCCGGGTCATCACTGCCCCTTTTGCACGCTCCCCATTGGTGGCCCTTCCAGTAGGGACCTGGCAGGGCTGCCGATGGGGGAGGGGGTGCAAAAGGAGCAGAAATGTTAAAGCATTGCTGCGGCAGCGCTTTAAAGTCAGTGGTACAGGCTAGTACCGGCGACTACTTTTTACGGTACACCGTACCAGCCCGAACTGCCTTACTTTCACCTGTGTACAGACTGTTCCTAAAAGTGAACTGTGTTGCATGACTTCGGTTGGTGTACATAGGATTCGGAAAGTATAACTGATCTCTTGACATAATGAATAGCAACCAAAAAGTGAAAATGGCTGCTTGGTTCATAATGCTTCAGGAGTCTAAACACTTACCTGTATTGTATCCTCATTTAAAGATTCTCCCGCCACCTTCAAAACCCCTCAAACCAAAACAACAATAGAAAATAGGAAAAAAAACAAAACCCCTCAAATCAGTTGAAACAACAGTATTCCATTCCCTGAAAATATCTGTTAAAAAATGTCACTGATTTACTGGCAAGCTACTATGCATCTTAACCTCCAGATTAAAGCAACATCACCATCACTATACTAACAAACTTATGTAAGTTCTAGACTACAGTCTTATGTATGCATGACTGTTATCCTCCCTTCCTCTTTGTTTACTTGGGTTTTTTAGAAGGTAAGCCCCCAGGGCAAGGACCATATCTCTTCTTTCCTTGTACAACCCTAATCACAATGAGGCCCTGTAACAGGGCAGCACTCACCTCTCCGAGTCCCAAGTGCCGCCTTCTGGTCAAGTGTGGTCTGCAGTCTTTCAGTTCTGGTGACCCCTGTGGTTGGTTTCTCTGGCCAAGTCACAGACACTGTCTGTATGTGAATCAGAACAGACCTATTTCAGGGTATACAGTACCCCTTGGTTGGTGTCTCTCTAGCCCTCCCTGGGCTCAGTCTTTAAGCAGTCCCAGCCCAGGAATGGGGCTGTACCCCCAGGACTACCTCCCTGGATACATTATCTTCCTGCGGCTCTCCCCAGATTCAATCCTTACTCAGTCCAAGAAGCCAGCCAAGAGCTTCTTTGTTGCTCCGCTGGTCCCTGCAGGCAACTGTCTTAGGATCAGTCCTAGCAGCCAATCAGGAGCTTTCTCTTAGCTCCCCCAGTCCCTGCCCAGACTGAGCTGTCTGTGGTCCTGCTGTTCTTTCAACCATCCAGTTACTCAGTCCTCTCCCTTCCAGCTCCAGCCAGCAACTGACTTCCGCTCTGTTCTGCAGCTCCTTTTATATGGCCCTGCTGGGCTCTGATTAGCTGCTTCCTGCAGCATCTCTCATTGACTGCTTCCTCACAACCACTCTAAGCCGCTTTGAGGACTTCTCTTCTGCTCCTCTCTGGGATGGGATGTAGCAGGACACTGAGGCCTCCCGCAGGGGACCTCTGGGCCTAGGCCACCCCATCACAGACCCCAATGCTGACAGAGGCCTTTGGACACCAATATAAATATTTATTAATATAAATCTTGAGGACTGTGAACGCTCTCTGAAGTTACAAACACTGTGTAATCCAGGAAATGTCTCAGTATACCTATTTTATATTAAATATTAAACTAGGGCTTTCTTCTCACACTGAAATCAGAATTCCCATTACTTTCAGTGGGTGCAAGATCAGGCCATTAGGCCTTGTCTACAATGAAAATTTTTTCCAGTACAACCTAATGTGTGACTTTATACCAGAATAACACCCCTGCATCTCCATGTAGACATTCTAATTCAGGTACAGGAGTGCCTATTTTGGTTTAGTTTATGTCACTTGAGAAGGGATTTAGATAAATTGAAAAAAGTCCTTCCTATACATAAGAAGTGTATGCACATTGGGGGTTGTATCTAAGGCTAAGATTTTGTCACAAATATTTTTAGTAAAAGTCATGGACAAGTCATGGACAAAAAAGAAAAATTCATGGAAGCCATGACCTGTCCCTGACATTTACTAAAATTATCCCTAACAAAATGAGGATCTGTGGGTCCCCACACTGCCTGAGGTGGGACAGCTACACAGGAGGTAGGACCCTCCTGCAGCAGCTGGCAGCTGTGGGATACCCCTGTAGCCTGCAGCTCTGGGGGTCCCCTGCGGCCCATGGGGACCAGGAGCTGTGGGGTGCTCCTGCCTCCTGTGTCAACTGAGCGATGTGGGGCACCTCTGCCGCCTGCAGCTCCAGGGGCTTACAGTGGCCAGGAGCTCGAGGTTCCCCCGCGGCTACAGTGGCTGGAATCTGTGGGATGCTCCCATCGCCTGTGGTGGCTGGGAACTCTGGGGGTTCCCCCGCTGCCCATGGTGGCCAGAAGCTGCGGAGTTTCCCACTGCCTGTGGCCGGGAACTGTGGGGTACCCTGACACCCCTTGGTGACTTGGAGCTCCGGGGGCCACCAGATGTGGGAGGGACGACCCTGCAGCTCCCGATCACTGCAGGCTGAAGTCATGGAAGTTGCCGGAAGTCGCCGGAAGTCATGGATTCTGTGATCTCTGAGACTAAATCATAGCCTTAGTTGTACCAGTATATTAGACCTGTATAGTATATACCAGTATAATTGGTAAGACTTTCCAAGACCTGAGTCTGGTAAAAATACACAAACTGCTACTGTGCAGAGGTACAGAGCACCTACAACTCCTTTTAACTTCCACATTAGGTGTTGGTACTGATCACTTTCCAGGATCAGGATCTATGTCACTACTGCTCAAGATATGCAGTAGCTTAAGCGTCATACTTTGTGAAAATAGTTTTATTTTTAAAGGGGCACTTACCATCAAGATAGAAATTATAGATTTGATTCTGCAAGTCTTCTACGTGCAGAATTCTCCTTCACTTCATTTGGAGCTTGGTGCATGGAGAACATGCAGGATGGACCCTATGTAAATCCTTTCTTTAATAAAGGTGTGATTCAAAGATCTGTAAGAAACTAATCTTTATTTTGTGATCAGACCCCCACTATATGTCATGGTTCATCTTTACAAAAAAGCCTATATTCCTCCCATATGGTAGAAGTCAGTAACCACCTACTTCAGTTGCTACTGTTACATCTTCCTTTTTTCTTTCCAAATCAAATTCAAATAAAACATAATATCAAACAAAAATAATGTTGTGGCAGGTGTCACCAGGCGTCACTGTTACTCACAATGTTCCAAATTCTAATTCTTAGCATGTGAACAAGTGTTTTGCTTGTCTTGTTAAGTTTTTGATTATAAAAACTTCTGGGTAGATAGAGTTGTTCAAACAGCTAGAGAGTTTGTCTGCTATAGTCTCTGATTAAGATCAAGTAGAATTTACCTTGGGAACTGGGCATTGATACTGGGCTGAGATTCTTGAAAGAAGCGTATTGCCTGTATGCTGTTTGACAACCTCTGTTCTAGGACTGGGGTATGTGTATAAATAAAACAGGTTACAGTTAAGCTTAAGCTACACTTAAAAGTTTTTTTGGCACAGTTTACATCAGGCAAGGATGTAAAAAACACAAAACAAAAACCACACCCCTGACCAACATAGCTATATTGACCAAAAAAACCATTTTAGATGCTGCTGTGTTGAAAAATGGTTCTGTCAACATAGCTAATGTTATTAGGCGAGGTGGTGTTCTTATGCTGACAGAAAAACTCTGTCAGAGCACACTGCATCTACACTAGGGAGCTATGGCACTTCTTGTTCTCACAACAGTTTCTTCCAAATATCTTGTCTGACCACTGAGATGGACACCTGGAGCCTGGATTTGCCTGGTGTTTTTCATTTTCAGTGACTAGGCAGGTGTGTGTTACTGCTGACAGCAGCATTCTGGATATCCTCAAGAAACTTTGGTTTTGTTTATGTGTCTCTGCTTCTTTGTAGGACTGACTCCCAGGAGAAATTAAAGAGATTTGACATTTATGCACTGGATATAGTTGTAACACTGCCAGGTTGCCAGTCATTTTTATTATAATTATTAGATCTAACATTCTCTGCCACTTGCAATGGAGGAAGCTGTCTGGCATTCTGGAGCTCAGGACTTGCTTACTGCAAGTCATTTTTATATCAAGAGTGAAGCCACACAATAGTACATAGGCAGCAGCCCATATGCTTAGCAATACAGGTCACGTGATACATCTCCCTAGTGCTCCACTGAACACCTCAGCCTCCCCACTGAAGACATAGTCCAGTTTGAGGTATCTGTTTCAATATTCAAACCCCTTCCTACATAACGTTTTAAACCAGGATATAGTTCTGTTGTGTGTTAATCAGTGCTTTGAAAGCATATGCCTCTGAATGATCATTTGGGACATCTGGGACATACTGCTTTGTATACCTCAGAGGCTGAGAAGAAGTTACTTAAACATGTAACAGCTTAAAGGAGAATTGAAGATACAGATGTTTGCTCATTCTGTAGCAAGTTAGAGCTCACAAGATCCTTGGCTTGAATCCAAATCTGAAAATACTCTTGCATTTTGAAGTGGAAATGTGACCTCCTCAGCCTTATTCATATAATTGGGAGCTACACACATTCTTTAGTTGTTTGGCTTTATTACAGTGACCATTCTGTAGACCTAGTTAGCTGGTGTTTATATTCACTCATGTGACAAAGTTCCTCCTCTACCTTGGTGGGTCCTGCGCTTATTGGCAGATTTGTTCACCTCAGTGATCTTCCCCACAGTCTGGGTCCACTCCTCCTGTGTCTGATCAGGAGTTGAGAGGTTTGGGGGAGAACCCGGACCCGCTCTCTACTCTGGGTTCCAGCCCAGAGCCCTGTGGATTGCAGCTGTCTATAGTGCCTCCTGTAACAGCTGCATGACAGCTACAACTCCCTGGGGTACTTCCCCATGGCCTCCCCCAAACACCTTCTTTATCCTCACCACAGGATCTTCCTCCTGATGCCTGATAATGCTTGTACTCCTTAGTCCTCCAGCAACAGCACACCCTCTTACTCTAGGCCTTTGAGATGTAGGCCGTGCCTTTTGCTCCCAGTCCTCACACGCATTTCCTCTCCTCTGGCTTCTCCTCCGACTGGAGTGACTCCTTTTTAAAGCTAGTGCCCTGATTAGCCTGCCTGATTGGCTGCAGTGTTCTAATTAGCCTGTCTGCCTAATTGGTCTAGCAGTTCCTGATTACTCTAATGGCAGCCCTGCTTGGTCACTCAGGAACAGAAACTACTCATCCAGTGACCAGTATAGTTGCCCTCATACCAGACTCCTGTACCCACTGGGTTGGGTCTGTCACATATCCTCCCCCCGCTAACACCAAGGGGTGGCAGTTTGAGAAGCCAGACAAGTACACAGTGACAAGCCATCAGCATTGCCATGACGGCTCCCTGCTCTGTGTTGCACACGGAACTGGAAAGGTTGGAGGGATAAGAACCACTGGTCACCCTTGTGTTCTTCTCCTTGTTCCGCTGCATGCATTGAAGAGGGGCAATGGTCGGTCATGAGGACAAATCTCGCCCCCCAGTGCAAGTAGGAGCGCAATGCCTTCCATGGCCATTTTACGGCGAGGCACTCTTTCTCCACCACTGATATTTTTTGTTCCCTCGGAAGGTGGTAGCTTCCTACTGAGATACAGAATTTGGGTGTTCCTCCTCCGCCATCTGTGATAGAAACAGCCCCAACCCTACTTCCGATGCATCTGTCTACAGGGATAAATTCCTTGCAATCAGGGGCTATCAGTAAGGGTTACTGCAGAGGGCCGTCCTTAGGTCTGTGATGCCTTCCTCTGCGCGCTCAGACATCTGCCAGATCGGTCCACGGGCTTTTAGCTAGGTCTGTCAGGGCTTGCCCTTGTGCGCAAAGTGGGGGATAAAAATTCGTACGGTATACCCCCACTACACCTAGGAATGACCCGATTGTTTCTTGCGACAGTGGCAGCCAATTTTGACTTGCCTCCAACTTGTTCACTTGGTTTTACCAGACTTTTTTCCACAATGTTAGCCAAAATTTTGCCTCCGTAAAACCCTACAGTGACATTGCAGGGTTTGCTGTAAGTCCGCTCGACTGAAGGTATCAGAGAGCTGCCTCTACTTCTCTAGGTGAGTTCCCAGTCTGGGATGAAATGACCACATCGTTCCATTAGCAGCAGCATAACTGTATGCATGGCCATATAGCTGTCCATGAGGTGCTGAAGAGCTGGGGCCCCATGTAGTCCAAAGGAGGACAGTATATTGGAAAAGACCCTGCTGTGTAGAGAAGCAGTCTTTTCCTTGCAATCTTCTCGTACAGGGGAACTGCCAGTACCCCTTGTTGTCAAGTTGAGTAGTCAAGTACTGGCCATACCCAGACGGCTGTCACTAGCCCTATGCAATATGGGGTACGCGTCAAAACTGGGATACTTCATTTAGTCGTTGGAAGTCCATTGCACAACTTGTCTGCCATCAGGTTTGGGCCACAGCATGATGGGCTGACCACTGACTGTGGGATTCTCATGTCCCACTCAGCATTTTTTATTCTTCGTTTGTATTTCTCCCTTTGGCCGGCTGGAACCTTGATAGGGCTCATTGTTATTCTGGCCCCAGGGTCGTGATGATGTGGGATATGTCTCGTGTGTTCGACCTGGTTTCGTCGAGAACACATCTCAATTCGGAGTCATCTCAGACACCTCATCTTCTGGTCGTGGTGTCATATTGGTGAACGCTCACCTCTTGGAGGCTTGTTTCCGGGTTATGTCTTTTTGGATTAGTTATTGCATGCTCTGTGCATTGCCAGGGTTCAGAAAGTTTGATGTGAAATTTGTTCTTGTTTTCGGCGTCCTGGTGCTGCATCTTGTAGGTTACTTCCCCATGGGTTCAACCACCTCATAGGCCCTGCCATTGGACCAGAATGCTTGCTTCTGCCGTGGGTACCAACACTAGCACCCATCCCCTGGTTGGACTGTCGACTTCTGCCTGGCGAATTGTAATAGGTTCTCTTGGGCCTCCTGGGCCTTTTCTAAATGTTCGCCGTACAATAGGGGTGACACTGGCTATCCAGGTTCGCATCTGTATTACATGAGTTCTATTATATTTCTCCCCCTCATTGGGTTCTCTTCCCAGAGGCTCTTTGGCAATGTCTATATGCACGAGGTGATGCCCGTATAATAACTCGAAGGGGGAACACCAGTGAGGCCTGAGCGTACCTCCCGGTATAGTGAACCATAAGGTAGGGCCGTAGGGTGTCCCATATCCTTCCCGTTCCCGACTTACCACCTTCCGTATTCATAGCCTTGAGGGTTCGGTTAAACCTTCTACCACCCAGTCAGTCTGTGGATGTTTCGCTGCGTCTCGGCGGTCTGTATATGGCGCCGGCGTCAGAGGTCCTTCTTGCTGTTGCATAATGGAGTCTTGGTCTGTTAATATTCTTTGGTAGTCCCACTTGGGCAAAATCCCACCGCTCTTTGGCTATGTTTCAAGGATGTGTTCGCCGGGGGACGTTTGCTAGGGTAGATAGTCCAAACACAGTACTTTATTATTTAGGTGGCCACCGAGCCGTCTTCTCCAGGGGTCCCTAGGTCATGGCTATTTTGCTTCAAAAAAGGGACTTCATTGAAGGCAGGGGTATAAAGTGTGCCCCTCAGGTGGGACGAGGTGATGCAGCTGACTCCAGTGCGGCATGCACAGTACCTCCGCACTTTTTCATGTACTCTGGGCCAGAAGAACCGTCGTAGGACTCATGCCAGGGTCTTCTCTACCCCCAAGTGCCCCCCAAAAAGATGACTATGAGCAAGACTTAATACAGCGTTCTGGTGTTTTTGAGGTACTAAGATCTGCTGTACGTTCTGCCCCTGTGCTGGTGCAACCCGGTATAAGAGATTCTTCTTCATTATGAAGTAGGGTCCTGGTCCCTGGGTTCTCCCTTCCACGGGCACCCTATCTATTTCAGTCATCTCCTTCCTAATGTTGTTGTATCTTGGGTCTTCAGCCTGGTCCCATCCAAAATTTCCTTTCCCGGGGCTAATCTGCCCAAGATCTAGGGGCCCCAGTCTCTGTTGCCTCTACTAGTTCAGAAGCGTTAGGGTGGGGGTCAGACTCAGGTGCTTCTCCCTCTTGGGTCGCCTTCTTTTCAGCTGCTCGGGTCCGCCTACCTATGAGAGCGACCCTCTGGCTTAGGTCCAGTATTTGGGTTCCCAAAGCCTTAGCTGCCCTTCTTTCCCTTTTCGACTTTCTACCCTGTCTGGGAATGGAAAATAAATCTGGGGATATTTCAGAGAAGACTAGGGGTTGACAGTCTACTGTGGATGCCTCACTAACTTCAGGATTCCCCTCTTTCTCCAATCCTCCTACTGGGAGTAAGTCTCCAAACCCTGGGAAGTCCCTCCCTGTGAGCACTGGGTATGGGAGTTTAGGGACTACACCTGCTGCTACCTCAGTAGCGTTCCCTGAATCTCAATTTTTACTGGGATGGTGGGGTAATAACCAGCTGTCCCATGGACGCATGTTATCCCCGTACGCTTAGCCTGCGGCAACTGACTACACTTCACAAGCTTCTCCGAGACAAGCGTGATAGCACTCCCCGAATCAACCAGTGCTGTGGTCTCTACCCCATTTAGCTTTACTGGTCTGGTGTATATACGTGGGATTAGTGAGACCCCCACAAGGTGAATTAGGGAGCATGGGTCTGCCCAGTTGCCCGGGTTACACTGCATAGGCTCCTCAGCATTGGGACACTATGCAGCTATATGTCCCCACTCTCCGCAGGCATAAAATCTGTATGGAGCCCTAGGCATTCCCCAGTCTCTTAGTCTGGGCAATCTAACATCATGATCCTCTTCTCCCTCTGTGCTCCGATTCTTTGTGGCCTCTGGTGGGCCTTGAGCCCCTCTCTTTTTCCACCTGGGCCCTCCTGGTGGCCCAGTCATCCAAGCTCTAGGGCTTGGTGCTGCTAGTTTAACCCGGGGTGCCTCTTCCTTAACTGTCAGAGGGGTAGCCGTGTTAGTCTGGATCTGTAAAAGCAGCAGAGAATCCTGTGGCACCTTATAAACTAACAGACGTTTTGGAGCGTGAGCTTTCGTGGGTGAATACCCACTTCGTCAGACGCAGGTAGTGGAAATTTCCAGGGGTAGGTATATATATGCTAGCAAGCAAGCTAGAGATAACGAG
>NC_133769.1:275240360-275301744 GCF_003597395.2 Chelonoidis abingdonii | reverse complement strand
TCTAATCAGCCTGTCTGCCTTAATTGGTTCTAGCAGGTTCCTGATTACTCTAGTGCAGCCCCTGCCCTGGTCACTCAGGGAACAGAAAACTACTCATCCAGTGACCAGTATATTTGCTCTCTACCAGACTCCTGTACCCCCCCTGGTTTGGGTCTGTCACACTCAGTAACATTTAATTTAATTTCAGCTCTTGCTTAGTTTCTCAGAATTAATGAAACTTCATTCATTATAGCATGACCTCAGAGTCATCAACCAAAATCAGGGCCTCCTTGTGCCAAGCACTATACATAGGCATAGCCCTGAAACATTTAGAATCTAATTGGACAAGACAGATATGTATTTCATGTATGTTTCATGGTACGCTGGATCTATATCAGTGTGATAGTTAATGTAGCTCACTCCATTAAATGCCCCTTCAAATTCTTTACAAATATAATTTGCATTTTGTTTAGTAGACAAGTTATACACCCATTAGATCATCTGCATTGCCAGACTGCTTTTGAACCCAAGCATACCTGTTGAATAATTTCAAATTCTATTGAGAAGTATCTTTCTCTATATAGACATGAACATTTTTGCCAAAGATTTAATTGTCTTCTGACAAAATAAATGTAAAAAAGCTGTGATACACGGGGGTGCCGGTAAGGGCCTGATCCTCATTTCCCAGTCACACGACATGGGGCAGGGTTACAAAAAGTTATGCTCCAATCATATGGCAGAGGGCAAAAGTTTCCGATTCCAATGGTTACAGTTACACTTACCCCATCGTTTTCTTTTAAATGAAAGATTTTAAAGAATGTAATTTGTTTTTAACATTTCTGCTGCTCATTTGTCTTAAAATCACCCAGACAAAAACAAGAGACTGGACAATTTTACTTTGGTATGTGAGTAACCTTCACTTCTGGAGTCTCATACACAAGACCAAGGCATCACTATATTCCAACAATGAGTGTTATACCAAAAAAAAACAACCCACCCCAATTCAGTGACATTTTACAAAACATTAAACTATATTTCAGTTCTTAAGAGATTGTGTAAAAATCTCTTCTTTTATAACTCATCCCCTAAATTCAGGGCCTAAGCTAAGCTGACAACACCCCACTAACTGAAGTATATACTAACTCACTTGCACACCTTTTCACCGAGGAGCAAGAGGCTTGCTAAATGTGTGGAGGATGCTCTACACATGAAAAGCGAAGGCTACAGTTTTTGCATGTGAACACTAGCTTTTGTCAGAAATGGGACAAGATAGGCTCACTTTTAATGAAAAGACACCAATGAGCAGTAAGCCAATTGGGGGTGGGGGGAGAATAGACATTTGCTTTACATGAACACCTTCCCCTTCGATGTCTGAAGTGAAGACTTACTAGTCTGCCAGACAGTTGGTGGATTCTACCATGCTAAACATCCCACATATGAAAGAGATATACAAACGCAATGGATTAGTGGTATTTATAGTTTACCCTTAACCTCCGGCGGGGTTCACACTTTCAGAAGAAGGTGACATCACTGTGAAACTTTACCCTGCTTAAGCTCTGAGCAACATGTCCCCTTATTTAAAGATCAGATTATCCTTCCTCCACTGTTTTCCATTTGATTTTGTTTCTTTTCTCCATTTTGGGGAAGGGCAGCTCACTATTTTAAAAAGGTGATGGAGCATGTCAGGATTTACAGAATGAAAGGAAAGAGATTGGTTTGGATTTTCTCCCCTTTCTTTATGGGTCCTAAAGCTCAATATACTTAAAGTGCTGACTGTAGATACACGGGAGAAGAAAGCTTTTGTGTTCTTATAAACCCCAACTATAGAGGTAGTCAGAAGGCAGGAAAGAAGTTCAAACAGTTCTTTAACCACTTTCCATTTCAATGGGTGTTTATCAGCAATATTCCAGGGTTTTAAAGATCAGCATTTTAAGTTCTGATAAGAAGTTTGAAGAACTTACAGATAACATAATTCAAGTGTTAGATGAACCTGTTATAAAGGATAGAGGGCTGTCTGCAGTTTACACCTGAGTTTATAATTTTCTGAATGCTGAATAATTTGCAAAATAGCAATAAAATTGTGTGTTTATATGTGACAATAACTGAAACTGTACTAATCCAACTGATAGATACTCTAGTTAATTTCTTATTTAAACTGTCCCTAACAAGCTTCTGAATTTCAGTAGAATTATCAATCCTCTATAATTGTGTAGCATTCCTTTATTTTGATGTCATCTTTATCTAAGGTAATTCACAAAATAGGTAGAGTAGATCAAAATGACATAAATCAAGGGTGTGTCTCATGTCTATTTATGTTAATACTAATTTATTATATTTTAGATTAATAAGTATGAAAAATATAGACAATATAGTAATTTCAAGTGTAAACGTTTTCAAAGATCTGACAAACCAAGTGCCCCAGTAGGATTTGGTGAATCTGGGGAGACCCTCATACAGCCTGACCATACAGATGTGCGTTGTCTGAAGGTTAAATTAATAAGAAAATTGTGGGAAAAATGACATGAAGAAGAAATCTGTATAGTTCTAAAGACTGTACTTTCCATCAACAGAATTTGGTCAAATACAAGCTATTAACTTATCTACCTTGTGTTGAAGAAAATGGTGCCATTTTAAAAGCCTGCTGAAAGCACAGGTTATAATTCTGCAGATATTTTGTTGCTGTATTCTTACTAAAGGTGGGTAAATACTGCAAAATCATTTCCTGAAAGTTTGGTCAGATTTTTAACTGGATTTACTTCAGTCATGCTCAAACCCCTTTCATGTTCACTTTCCAAGCATTTTAGTGCATATGAGTTTGCAGAAACCAAATTTCAAGACCGCATGGCTCAAGTATTCATGGAAATAGTATTTCAAATTAGCATGCATAAGTATTCCTGTGAGAAATACTTGTACAATGCCTCTGCTTGAGGCAACAACAGATTTGAACCCAGAACCTTCAGTGCTAAAACACTAGTCTCTATTGCTGAGCTAAAAGACCAATTCTTTAGCTGGCAGCTGTATTACTTTAATATCTTCATATTTTGGACTGGCCCTTAAAAGGGAATGAAAACCCTCAGTGTGCTAGTGTAAATTATGACCCCAATTCTGCTCCTATTGAAGTCAACAGCAAAACTCTCACTGACTTTAGCGATTCAGCATCAGGCCCTATGTTGGCACACTCATCCAGTCAGGGAACTGAACCATAACATGTGACTTACATGACCAACTACAATTAACCAACACAGCTCAAAGAGTATATAATAAATAAATAAATGTAGAAACCCGCTCATGATCAACCAATAGTTAAAACATTGCAGTAATAGCTAGTTGAATCCTTTCAAATAACAAATAATTTCAAGTTAATGCAGGCTCATGGGTAGTCCTTGAGCAGAAAAGGATACTGGATTTATCAGATAAATCATTCATTGCAAATGATTTACTCAACTTTAATTTGTACCGGTATATATGAAATTGCCATTGCCCTGTTTGAGATGAGGTGCTTGGCTAGTATTATGATGTAAGCCACCTTGTGCTGTATTATAGTCTGTGGGGCTAAATTCTGAAATTCACACTGTCATGACTACCAAGTGAATGAAGATGCTCTTGGCTTACACGAGTGTGTTTAACAGAGGGTAGAATTCAGCCCCATATCTGGCTAGGCTTTCTTGTTCCCCTTGAAGTTTGTAGCAGTGGAAGCAGACAGCGTACCTTTTTTCTGCTAATGTTTATTGCCACATATGCCTTTTATAAAAAATAAATTCCACTTCATAAACCTCAAAATCATATCGTAAATGTATTTTATATTTACAGATATTCCCTTTTCTTTTCTTTTCTTATTTAGATGATCTGTGCATAGGAAATATCTCTGGCCATTCAAGGGTGCAACATTCTTTCCAGCTTTCTTTATGAACCCCCAAAGACATTATGTTTGACCACTTTGACACACAGAGGATTGCTGTAGAAATAGCAGGGGGTTAACTTACTCACCTTTCTGCGTCTTCATTCCTCTATATCAGGAAGTTGTTTGGAGTTGCCTTTGCTTGAGCATTCAAACAAGGTCCTGCATCTGTGCTCCAGAGACCAGAGAGGAACATAAAAATGAAGGAGAAAAAAATATTACACGAGTTGGAAGAAAATACATCAGTTTCTAGTAGGGAAGCAGAGTGAGGGTCTTCTTAGCTACTCCTATCAAAGAATGACTGAATAAGGCATAGCTACACATTGTGTTATTACTCCAACTTGTAGAAATAATTACTTTGGGACAAAGTCCGAGCACAGTGAAGATTTTGCTTGAATAAAGACTAAGGGCTGCAGGATTTGGTCCAGTGACTTAATCAGCTATCAGATACGCAGTATTTTTCTTCCTTGTTTTCATATCCATTTGTCAGTGTGGGGGAGAGGAGGAGGGGGAAGAGATTTGGAATTGTTTAAACTATCCAACACCGGAGGTACACACACACGCAAAATACAGAGCAGCATGCAAGAATGATATTCTGATGAGGCTGAATAGCCAGATGAGGAAGGGTAGTCTTGTGCTTAAGGCACAGGTTTAGATTCAGGGGATCTGGGTTCTACTCCTGACTCTGCCATAGATGTCCTTGAGAAGATCATTTATGCCCACATTTTGAGTGCCTCCCATTTTCAGTACTGTATTTAGGCCCTGATTTTCAGAGAAGTTGGGCACTCACTGCTACTAATGACTTTAAGAGCAGCTGTGGGGGCCCAAGACCTCTGGTTTTCCTGGTTTACTACAATATACCAGGCCTTGGTATATTATAGTAAAATAGGTGCTGGAAGATTTAATATATTAAATGTTTTTGGAAAGTGTTGAAGGATCCTCCAACGGGAGATGCTATAAATGAAAAATCTAATTATTATTATATTATAAAGTGGAAACAGTATCATTTAGAGATGCTACTTCACTAGAGACAGTTGGTAGCTGTCCCCTATAAACAAATTCCCAAGACTTGACACATTCAGATTCAAATAATACATCCATTGTATAAAGATAGAGAGAGATTATATAGATTACAAAGCTTTGCACATTGTTTTCTCGTAAGCCTTACCCATGAGAAACCCCGCCTATGCTGCTAAGCCAATTGGCAGATTTTGCAGAATCAGGCCCTGAGGATGAATTTAACATATAGATGGTTATAATCTAATCAAGGTTTAGATGGCATATGCAGTGTTTATTTTAAGAAAAACACCGGAGATATCGTATTCATGAGATTTCATGTTATGTGGAATTAAATAACATTACCGTTATGTTTGTCAGGACAAGAACGCATCATTATCACTCTATGTTCCAGTTTTATTGGCTATATTAATGTATTGTACTTTGTTAAAGTTGTGTTTTGTCCCCACATCACTCTGTAGTTGAACAATAATGTCCCTGTCGTTATATTTGCATTTTAAGAGAGTTTGGACAGTATTCTGACAGTAGATTGGCTATTATTTACATTTCAGGCTCTCATATCTACAGCAACTAGCTTTGCTGGATCTCTGATCCAGTCATACTAGGACTTTCTATTATTCACCTACTTCGGCTGTGAAGAACATTCACTTTACCTGCAAACTCTGCTAGACATGCTTATAATAACTCATGTCTTGCTATTCCTTGCAAGTTTGTTGATTCATTAATGTAATGATTACAGAAAGGGTGCACTACATATTGATCTAATAAAATGCTTTTGAATCAGGACAACAATAATAATAGGATTAATTATTATAATTTGTGCTGCAGAAGTATATACATAAATAGGTAATCCCCCCCCCCCGCCCCCCGCATAGTCAGTAGAAAATGAATTTCAGACATTAGGACCTGAGAGACTGGAGAGCTACAGCTGCTGAGTTAGTGTCCCTCCCATAGTTCTGGCCAGCAGCTCTGACATCCCTGCACAAAGTAATCACAGATCACAGCATTTAATCACTGAAAACAAGCACTCCAGAGGACAGCAGTGTCAATATCCCACTCTCTCATTATCTGTTTGAATTGCACATCCACACTGTCAGATAAACAGAGTGGAAAATTAAGATTAAAAATATGGTAATTTCATTTCAGGCAGCAGGCACCACTCACTGCCCCTATTATGCTATTGATTACCTCTGAATTCAATTTTTCTTTCAATGCAAACTTTAATCTGTTTGCTACCCAGCAATTCAACTCCCCGAGGGCTATTTGAGAGTAAGTAACCATTTAATCTGATGCTAACTGAAAAATCACCATCCTTAATGAATTGTGTAAATCATTCAGCTCTAAAGCACCTTTGACTTCTATTTCATTTTTTATTTTCTACTCAATATAGGAAGGGATTGGCGTGTGAATAATTACAAAGTAGCAAGTATTTTTAAATAGAGCAAATATGATAAAAACCCTATTATAGTGGGGCATGTGTAATGAACAGTACTTTTTAATTTCAAAATAGCTATTCATTAAAAAAGAATGGAAGATTAAAAAGAGAGGCTCAAAGCTCAAGGTAAAAGTTGATAGACATTGTAATTACATGGTTAATTTCAAAGATTTATATGCTGTTATGATTTAAAAGGAATTTTTATGACCTGACATTTTCATTTGAGAAGATTTTTTATTTAAAATTAATCTTCTAGCTCCTATTCTTAATTATTTCTTGGCAAGCGATAAATGGGAATACAAAAAATGCCCTATATCAAATTTTAAGCAGAATAAATGCATGTGAATTTGTGAACAGCAATAAAGTGGCCCCACTTACCGTATTCGAATGCCTTTACATTGAACTCCCAGGCAAAAATAATAATTTCCATCTCCTACAACGAATTTGACAAATTAAAGAAGGTGCCAAGGCTGCGGATTCATACCACTCTTTTTATTCTATTTTTAATAAGGATTTGAGATTTTGGCCATTATTGCAACTTAAATTCTCTTTCAAGTATGTGATCCAGTTTTCAACAGGTGCTCTCTTCCTAAACTTTGACAGACTTTCCCCCAAAACCCCTTTACAAAAGGGCTTGTAGTGCAAGGATATTGCTTAGCCCGTTTTCCTAAATTTCGGCAATGGAAAGGAAATCAAGAGGTGATTCAGGTTAGAAAAATGCTCAAGTGGTTGTTTACAATTAGGGTTTCAAAGGCTGCTTCCCAAAATCACTATGTAGGGCAAGTGAAACAGAAGCAGCCTTGGCTGAGGGATCCTGTCCTGTTTCAATGATATACGCGTGGAGGGTGTGTGTGTGTGTTTTGTTTTTCTCTGAGAGGGTGCGAGGCTCTGTTATTTAGCCAACTCCTCGTAGACTTTTTCACTTCAGAATGATGACATTGTCTTTTATTATGATTGAACTGAACAAAAAGAGTAGGCCTATTATTAAAGCAGCCCAGGATCTCTCTAATTATCTTTTAATAGGTACTTGAAGAGCACATACCACCAGCCAGGTCTGCTGCTGCCACCTCCTCCTCCCAGACAGGACTTGGGAGACTTTCTCCCTTGTAGCAGCAGCAGCTCCAGCAGCAGCCAGGCGGTGTTTACTCAGCATGATGGAGTGGAGGTGGGAGAAGTACTCATTAGCGGTGGTGGGGCAGGATGAAACAACATGCCAGTGGGTTTCTCTCTCACAAACATGTTGTCTCTCTTTGGAGCCTCAGCAACAACTCCCAGCATGTCTGTATGCCTCTCCTGTTGCAGGGTTAAGCCAAAGTTATGTTCCCAACATACAGACTGAGAAGTCAGCTAACAATATTCAATATTCTTTCTGGAGGTTGCAGTGTAACAGTAGTTTATTTCTAAGAATCCAGGACACTAACACACAAGAAACAAAAACAGAGAGAAAAAGCAGACTGCTCTCTAAGGCAGAGAGGCACAACTCACCCCATCTTGTTTGAGAAAGGTTCTTTCCACACCATCTCTGATTGCATGCTTCCCTATAGAGCCCCTTAATCTTCAAGCAGATGCAGGGAACACCTCCCCCCCCCACACACACACCTCATAATGTGATAGCTTGCAATTCCAGCACAGTCCTCAATATACCACAGACAAGAATACTACCAGGGAGAAACTTTTCTGTACTAAACCTATTACCAACTTCCACTGGGCACAAGCAACATGCCCTGGAGTTTCTGCAAACACTGTGGGCCATATCTCAGCGAGTGTAAATCAGCCTTGCTGCGCTGACTTCAGCAGAAGTCAAATTAAAGTCAATGGAGCTTTGCCAATTTACACCAAATGAGGATGTGAGCCTGACTTTTTTGAGACATTTGTTGTGCAAAGAAAAATGGCAGCTCATGCATCAACTTCCCCCAGCTTAAATAACACAGAATATTGTGTATAGGCAGAATGGGCTAGATTGTGAGCAGCCTTCAGTAGATGTAGAAAAGAGTGGTGCAAGAAGCCTCTTCCTTGCCCCCTGTGCAGGCCCAGCCATGACCAACCCATTAGCGAGCACATGCACTGCTCCTTGTAGCACCAACAGCACCAAAGCAGAGGAATGAGTTGTGGCCTAGTCCCTCCCTTTGCACAGCCCAGCAAAGCTGAGCACCTGTCACAAAGGTGACAGAAGAGCCCAAGAAGAATTTTGTCCTCAGTATGCCTGTGTCTACAAAAGCCAGATCTAGCTATGAAATATATAACACATGATATACAAGACACAGTCACTATGACAGTATATACTATGTGTGCGTACACATTCTCCACATAGGTACCGCATGTGTGCGCGCACATACATCTACATGTAGATACACACATACTATGGATTTTACATGTGCACACACTCATACATGGCATATGTGAGGATAATTTACATTTTTATGCCCTCTAGACATAGTCATCTGCATTCCCCGCCCCACTTATCCTTCGCTGCCCTCATTACTTCTAACATTCCAAGACTCTGAGCAACTTCAAACAGCTGCCATTTATTTTTAAAAATCAACCTGTCAGATAAGCATTTCCTTCTTTTTTGCTAGGGCCCTGATTTTACAGACATTTATATACGTGAATAACTTTATGCCCATTAACAGTCCCACGTTGACTTCAGTGAGGGTTGCATCAGGCCCACTGAAGTCACTGGAGACACACCCATTTACTTTAATGGGCATTAGATCAGGAATGGTGTATAAAGTTACTCCTATGCTTATGTGTTTACACATTTGGGGCCTAAAACCCCAAATTCTCTCACTGCCCCAAAATTCAAGGCCTAAAATAGATCTGAACTAATGACAGCTTTAAGGTTTGCTATTACATAATTCATTAGGATTAGAAATGGTAGCTTTATACTGGTCAAGGAGAAAAATCCTGACTTTTTCTGTAAAATATATGGTACTTGCTTGTAGCCTTGAAAAATTCAGAGGTTTTCCACCATAAAGTTGTAACTGTATGATGTATGGAAAAGCTATTTTAGTTAATTTTTGAGAGGTTTTTAATGCTGAGGAGTTACACTCTCTCTCTCGCACCAAGTACTGTAGAGCTGAAGTTAATGAGACTATTCACATGATAAAGTTACTCAAGTGTGTAAATGTTTACAAGTCCCCATGTCAACTGGCTTTATAAGCAGAAAATTATACTGTCAATAATATTGTTAGATGCTCTCGAAAATATTTTCAGAACAGATTTTTCTATAAAATATGGGCATATACAGAATAGATTATACTGGAGTATAATATAAAGGTTTCACTGGAACTTGTTTGGATGATGGGCATAACTGGTGGTTTTGCTGCTCATGAGCAATGCGTGTGATCCATATATATATATGTTGTGACTATCCCTGATAGGCCTGCTTTTAAAACTTCCAAACATCTGTCAGGGATGGTCGAGGTTTACTTAATCCTGCCACAGTGCAGGAGGCTGGACTTGATAACTTCTTGAGGTCCCATTTACCTTATATTTCTATGGTTACACCACACCATAAGATATATAGCAGGGGTCAGCAAACTCTGGCACGCGGTTCGCCAGGGTAAGCACCCTGGCGGGCCAGGCCATATTGTTTACCTGCCACATCAGCAGGTTCAGCCGATCACGGCTTCCACTGGCTGCGGTTCGCCGTCCCAGGCCAACAGAGGTGGCAGGAAGCTGCAGCCAGCACATCCCTAGCCCACGCCGCTTCCTGCAGCCCCCATTGACACGGGATGGTAAACCACGGCCAATGGGAGCCGCAGCTGGCCAAACCTGCCGATGCGCCAGGTAAACAAACTGGCCCGGCCCACCAGGGTGTTTACCCTGGAGAGCCGCGTGCCAGAGGTTGCCGACCCCTGGTATATAGTATATACATAGACACAATGAACATGTTTGTGTGGGTGTGTATGTACTAGGGTGACCAGAAAGCAAATGTGAAAAATCAGGACAGGGGGTGGGGGTAATAGGAGCCTATATAAGGAAAAGACCCAAAAATCGGGACATCTGGTCACCCTAGTATGTACATGTATTTTAATAGTAATAGTTAGTTCTTTAATAGCCCTTTTTATCCACAGATCTCAAAGCATTTTACAAACTTTAGCAAATATCACAACATATATATCCTATACTAATATGAGAACTAAGCTGAATTTCAGATAATAAATTCATATTGAACCAAATTTAGCAAATTTCACTTTTTTCACTCATCAGGTAGAACTAATGTTAGTATTTCCACTAAAGACATAATTCAGATATACTAAAAATCCTGGCCATTGAAATTCAGATAAGGAGAAAAAGGCAATGAGTAATATTTGAAAAAGTTTTTTAGGCACTTATGACCCATTTTCAAAAGCCATTTAGGGTATGCCTCCACTACAACAGAACAGCTGCGGCTGGCCCATGTCAGCTAACTAGGGTTCATGAGGCTCAGGCTGTGGAGTTATAAAATTGCAGTGTAGATGTCCAGGCTTGGGCTGGGTGGCATGTAAGGGCATTGCCTCCCAAACTGTACAAAACTATGGGGCAAGCCAACCTGTCCCTGTAATTTCCAGGAACATCTGATATTTTTAGCCCTGTGTCATGAGCCCTGTGAACCTGAGTCAGTTGACCTGGGCTCTGAGGTTCCCTGCCACAGGATATTTTTACAGTGTCAACATACCCTGAAGCTCACTGAAAGTCAATGGGATTTAGCTTCCTAAGTCACTTTTCAAAACGGGACTTAAGCTACCAAGTCAATTAGATGCTTTAAAAATTTTATCCAATCTTAATAACTAAAATTATCCAAAACAAACTTCTGCCTCATTGTTCACACTATATAATCTAAATACATGATCTCAGTGCTATTATAGAAAGACAAACATACATAGCTATATACAAAATTACAGTCTACACAGAAACACATATGAATGTATCTGCCTGTATATGCCTACACAGATACATTACACATACTGTACACTGGATATGTATCTCTCTACTGTACCATAGTTTTTTCTATCACACTTGTCATTGTGGTACATGACTATACACTAAATATACACATTAAATATATTTTTACATGTACATTGCACATTTATTAAAAACTGGAAGCAAATTCTGTACATGGAAAATGAAGCTCATTACTTCAGGGGGTTATATGATAGATTGAAAGGAGCCCTATTCTAAGGAAGGTTGGGGCTTTAGGATCTTTAATTGGTTTTTGCTAGCCCACAAGGAGACCCATTTTGCTGGCAGGGGGAAGCATGTTGCTGAATAGTCCCTGCAAGTTATTTCTTCTCTTCTGGATTTTGTGTGCGCTAAATGCTGTTTATGAAAAGCAGATCCTCCTTCCAGCAGGGTTTGTTTCTTTGTCATTTTGATTTCATGCCTCCTTTATCACCCCCTTTCTTACCTGTCCTGCTGCTGCTGCTGCTTCTTTTCTGAGTGTCCAAAAATATTATTAGATCTGTTCTTTTCCTGTGTATCTATTCACCATCTGACTTGTCAAAGCTTGTCTAGAAAAGAAACAGCCAAGATCCTCTGAGCAAAGCCTTTTACAAACTGTGATGGCTCAGCAGCAGCAGCTTGCAATTTTGCATATTCTTTTTCTGTGCCCCCCACAGTATTAGCTAACTGGCAAATTTTCCATAAAACTAAATATAACTAAAGCTCTTGAAGGCCACACATTTATTTTAGATGCATTATCATAGGGATTTTCACAGCAGTCTTTTGTTGTAACTCCCAGCAACGTAACAAAAATTATGTACCCAACAAGCACATTATTTTAGAGCCAAATTTTCAAACTGTCATTTAAATTTTGCACATACAATTGGGATAACTACAGAAGACACACAATTATGGATTTATGTCTATTTAAATGAAATAGCTGCAAATGCAGACTTGTGTGTGCATAGATGTCCCAGGCACAAATTTGAGGCTAGCTGAAAATTTGTCCCACATACACACAAAACCCAATAAATTAAGATTGAAATGCCTTTCTTAAACTACCCTCTGTCATGGCACATGGTGGTGTTTAAAATCATCTCCTGTTCAGAGACCCTGATGGAAGTCCTGGGCACAAAGGTATGGAATAAGAATAGGTATGTATAGGTCACTACCGTCACCATCTTAGTCAGTGTGTAAATTGTGTTTGTATAAATTGCAAAGAGGAAACCTTTTAAACCCAGAACTTGCACACTATAATTTATTTGTTAATCCAGAGAAGGTAAAAGGCATATTATCTACCATGTCCTTATTTCAGATTGGCAGACCATTACTATAACATGAAAACTGTTTGTGTAGGTGAGTGTGGTTTCTTTTATTTTACCTATGTTTAAATTCTTTTATGGATGTACAGGAGAGTCCAGATAGCATTTAAAATGGACCTGATATTCATTGGACATTATTAAGCTCTCTTTTGTTTGGGGTGGAGGGGAGTACATATTTTGACAATTTTCAATTGAAAGTTATTTACCTTATTGGTGTGGTAACTGCCTCAAAGCTGTTATGATCCATCACGTCAATGAGCACTTAGGGACTTTAAATCCACAAATTACTCAGCCGCCATGCATATGCACTAGAGAGGATTATGCTCAACTAGACCCGCTGAGCTTCAGCCACACAAATCCAAGTTCAGACTATACCTCTTACCTGAAAATCTGTGAGACTGTTTTGTGGGGAGGTAGTTGAAAAAAATGAGCGCACATGTGCATAAAATGAATGTCTAAATGGAAAAGAAACCTAGGGTGCTTTTCATTACTTTCCTCAAAATATCTCAAGATCCTTGTGGACATTATTGTTTAATAGCTGGGACATGTTCAGTTTTAAAAATTTGGAATCATAGGAGACCACAAAAAATTAAACAACTTCTAATAACGTAAAAATCCTTGAATGGCATTTTGTAAAATTTAATTTGGAAAAAAAAAAAACCATTCCTGTGCAGTGACTTTGTAGTTTAACTTCGGCAGAATGAGCATCTTTTATAGTTGTTATAAGGCTCTAAAAATTTTATTTAAGATGGAAACATAGACCTTTAACAGTAATAGAAAAAACATGTTTAATGACTATAAAAACCATATTAAAATGTCTTTTTACAGGAGTTTAAACAAGCAAGTGAATTCAGATTCAAGCCCCCACTCTGTCCTTACTCCTACCAATTGGGTAAGTTTCATATGGTGGATTGTCATAAACAGATAGCTAAGGGTTAATATCTCTTTCACCTGTAAAGGGTTAACAAACAACACCTGACCAGAGGACCAATCAGGAAACAAGGTACTTTCAAATCTCAAGGGAGGGAAGTTTTGGGTGTGGGTCCTTTGTTCTGGGGCAGTGTGCTCTCTGGGCTCTGAGGGTGATCACACTATCTCCAGGCTCTCTAATCTTCTGTTTCCAATTTGTAAGTACAGGTAGAAAGACAATATAGGCTTTTACATTGTTTTTCGGTATTTGCAAGTGTGTAGTTTGCTGGAAATGTTTATTCATTTTTTATAAGTTAACAGACCCTGTAATATTTTCATCTTGATTAGAGACGATTTTTATCTCTTTTCTTTCTTTTTATTGAAAGCTTTCTTTTTAAGACCTGTTTGATTTTCTTTTCTAGTTGAGGCTCAAGGGGATAGGAATCCTGCTTGCGCAGATTACTGCTCTCTCTCAGGGAGAGTCTGGAAGGGGGGAAGTCGTGAATGTCCTCTCTGTTTCTGGCTAATTCAAGGGTTTAAAGTACTAGTATCTTCCAGGGAACCCCAGGGAGAGGAAGCTGGTGAGGAGGTTAAAGAGGCGGGAAGGGAATGGGTTATTTCCTTTGTTGTGAGACTCAAGGCATCTGAGTCTTGGGGTCCCCAGGGAAGGTTTTGGGGGACCAGAGTTTATCAAACACTCAGAGTTTTGATTGGTGGCAGCATATCAGATCTAAGCTGGTAATTAAGCTTAGAGGTTTCATGCAGGTACCCAACTTTTGGACGCTAAGGTTCAGATTTGGGAATTATACCTTATGACATGGATGCGCTAATTGTACATACTGCACACAAGGGAAAATGACAGCTTTATCTTCCAAGTTTCTTGCTTTTGTCAGGTTTAGATCAGTAATATTATCACAACCTGTTTTTCCTGTAACAGGAGTGCAATGCTCTGAAGCCAAGCAAATTCATTGTGACTATTTAAGAACTGTTTATGAGCTGGTGTTCTTCTACCATCTCTTTCAAAATCTGTTTGACAATGAGATTAAATAGATGTCACCAAACTTTCCATCATTATCCAAGACCTAAAGGTTGGGAATAAAGGAGAAAAGGAACATTTTATATTAATATCTCAACAAAAGTTATTATTTGGGTGAGTTTGTTTCATTTCAGCTGAACGCAAGTCTCAGAGTCCCTTAATGGTAAAGAAGAATCTAAAGTTGGGCTGAAATTCTATCAGATGCAAGGATTAGGAGAGGTTAGGGGTGTGTGTATGAAGAGTAGGGAAGAATTAGAATGCCAGGGGTTCCTATGGGGGGATTTAGAACATATTGGGCAGCACAGCAGCAGGGGAGTGAGTTGCACATAAGAGGTCCTTATAAGGAGGGAAGAGGAAAGCATGTCAGAAATATATGAAGTGGCAGAAAGAGCATGACACCATCCAGAATCTGTGCACAAGGGTGGGGAATTTCATAAATGGTCTTTGCCAGGAAGTGGGGTAGTGGTGAGGCAGAGGGAATGTCGTATTGGAAGTTTCACTGGGGAAAACAGAAAGGGATTGTGCTCTCTATAGTACTCTTGAAAATTGGAAAGTAACACTATGTAATGTTGGAGGTTTCTGCACAGAGGTGGGAGTGGAAAATCACTGCGTGAGGGCTCTGCTGAGGGGAATGAAAATAGTGTGAAAATACACCCTTTCCTCATACCCACCTGGAGACAGTACCACCCACAAGTCACTCACTGGTGGTGGGATTATTGGGGATAGTCTTTATATCTTGCATTGCAAAATAAACAAGAAATATACAGTGTGCTGTCAAAAGTTTGTATTTTCAGGACATGGTGAGTCGCCAACTCATTGGAAAGCTCTGCTTGATGTGCAGCAACAGTAAAAAAATGTTAGGATGTTTCAAGAAAGGTATAGAAAATAACACAAAAATGCCATTAAATCTGCGGCGTATTATCGCCTAAGCCAACAACGCCTAGGCCTAGGGTGGCAAATTTATAATATCGGCATTTTTGTAATCACGACACCAGTGATGCCACGATTCTACCAATCATAGCGCGTATTGAAACCACCAATGATGGCGCAACGCCATTTAGTAAACATACTCACGAGAATCCTAAATGTTAATAATATGACCAGAAGGAAGAAATTAAGCGGTTCTCAGTTTTGGATCTATGCGTGGTCCCGTGCTATAAGCGAAATCACACTATACAGACATGCATTCAAGCGAGGGTCTGCTGTACTTGTAATTTTATTTATAATAAAACTGGTAAATGTTCAATTATTTTAATGATATTTAGATTCATTTTTAGTTCAAATGAATTTGTAAAAAAACTAAAACAAGTTCATTGGGCCGGGGGCGGCAATTATTTCAGATCCTAGGGGCAGCAAAATCATTAATCCACCACTGCATTAAATAAGTCAATGGTAGACTTTCAGATATAATATGGTGCTCAGCTCTGGTGCCCTTATTTCAAAACAAATATAGAAGAGGCTCTGACAAAAATGAGTAGAGGCGGGAAAAGACTTGCTTGGAGAGAGACCGAAAAATTAGGACTGTTTAATTTCCAGAGAAAACAAATAAGAGAGAATATGATGGAGGTAAAAAAATAATTTATGGTTTTCAGAAGAAAAACTATTTACCCTCTCTCATAATCTGAAAACAAGGGAAAATTGGATTAAATTGAAAACATCACATTTAAACTGTTAAAAGAAAATCTATATGTGACTGAGTACAACAGCAGCTGAGCCAGCACTCTGGTCATTGCGGGTCAGAATGTATAAAGTTGGAGGAAAATGATATTGTAAATAAACAGAACAGGGTGGTTTATCAGCAACAAAGTCTCTGAGCCATTTGTGGGCTTGAACAAAGGCAGCAAACAGCCGCTTTGCCATACATTTGGGGCTTATCCAGGAGCTTAGCTGGCGCAAGGGGTTGGTGGCTTGGACAAGGAAGGAGACCTTACAATGGCTGGTATAATAGCAAGAAGAAGTGCAGAAGAGCCTGAAAAGATTCCAACAATCCCATCACACAGAGAGGCAGTAGCTCCTAGAGAAGGTGGTGACTCCTGTGGTGGGGGATGGCAACTGGGCACAGGGCCATGGGTAAGATGGGCCATGCAGATGACCTGATGCATTCCTGGGCACCTTTGAGAGGGTAGCTATGGGCACAATTTGGGATGAGGCAACTTGGCCTCTAATGCTGGCTCCCTATCTGTCCAGGAACACCCGAGTGGCTTATATGGCTCTGAGTCAGGAGCAAGCCAGAAATCACAAGGGCGGGGGCACCCTGTATTGGAAGGGGCTGTCCACTGAGAAGTACTGTTAAAAGTTCTGATCTGCAAGGTGGAGTGGGATTTGCCCAAAGGTTGATGGATTGAGTGACCCGCTGGTTGAGACCAAATACCCAAACAGTGAGGGAGATAATGGATACTCTGGTACTAGAACAGTTCTTTCAGGGCCTCCCCAGGAATATAAGAATGTGGTCAGGTGCAGCTCTGCCATTGTAGTGTTAAGTGTAGACAAGCCCTAATTAGTCAGAATGAAAGGGAGGAAAGGAGACTCCCCCAGGAAATTGAGGGCAACAGGATAGGAGTTAAGGAAGGAGGGACAGGGAAAACAGACAGCCCAAACTCCTTAGTAGAGGTCACAGGAACTGTGGAGTTCCCTGCTTCAGGAGTAAGACCCTGCAGCTGCATGTGCTCTGTATTCCTGACACCCTAATGAGCTAGCTAGGCTGCTTCATGGACTGCCCTGCCAGATTGGCTGAGGAGGCTAGCAAGCCACTTCTTAACCATAGCAGCAGCTGTAGCTCGCTAGCTCTTCCGTTCACACCCCCAACGGACTCTGCCTCCCTGTGCTCATCTCTCTCCAAGCTTTGCCTGCTTTGCTCCTCCACAGCTCCTGCCCAGATCCTGCCCTACATCCTGCCTTGTTCCCTTCTGTCCCAGCACTGCTCCTGCCTTCCCAACTTCTCATAACCTGGTGCCAACACTCAGCTCTGATTCCTGACTCAACTATGTCTTGACCCTTGGCTCTGGTATTCACACTGACTTTCAGTTCCAACCCTTGGCTCTGATTCATGATGCGAACTCTGTCTCAACTCCTGGGTCTGACATTCAGACTGTTACCACTAATCTGACTCCTGTTCTAACCACTAGGCACGACCGCCTACGACCCAGTCTCCTGACACCCACAATGCAGCCCCAAGGACAAGAAGCCCAAGCACAATTTGGATGGTTAGAAGAACCTGAGGCCCTGAGAAATCATGAGGATAAAGGGAGAGACCTCAATCCACCACCAGAAACAAAGAGAGAGAGTAAGGGGATCATGGTATGATGACTTGTGTGCAATGACAGAGCTGTGGGGGTAGCCCCCCCCCAAGTGACATTTCTGGGGGTGGAGAATGAGGGCCCCCACAAGGGTGACACAGACTATCACCTTAGGGACAGAGAGAGACCTCCACAGGGTGATACCTTTAGTAAGTGAGGAAGAGAACGGGGAAAATAAAATCTGGCCTGGTTATGCTGTCATCTACACAAGGTGACCTACAAGGGAATTTACGATATGATTCTAGGGCATGTAAAACATTGGTTCTATAACTAGTCTTCCAAAAACAAACAAAACATTTTAATGCTATCTCAGCTGTCTAGAAATAGAGCACACTTGCCTTGAGTTCATAATAAATTCAGTGGGGAATCTCAGATTGGCACAAAATCATTACTGGAAAGCACTGTGGACTTCTACAGCACAACAAAAATTGGACAAATCCAACCTACTTATAAAACTACCACTAACATTAGTTGATCATACACCATCGTTCAACCCATTCTATATTATCCTGAAGGAAAATCTGAAGCTCAATTTTCTCCCTGCAAATTCCCAGAATGGCTGATGAGCAAAGCTAGGATAATGATCCTCTTTCATTAATATGAAGAGAATACAACTTCTGGTGGTCTCTGAATCAAAGCTGAGTATATTTTTTCCACCAAAAAGCACTAGTAAACAAGAAACTAAAGACTAACAAAAAATAATTTTCTCCTACATAAAATTACTCCCAGTTTTCAGACTAATGGAGAAACTAAACTAAAACCCCTCACCTAAAACCAAATGACACTAGTTCAAGACTTAAAACAATAGGAGTCACTGCAGAAATATTGGAAAGCTTAACACGTTAGATTGCTGAACTTTCACACAAACAGACTTTTTCACCATTGTGAAACCTAAAGTAGACCCTCTGCAAATAGAGAATCAATGACTGTAAACTAGAAGCAGAAATTGGAAGAGGCAAAGCACAGTGCAGAACCAGAGAGAAATTACTAAGCAACCAATGTGATAGAGAAGAAATTGAAATGGGAAGACACATCCTATTTCAATGCTCAAAATAGGAAATCTCTCTCACATTTGCACCCAAAATTTTTCAAAAACGATAAAAGATTTTCCATTAAAAAGTGAGGAGAAAATCATGCATGCCCCTAGGTGAAAAGAAAAAGATGGCTGTGATCATACTGTGTAGGAACTTGCCACTGAATCAGAAATACTCCACAATGATAAATGGAAAGAGGTTATAACCTCAAATGCTACTTCTACTGTAATCTGGACAGATGTATTGTACCCACCTATGGCAGAGACCTGAGCGTTGTGAGGTCTTTTTGTACTTAATATTTTAGCAAAATTTGTATAGCTTGTCATGTTTCTAAGGTATTTTAATGAAACTGAAATTTATCTATGTGGGACCAGATAGAATTTATATGCAGCAAATGAGCAAGTCCTGGTTTTGAAAAGGGGTGTTCAGGACTGAACAGGAGATTACTAAGGAGGAATGTGAAAGCACATTGAAATTGTAATGTATTTTCTACACAGTAAAATTTGGAATATGAGTCAGACTCTTCAACTTCTAGAGATTGTCAGCCTTGTAGTATGACAGCAGCAACCAAATCACAGTAGCCATTTTCAAGAAACAGATTCAACACGAACAGTAGTTGCGCTAGCCAATTATACTTATAAGCAGATTTACTATACAGATTAAACATGCTACCTATTCTCTCCCTTAAAATTTTGGGCCAGATCCTCCTCAGTTGAAGTAAATAGAGCTCTACCCATTTACATATGGATCTGTCCCTATATATTCCAAAATATCCCTTTGGGTGGGATTTGATTAATTTTTAAAATCTCCACTATGTCCCAAATTAAGAAAAATTGGATCAAAATGCAGTTAGTATATAAAATTAGAAGCTGTGTTGTCTGTGAGGTATAACAAAAATAAGTGTCCAACTCAGTAAAGACATCATAGGCCTTTGGTTTGCAATGTCATGTAGATACATGGATTGCAAGGTCAGAAGGTGGTTGTAACCACGTCAGTCCCAGGATATTAAAGAGACAAGGTCACCCAGATCTGAAAAAGAGCCCTGGATAAAAGTGTCTCTCTCTCACCAGAAGAAGTTGGGACAATAAAAAAATATCAACCCACTGTGTCTCTCTAAGGCCAAAAGGGACCATTGTGATAATCTAATCTGACCTCTAGTATAACACAGGTCATAGAACTGCCTCAAAATAATTCCTTTTGAACTAGAGAAGATCTTTTAAAAAACAATCATTCTTGATTTAGAAATTGCCAGTAATGGAAAATCCACCACAAACCTTCATAAAGCATATGGAGTTTTGAAACATTATAAAGAAATTCACCAACTTGTGTGGCACTGGTCTGGTCTCTCCTATCATAGTTACCATGATTTAAGCCTGTGTATAAAACTCTCCACCAAATCATTCATTGCTCACATTAAATGTCTATCGCTAGTCATTACTGTGAACTTCTAGAATGCTTCAGAAACAAAGACTGGATGTTATTTTTTAATAGTTCTGAGGCACAAGTTCTATCAAACAAGAGTAATGGCACCTACCTGCTTCAGGATGTATTTCCAAATTATATTTGCTTCCTTTGTACTTTTGGCAAAAATAAGTAATAAATAAAATACATTTCTTGGCAATGTTCTATTCATGTTAACACTGCAGAACCCATACAGCTCTGGGAGAAACATTTGAATTCCATTATGCCTCATGCTTTATTAACAGAATTGTTAAGTTCCAATTTCAGAATTTTTATTACTGATAATGCATAAGTATGAAAGAGCCCAGCTTGACTTTCAGATCCCAAGCTGAGTTTGCAGAGCTGGCAATTAGAAAAAACATCTTTGTAATCTGAGCAGATCTCACAAGGAGTTAGTGAGCAAAAATAAACCCAAAAGTCAAGAATGTCATTTTTACAGTGTCACTTTCCAGAGTACAACCAGACATCAGAGTTTCAGAGTCTGCTCAATCTGAGGTTGTTACAAAGAACTCCTCCAGCCCTTTGGAATAATCATCCACAATTATTGGATATACAGTATAAGTCTCATAAATGAAGCGGCTAAGACATTGTGAGCACATTGCCAGGAAAGTGACTGACAAGGGTGTAGACATGGCTTGTATTAACTGGATAGCTGCTGCATGTTGACATGCAGAGCACCCACTGGAACATATCTATTTGTTGGTCAATGCCTGGTCAGGCAACATTCACTTTCATGCTTAAAAGACAATCTAGCACCCTAAATTGTTGAAGATTGTTGAGTATTATATAACTCTTTTCACTGATATAGTGAGATCATCCTCTTGTGCACAGCAAGGACTGAGATTTTTCTGTTTATTTGTTTCCAGCCACTGAGGGTAGCTATTCACTTGTACTAATAAGGGATCTCTTTTGATTTTCCTCTGTATGACAGCACTTGTTGAAACAAGTCTTCATATTGGGACTTATTGAATATCTACAAGGATCTCGCTCTGTAGCATCTTCTTAATGCCAATGGTCAGAATGAGGTGCCTTTATTGTCATAACTACAAGAAAAACTATGAAGAGAACCCAGATTGCAACTATGCAATGTCAGTATTAGAATAGCTTTCTTGGCATTAAAATGGCTGTCTTCCCATTTACTTTAATGGCCTTTAGGATCAGACCCATATAGCTCAAAATAGCATGATGGGATTATAATTTGAGAAACTGAAGTTATGGAGTTTGTCAGTGACTTCAACAGGAACAGGAACTGGCCCTCAGAGACTTGGATTCTAGCCATTTAGGAATCTTACCAAGACCCAGCAAAACTGAATTACACCTCGATATAAGACCAGGAGAACAAGTTAGTAAACAAAGGCAATAGCTGAAAAAAATCTGGCTGTTATATGCAACATGTTGCGACACAATACAGATAATGGATGGTAAGTATGGAAGGTATAGGGCAATTTTGTTTTCATATAAGTAACATGTCTTAGCCTTTCTTGTGCATTCATATGGTCTGTTATTCCTTGTTCTATTAGGTCACTAGTATTCCTTGGGGGGGGGGGCAGGGTTATTATTTTGCCTGTTTCTTTATACTTGATTTTATATATAAAAATAAATCTTTTCTCTTACCCTGCGTTTGCTACCAGATATATTTTGTAATAAGTAGTCTGCCACCCTACCACCTTTGCTCTCTGCCTCATTAAACAATACAAAGGAGACATTTTTCAACTCTGCCCTGAAAAGTTTGAAAACTAAAAGACTAGGTGCTAGCAGTGATTATTGTGATATCCTGTTTAAGAACCAACCTACGTGATACGGACAGAATTTGCTATGGAGGGAACGTCCATTAAAACCATATGTCAGAACATGAGACATAGAAGCTTCTATGTAATTTGGGGAAGATGCTCTACTGATGAGCAAGGGAGCAGCACGGTGTGAACCAGACACTCACGTATTTAGGTGTGTTGATACCTTGTCCTTGAATATTTGAGACACTTGAACAGGCAGCACATTCAGCACCTGCTCAGTGGCTCTGGTGATGGTCAGTGAGGGGCATGAGGAATCGAATTTCAGCTCAGCTGAATTTTATTGAGCCATTGTGGCCTGAGAATGCCAGGCCTCCCTTCTCAATGACATTCAGATACACAGAGCTCAGTCCTGCTTTTGCCATCTCCTGGGCTGACTCTCTCTAAGTCTCTAGTCATGTTGGTGCCTGCATCAGTTTGACACTTTATAAAGGATTTTTAATACTCCCAAAGTGAGATGACGGACAGTGCTGATCCTGTATCCAGCTTCATCTTCAGTCTCTCTCCGACTACCCAGGGTGTTAACCAGATTATATTTCTATCAATCTTGTGCAAAGCTGAATACTTTTAAATTGGCTGCCCCACTCTCAGTGACTGCATCACTATCTGTATCCACAGCATGCATATTTTTATTTAGTCTCCTGTCCTTCAAGAGTGATTTTTCTTTACCCTTCTCTAAGCAGCAAACTCTTTGGGATGTGCCTTTTTTTTAACACCTTCTCAAACACTCACCTTGAAATTTACATGCAGCAGGGTTACAGAAAGGTCCCCTTCAACAGTAACACGTTTTTGCCCGCTTAGAATTCTTCCACTTAACATTCGGTTCTGTGATTATGTTATGCTGCTTGCCTTCTGTCTTAACACGCGGCTGAAACTCGATTGCATCTCTTGCTGCAGTTTCTATAGACACAGCAATTTCAATGGCGTGGTGAAATTTGAGGTCTGATACAGTCAAAATCCTTGTCTGTGAACTTTCAGGATACATTCCACATCCTAATCTATCTTTCAGTGCTTCATGCAAACCATCATGAAACTGGGAGTTTTCTGACAATGACTTTAATTCTGCTGCAGTGCAAGAAAGGAAAGTGATTTGCCCTCATGTTGATTTCATTTATGAAACCTGAACTTTTATAACTAGTGGCGTGGGTGATAAACGTTCTTGCAGAGTATTTATAATTTTGTCATTATTTTAACAGCTGTGCTTTCTGGAGCAGGCAAATGGAGCAGTAAACTATATGAGTTTTTTGCCTCACATTAAATTTCATCAAGCTTGGACTCTTCTCTGGCTCTCTCTCATTAATTTAAAAATATTACTCCAGCCTTTGTATGTATGTTGGCCAGTCTCTTATAGAAGTATCAAAGGTATCATTTTTCCCATAGGCACCTGCCATTCTTCCAGTGCAACTAAACAATATATAGTATTTGGGCTCCAGGCCTAGTTCTGCTGGGCTGGAAAATGAAGCATTTTCTGCTATGCCGTGTATTTTTGCCCCTTTCTCTCTGCAAGGTTAAACATTACTAAGCACCAACTGTAGTGTCTTTATTAAGCAGTGAGTAGACACTGAAGTAAGCAAGAGCCATACAAACCCTATGTGTGGAGGGGCTGGGGTGGGAAGAGTGTTTCTTTATTAAAGGAACAACTGAAATACAGCAGAGATTCAATGCAATCAATGGCTGAGGTGACCCACATCAGTGATACCTATTACATCTTACAGCAGTGACACCAGCCAAAGTCTTCTCAGCATTTTGCTAAAAGGTAGGGAGGGTGTGTGGTGGTTTTTATTTAGTGGGAGAGTCTTTTGTTAAGATTGAACAGTGGAGGGGTGGCTTTGAGTTGGAGCATTTTGTGAATTAAAATTAAATAAATACAATCAGAATCATTACTCAGTTTAATTCTGTATTGGGTTGCCAATTTTGGTTGGACATATTCCTGGAGATTTCATCACATGACATAATCTTTAGGATCTTATTCAAGAGTCTCTACACAGGATCCAGCAGGTGGTAAAATTGTCTGGGCCTGAGCAGCCCATTCTGGGGAAATATCTGTTGGCAGAGTCTGGGATGGTTGGTGGAGAAAAGTTGTCTGAAAATCTCCTGTGGAGTTTCCCCAAATTATCCCATAGCACACTGGTGGAATGAGCTGTGGTTTCTCCCTCAAAGTCAGCAGCTCATCAGGATCCCAAGTAAGCCCTGTCCCTCCACACTGGCTCCAGGAACCCTGCCTTCAGCCCAATCAACCCTTTGGTCATCTAACAGCATGACTTCAGTGAGCTGTCCTTTTAGGGCTCGCCCCAAGTGACCTTGTTCTTAATCCCCTGGAGGCGGTTTCCTAAGCATGGAAGGACCATGGTAAGGTTAGAAACAAACTGTCTGCCTGATTTTCTACAGGACTCCAGGGAGTTTGTTGCATATCCCTATAGACACCCTGCCACACACCATGAATTGCCATCCCCATATTGGAGTCTCCTACAGAGTCCAGATAGGGAGGATTGATGCCACTGAGGTGACTGACCCACCTTTCCACATTCATGTGGCTAATGTTAATAACTGATCTACAAGGAGGGGCAGGAGCCCATTGGATGTCTGTGATGGGTGGGAGAGAGAAAGGGAAATCTGTGTGGGGTTGAGCAGAAACATATATGCATTCTTCCTAGGGGGTATAGGATGCTGGCATCAGGATTCTCTTGAGACAGTGGGCATTTAGGGGTGCGTCAAATAATGGACATACATTGGGTCACTGTAGGGTATGCTACAACGGGATTTTCTGCAAGAAGATGAGGGGAGCAAAAAGTCTCCATGTTTCCCATGGCAAGCTAGGAATACACCATGCACTATACACACAAGGCATTTAGATCAACAGAACAAAACATGAAGGCAGGATAATTTCCTTCTATATGCTAGGAGTATGATTCTGATTTTACCTATCCTGATGTGCACCAGGGTAACTCTGTTGTCTTCAGTGTCTATCTGTTGTGAGATACTTTAATCCTGTGGGTTGAATAGTATCACCTTTCAGCAAAAAGTACTCAGGTGAATAGAAGTGCCCAGGTTGATTGAACAGAGATATAAAGGACAGACGGACATAAGTGGTCACACCTAAAAAGTCTCTTCAGGTTTGAAAGGTTGTATCATTTTGAGAAATATATTCCCTACACATATCAAGGTAGGAGCTATCACTGGAGCTGACTCGCTCTCTCAATTTGCAAGAAACTTTTATTAGGGTGGTTGTGATTTTAAAACAAAAAATTTTCTGTAGTGTTCTGGGGGAGGTGGTGGCGAATGGAAATTAAAAGAAAAGATGGACCAAACTCAAAGAGGAAAACAGTGAAAAAACTCCATGTAGCAGCAGGAACTACAGTAATGTATTTTCACTGAAATCCTGTCTTGTGAACACATACAGCTTTGAAAGGCAATGGAACTAGTGTGGTTCTGCTGCAGAGCCCTGCTCTGGAGGACTCCATCCATGGTAGCTTAGGGAAATTTTGTGGAGTAAAGTAGGAAAAGATGAGAAGGGACATAGATGGACATCTAACTATACCCCCGAACAGAAGGTAGGAACAATGGCAGCTGGTGCAGCCCACAGGCTGTAGTAGCAAACGTGCAATTGACTTTGCTGCCTTGATGGGTAGATTCAAATCTCTGGCCCTTCTGGATAGCTTGTGCAAAAGTCCTGTGTACCTAAAGCTTGCCCAGAAGAGAAAAGTTAAGTCTTTATAAAGGGGAAAAAATGACAAAATAAGTCCACTGACTGAAGCATTTTGTATAATGAAGAAGGCTGGAAACACAGCAAAGAAATGAAAAAAGTACCCTTCAGGAACCATTACAGCAGAGGGAACACACTGGACAATGCTCCTGGATCTTTAGGGAGCACAGTGTGGCCGTTACACCACCCTCAGAGAGGTTATCACATGCTCTTCTCTCTGCACTCCACCAACTCTGGCACCCCACCCAATTTCAAAGGCTAGTGCCAGTGCAGCACTAGCTTTGAAAATTGTTGTACACCCTGAGAGAAGGAGTCCCACTATACCCAGTCTCTTAGCTATGTAGGCAGACAGTTTCTATATAAATAGCTCCCACAGGGGTGGGGTGTCAGAAAGGGAGAGAAGCTGACTGGGGAAAGAGAAAGAAAACTGCAAAGACAACTACAGATAAGTAAGTTTTTCTGTTCAGTTTTCTGTTCCTCATCCTGCAATGGAAAAATCTTAAGAGACCGTGGATGTAACATGCAATACGGATAAGGAAGAAGGCTTACCTTATAGGAGAGTTTCAATTTTTAATCTTCTGCCCCAAGGACACCACTGTCTAAGCAGCCAAGTCCTATCTGCAGTGCCTAATGGAAGCAGGAGGTGGAGAAAAGACCCCATTGCAGCGGTACATATTTAGCTGGTGAATAAGCAGATGCCTTAGCCTTCTCTGCCCAGGAGGCTGAAATTCTGTTTATGAAGGGCCCTCTACCATAAATTCGAGAGACACAACCTGCTTTTTTATAAAACAAATTAATAATTTCCTTAATCCATCATTGGGAAATAAAAAGCTTTGACGCTTTAATTCCCTTTCTGTGACCATGGCAACAAGAAAAGGGGGAGCAGGGGGCTTAATTTTCCCTTCCATAGGAATTTAGATAAATAGAACATTAACATTCTCTGGTTGTAAGTGAGTATCTCCTGGAAAGGAGTAGAGAGAGTCAGACAAAAGCCAGGTAGCACAATAGTGTGATTAAGGTAGAAACGGGAGTTAGGGATAAACTACAGTATTTGGGGTGGGGTGGGATGGGATGGGGGGGTTGTAGAGGGTATGGAGAAGGTAAAATACAATGATGGCTAACCTCAGTTCAGCCATCCTTTAGGGAGAAGAATCAGCTCACAAAAAGTTATACTTTGAGAAAAAGTTGCAGGGAGACTTCCCATAAAAGCTCAGAAAAGGGAGCCCCTTAAAACCCTTAGCACTAACCCTACATCTCATTGTGGAACAACATACCCATTTCCAGAAAAACAACCCTTTTCACTACAGCATTACAAAAAAAACAGAATAAAAGGATGAAAGGACACAGCTCCTAATATATAACATAGTTATGTACAGCGTAATAGAATTAATCAAACCATATGTTAGATACAAATGAAAGATATACTAACAACAGTACGGTAAGTGCTCAGTATATCAGAGTATTTGGAGCCCTGTCTAACTATTGGGAGTGCTATTCACTTCAGAGGGGCCAGGATTTCATTGCTGGAGTTCATCATTGTTCATGAAGGAAACTGTTTATGGGGCTTCAGATATTTAGAGATGAGCTCATCATATTCTTTTTTGCAAGTCCAGAATCTCTAAGAGGCAGGTCCTGATCTCCTTACTCACAATGACTAGCACCTCACTCCACAAGGAGTTCTATTGACTCAGGGGACTCATATTTCACTTCGGTGGGACTTGTTGAGGAGGAGCTGTCACTCACCATGAGTAAGAGTCTCAGGACTGGGTTCTAACCCTTATAAGCCAAAAAGTGGACTAAGCCCAGTATTCCAGCCTTAGCTGGGAGGACACCCCTCAAAGATGAAGTATAAAATTGAACTGTAAATGTTCTTAGGGTGGTACTTGTTCACAAATCTGCTAGGTTGGCTGATTTGTTTAATAAGAAACATGCTTAATACCAGTTTAGTTTTTGTTATTTTATGTGTAAATTCTCTTAGTTCCTAATTCGTAGTGCTGGCACCTTCTCCATGTTGCATCCAATGACAGTTAGAAATACAGTAAATACTGCCCTAATACATTTCCTAATGTAGTAGGGTTGCTGTTTGCTGAGCACTTCCCCATGGCCAGAGGTTGCTTTGCAGGAACTCAGCCCCTATTAGTCCCTTCTCGCCAGCCCTTTAAAAATTCCACCCTATCTTTCACTTGGTTAACAGCACCCCCACCTGGGGCTGGCCTAAGAACAGAAGTGATTCAAACAATCCTCAGGTTCCTAAAATAAAGTCCATAACCATAACACACCAGTTAATACTCAGCACTTAAAACCCTTAGCACTGGTTCTTGTCCCACACCCTTCCTTTGTCCTAATCCGCTCCATCTAAAGCCAGCAGTCCCAGCACTTTCTGGCAGGAGCCCTGGCCCTGGCTTCCTTCTCTTGTCAACCGCAGCTTCCTGCTGCTCTTTATATGGAATCCCCATATTCAACCCAGATGTGTCTCTTTAGTAATCAAGGTTGGCTAGCCTTAGGCCCTCCAGTCTTTAAGAGGCGAGCCCTCCATTACACCTAATAATTTCCAGGTAATCAATAACTTTAGCTGCCACCAGGATGTAATACGATCATGAGAACATAAGAACGGCCATAATGGATCAGACCAAAGGTCCATCTAGCCCAGTATCCTGTCTTCCAACAGTGGCCAGTGCCAGAACAGGTCATAGAACAGGTAATCATCAAGTGATCCATCCCCTGTCGCCCAGTCTCAGCTTCTGGCACCAGTAGGACAGATGTTTGCTATGAATAGGAAGAGAGGTATGCACAAGGCTACTCTATATTAAAACATGGCCCACACTCTGAAAATGTCTAGGAACCTCTGGCTTAGGTAATGGCAAATTTTCTAGAACATGCCTGAGTGTTGTCTCCATTCTGTGGGGATTGGTCATGTCTGCTGAGACTTTCAGAGTCCCCATTTTCTCTTTCCCTATGCGTATATCTGAGATGCACAACCTTCAAGTAGAGAGTAGAACTATCACTGATAACAGGAGGCCACTCCAGGTATCATGTCCTGCACCACCTGTTGGCTCACCTAGGTGACTGCTGCCATGCTCTTGTATTTTACCAGAACATGAAAACCCAAGAAGGAGGCTTTGCTAATAGCAAAGAGGCTCTAGGAAATAGATGCTGCAACCATATTTTTCCTGGGGCCAAAGAGAGGTTTCTAAAGGGGCTAGCTCAGCTGTCAAGAACCAAGTGTGTAGAACAATGATTTGTACATATTCATCCACTAAAGGAAGAGTTGTACTGAAGGAATTATATCTAGGCCTCACTCCTTATAAATCCAAAACTTCAAAGGGAACTAGAGAAGTGTCACAAAATGAAGACATTTGAAACAGATGTATCTGTTAGTGATTGGTTTGATAGCAGCAAACTCTGAGTAGTTCCATTACACCAGCACTGCAACCTGAACATTCCATAATAGAATTACAATTAACACATTTCACTGTCACCACATTGTTACTCTTAATTTCTTTTGCCATACACTATTACTTGTGGAAATATTCATTTACCAACAAGTTCAAAGATGATTAACACTAGCTGATCCCCATTAAAATTAATATCTGTGTCTTTTACACTTCATTCCAGCCCGTAAATCAATATAATTCTTCATTAAAGACAGAAGGGTATTAGTATTTATCCCAGGATGATGTCATGGTCAAGCCCCCTTCATGGCTAAAGACTCTATCGCAGGGGTAGACAACCTCTGGGACACGGCTCGCTAGAGTAAGCAGGGCCGGTTCAGCCAATCACGGCTCCCGCTGGCCACGGTTAGCCACTCCAGGCCAATGGGGGCTGCAGGAAGCCACGGCCAGCACATCCCTCAGCCCGCACTGCTTCCCGCAGCCCCCGTTGGCCTGGAGTGGCAAACTGCGGCCAGTGGGAGCTGCGATTGGCCAAACCTGCCGACATGGCAGATAAACAAACTGGCCTGGCCTGCCAGGGTGCTTACCCTGGCGAGCCATGTGCCAGAGGTTACCGACCCCTGCTATATCTCATAGCTGCTACAAGAGTTAGGTGCACCTGTCTAACATCTACAAGAAAAGTCATGGGGTCAGTGGGAAGAGTGGATTTTGAGTAGTGTCGAAAATATTCACCCACCTTTGAGTAGTTTTACCTTAATGTCTGTGGATCTATGCGCCATAGGTTGACATTTACATATCAGTGTTTCTTACAGGAGAACCAAGTATCAGTGTTATCTTGTTATGAACATCAGACACAGAATAAGGATATCTGTAAGAACATACCATTAGAGCACTCTCTCTTTAGCCCAGTGAGGCAGCCCATTTGTTCAGATGAGTGAGTATGGCTGAATTTTCTTAGATTTAGACAAAAAGTGTGTTCAAGAAGAATGACAGAAGTAAAGACGATGTGAAACCCAGTATTCTGTGAATATTATTAGGGATATGACTTTGGGTGTGTCTGTGAGGGGAGTAAACATAAGCATAATTGTGTATTGATGGTGGATACTATTTGCAGTTTATGATGTTTTTAAGTGAGGTTAACAAAGAAGCCATGATGCAATGTAGAGTGGGCCTCTTTTTCTACATCATATTGAAATACCTCTCTTCTTTGCCAATGAAAATATACCTGAAGGCCTATTGAACTGTAGGAAAAGTCTGATGGGATTGATCCTTATCTTAAATAAACAAATACCACTAACCAGTTTTAAGAGTGTTGTATATCTAAATGATTCACTGCAATATCCTCTTCCTTTTTGCCCCTCTGCCCAGCATCTCCTTGTGACATCAGGGCTGTGTCTAGCTGCAGATGCCACAGCGCAGTGAATGACAAAAACTGCTTCTTGTTGCAGCTGCTGAAAATTAAGGAAGATATCACCACTCATCTTTCTCCATGGGCCACCATCTCTCAACCTGGGGGTGGCCTGGAATTTTTGTACCAGCTCTCTCACATAGTACCTGCTATCAGGACAGTATCCTCTCCTTGTAAGTACCTGGATAGAAAGGATTTGTATTTCAGTTGCATCACAGAGCTGGAAGGAACCTCGAGAGGTCACCTAATCCATCCCTCCATGCTGAGACAGAATTAAGCATACCTAGACCAAACCCAACAGGTTTTTACTTAACCTGTTCTTAAAAACTACCAATGACAGGGATTCCACAACCTGTTCCAGAGCTTAACTAGCCTTATAATTAGATAGTTTCCGCCTAATATCTAACCTGAATAATTCCTTGCTGGAAACTAAGCCCATTACTTCTTGTCCCATTCTCAGGGGACATGGAGAACAGTTGCTCACCATCCTCTTTATAACAAACTTTTACATAAACTGAAGGCTGTCATTTTTCCTCTCAGCTCTCTCTTCTCAAGACTACACATCTTCAAGTCTTTCAACCTTTCCTCATAGGTCAAGTTCTCTAAACCTAAATACTCTTCTTAGGACTCTCTCCAATTTGTCCATACCTTTCCTAAAGTGTGGGGCCCAGAACTGGGCACAGGACTCCAGCTGAGGCCTCACCAGTGCCAAGAAGAGCAGGACAATTACCTCCCATGTCTTACAAATGACACTTCTGTTAGTACACCCCATTTAGTGCCATCAACACTAGTTTTCATCCAACCCCACACCTTAGAGAGTGAAAGGGGGGAGGCAGACACTGATGGTTCCTCTCTCCCTGAAAGAGGTCACTGATGGTGGTGGTACTGTCTCCACTCCCTGAAAGGAGAAATGGCAGTGATGGGAAATTGCTTAAGGAGGAAATGTGATGAAAGGTATGTGGCTGAGACATGAGCCCCATTTATCCTGATACTTGTAGGCAATGATAGATGCTTTAACGACCAGTGACGATGCTGAGGTGTTGGAAGGGATTTCATTCCAGTGTATCCTTCTCAGACTCTTAGGATTGAATCAGATCTGCTGGCAAGAGTGTATTGCTAGAGGAAGGTGGGTTGAGAGAATTCCTTTATTCATCCTGGTTGCCTGATCTCCTTTGATTTACAGCATCTGCAGAATATTTTACTATTTGCTAAACTTCTCCCTCTACAGCCCTGACAGCTTCTGCCTAAAATAGGAAGAGAAAATAGTAAATTTCAATAGATGAACCTTTTCAAACGGGTTAAATAAAATCTTTATGAGAAAAAATAAAACCAAAATTGATCTTGCGTGTAACTTAGCCAGCCAAGGAATAAAATGTAAACATTCATTTATATTAATTCATTGATTAGTTGATTTATAGGCATAGTGTCCAAAGCAGCTGCAGGATATCCACACTTTAGGAGGTAATGGCCTCTTTTCCCTTGGTCAGGGGCAGAGTACATTTTGCATGCCTAAATGTCACTGACCACAGCAACCGGAAATTCAGCTGCTTGGGCCTCTGTGTGGAGCTTCATGCAGCATCACAGACTTTTGAGACTGACCATTTGGGTTCTACTACATACAGCAAGTAGTAATGCAACTGGGACAACAGAGAGTGGTCTTCATTCCAAAGCCACAGGTGCAGGATGAAGCATTAGCTGACATATGCAAAGCAAGCAAGTAGATGAGGGCTTGTCTACACTGTCAAGTTTTTTCGATGAAACTAATGTTGCCAAGGAAATAATCGACAAAAGCAAAGTCACCAAAGCGTGTCTACATTTGCTCCCTCTGTCAACAGATCATGTCCACAACTGGGGCACCTTTGTCGACAGTGAGAACAATGGATTGTGGGTATGTATCCCATAGTGCCCGGCGGCACCATCTGTTGCTAGATGTTGTGGGAATGCAGAAACAGAGCGCAGTGCATCCTGGGATGTGCATAATGTACCATCATGCACTGCTTTGTGTCCCACCCCTCCAAAGGTCTCTGGCTTCCTTTTGTGCCATTTTCCCAACTGTTATTCTTTTGTAGTGCATGCCAGCATCTGCAGTGAGAGAGGACGGATCCCACACTTTTCTCCTATGCGCTGTTAGCTGTCGTGAGGACATCGCACATGGCAGCACAGTTACTCTCAGAGTTACTCGCAAAGTTGTCAGAGGATGAATCACAGGTATCCGAATGTGGTAAGGACAGCAGCAACTTAGCAGTGTTTTGTGCATTCACAGAGCAGCTGCTTATGGTAGACCATCGCTTTTGGGCTAGGGAAACGAGCACTGATTGGTGGGATTGCACTGTCATGCAGGTGTGGGATGACGACCAGTGGCTACAGAACTTTAGGATGCATAAAGCAACCTTCATGGAGCTACATGCTGAGCTGGCCCCTGACCTGTGGCGCAAAGACGCCAGATTGAGAGCTGCCCTTCCGGTAGAGAAGCATATTGCAATCACTGTGTGGAAGCTGGCAAATCCAGACTGCTACCAGTCAGTCGCAAATCAATTTGGAGTAGGAAAGTCCACTGTTGGGGTTGTATTACTCCAAGTGTGCAGGGCAATAAGTTGCATCCTGCTGCATAGGATCATGACTCTGGGAAATGTACATGAAATAGTGGATGGCTTTGGAGAGATGGGGTTCCCTAACTGTGGCAGGGCACTGGATGGCACCCACGTTCCAATTTTAGCGCCAGACCACCTTGCCTCTGAATACATCAATAGGCAGGGATACTTCTCATGGTGTTGGAGGCACTTGTGGATCACTGGAGGTGTTTCATGAACATCAGTGCAGGCTGATCTGGAAAGGTGCATGATGCACGCATCTTCAGGAACAGTGGCCTGTACAGAAAGCTGCAGGCAGGGACTCTCTTTCCAGGTCATAAGTTCACAGTGGGGGATATAGAAATGCCCATAGTAATCCTGGGAGATCCAGCTTACCCTTTACAGCCCTGGCTCATGAAACCTTACACAGGGCACCTGGACAGCAGCAAGGAGCATTTTAACAACAGGCTGAGCAGGTGCCGCATGGTAGTCGAATGGGCCTTTGGCCATTTGAAAGCTCACCGGAGGTGTTTAAATAGCAGGCTAGACCTTACAGAGGATAATATTCCCATGGTCATATGCATAATTTGTGTGAATCTCAGGGTGAAATGTTTGCTCAGGTGCAGAGCACTGAGGCAGAGCGCTTAGCTTCACAGTTTGAACAGCCAGATGCTAAGGCTGTCAGAGGAGCCTAGAGGGCTGCTATTAACATCAGAGAGGCTTTGAGGAACCACTTTGACAATGAAGGGCAGTAACACGTCTGCTTTGGAGTTGCTTGCCTGTTGCCTCTATGTACAATTTTGGGGCTCAAGATCTGTGCAACACAATGCTTTAGAAGCCTGTTCCTGAGAGTGAATTTATTGCTATACGCTTTTGTAGAACACAGAATAAAAACGCTGTACCATTAAATACCATAGTCTTTATTTATTGTTAAAAAGGGTAAAACCTCACAATTGTGTGCAGCTCCAGCTGTTATTGTGCAAGCTGTGAGAGGGGGTGGAGTGATGGGAAGTGAAAAGGAATGTGTGGGCATAGAGGGGGGTGAGCTTGGCAAAGAATTGTGCATCTGCTCCAGTGGCGCTCAAACTCGGATCCGCTCAGTCTGCAGCTGTATCAAGGACTTGAGCATCTCTGTCTGATCCTCCATAATGTTTATCATCCACTCTGTCGCTTGCCTAATGAAAGCAGCATTCTCTTTTCTGTCCTGCCTTTCGGCTTCCCAGCACTCTTTCCATTCCCTGGTTTGTCTCTCATCGTACCGTAGAACCTCGTGGAACATGTCTTCTTTGCTGCACTGAGGTTTTTTTCTTATCTGCCACAGCCGGTCTATATGGGTGCATGATGTGTTCTTCAAAGTCTGTGCTGAACAGAAGCAGGGTTGTTACATTCCAGCAAACGATTGAAACATTTTAGTAAAAAGGGCATTTTGCTAGTAGAAATCACTTTCTCTTTTAGACTCGAGGCAGACACAGCACCCCAGTCATGGTGAGTTTCGGGAGTGCAGGGAAGGCTGTTGTCCATATGAACAAAAGGTCATGGCTTGCAGGGCAGCTTTGCAGGGAACTCATACTAAAATTATCCCACACTTTTTCACAGGCGGCCAACCTGCTGGCTGACATCTCGCTGCTGCGGGTGACCAGAGAAACCAGGGCTCAGCTGCTGAATGGTTGCAGCTTCCACCCCGGTCTAAATACAACTCAGCTATGTGCCACTTTGGTCCCAGCTTGTGATTGCTAAATGGCACGGTACATGTTTCCTATAATGGGGGAACTAACAAGGCTGCAATCCCTTGGAATCTGTGGCAGAGGATTAACAAGTACCTCTTGGAAACTTTCCAGAGCCTCTCTCTGGAGGATTCCCTGCAGGTTTCAATGTCCATCGATCTCTACTTGGCCATGCAGATTAGCTACACAAGGCAATGTCCAGCTCACTGAAAACACTACCTGCCTCCCACTTTTCGATTCCCTAAACAAGCCACAGCAACTTACATGGAGTCTCATCTGCTTCTTGCTCTCCATTGAGCACTTCTGGAGTGAAGAAAAGTTCCTGGCTGCCTGCCCGACTGGGTGACCCTGTTGGGAGCACCACATCCTCATCTAACTTGTCTTCTTCATCCACAATTTCAGCCTCCAGGTTACCCCCTTTTCCAGCTGCATGTGAAGTATCCACAGGACAACTGGCGATGGAGATGGGGTCACCACCGAGGATAGCATTCAGCTCCTTATAGAATCAGCAGGTCTTAAGTGCACCATTGGAGTGATGGTTCACCTCCCACACCTCATGGTACGCCTGCCTCAGCTCCTTTATCTTCGCTCTGCACTGCTGCATGTTCCAATCATAGCCCCTTTCATACAAGTCTCAAGAAATTTGCCAATATGTTTCCTGATTCCTACGGGTCACTCACAGCTGTAACTGAACAGACTCATCTCCCCATATACTGATCAGATCCAACAACTCAGCAGTGGTCCAAGTGGGAGTGTGTTTTGTGAGACAGCCAGCCATACTGACCTGGGAAGCTCCTCTGGGAAGCCAGCAAGCAGGAAATGAGATTTAAGATTCCCAGGGCTTGCAAGAGGGAGGGGTGGGTTGGCTGCAGAGCAGTGGAGTTCAAACCGCTGACCAGAGCGGCAGCATGGGAATTGTGGGATATTTTCTGGAGGCCAATAAAATAATAAAAAAAACCCCAAAAACTGTGGTGTCTACACTGGCTGTTTGTTGACAATAAAGGGAGGGGACAAGACAAAAGTCTCTCGCGGGGTGGAAGTTTTTTGTCACCAAAACTTGGTGTTTTTTTCAGAAAAAAGCGACCTTGCAGTGTGAACGCTGTCGCTGTTTTGTCTCTAAAAGCCAGTTTTTGGTGACAAAACTTGCAGTTGTAGAGAAGCCCTAAGCCGTCCAAAGCAAATGCTTAATATCACTTGGGCAAACAGCTTCTGCTGAGTGTGAAACATTCATTCCAGATCATAAACATTAACAAGCAATGATAGAAGTTTGCCTCAATAACAGCTCCAGGGAAAGGGTGACTGATACTTTTCCTCTTGGAACAAAAAGCTGGAGGGAAAAGCAACCTTTCCAGTGGATCCTTGGCAGCAGCAGCAGCAATTCCGACCAGTTTCTTATCAGTCATATTGTTGGCAACCCAGAGAAGGCCCCTCCCAGGGGCCCACAAGTTTCCCTGTAAAACAATCAATGGAGCCCAGCCAATAAGCATTCACGTTCCCTGGACGGGGTGAGGGGGGGGGAATAGTGAAGGTTTCCCTATCAGCCAATTAACCAAACCATTAGGAAGTCTTTTTAACCATTGTCTGTTGTCAAATGTTCCTCACAGGGCACCCTGAAGCTTCACAACAGCTGGTCATCCCATAACCTCTGCTGAAGTGTCCCATCCCTCTCTTCAAATAGGTAAAACTGAATACTTGGTTTATGCCACAGGGGCCCTTGCAGGAGAATCTTCATGCTGTTCCTGCTGTCACGCCCCCTGTAAACAAGCAAACTATCCCTGGGGGGGGGTTCTAACTTCTAGAGGGGTCACGAGAATGGTTGCCTCTCCCAAGGCCTTGTAGAAATGATTCTGAGATCTCTCTGCAGGGAGCAGACCCACACAGTTCTCATGAGGATGAGACTGTAATCTTCCGAGAATGTGCTTGAATCCCTTCCCTTCCCCTGGGCTTCAAGAGGATGAACCTGTGATCTCTCTCCAGGGAGCATTTAGTCTTTCATTTTTTTGCTTTCAACAATTGTAACTGGTTCTGCAAAGCCTTTTTTGTTACAGCTTTTTGCAAACATATAAATACATTTACAATCTGTCCAATGAGAGAAAACGATGAAGCATAATCACCCCAAATTGAGTGCATTCAGAATAAATCACCTACCACAATAGACTGTCTACAACAGACCACTAACAATCCACTCCACTCGAGGCTCATAGAAACTGACATTCAAAGTCACATGCCCAAGTATTCACAGAAACTAAATTTTAACTTCACAAGTATGAGTATTCACACCAATCAGGGACCTGAAACAAAACCATGTGACTTCTCTGATCAGTCACAAATGACCATCACAGCTCAAACAGGAGTCATTAAGCAAATACTCAAAAACAGTTGTTTACAATCAATACAAAGACTGAGTAATTTCAACTAAAGAATGAACGTGAGGAAATCACCATCTGATTGTGCAAAGGGGAACCAAATTCACTGTTGTTATTAATCATGTTTATTACAGTAGAGCCTGAGGACCAACCAAGAATGGCACCACCTTGTGCTCAGTGCTGTGCAAATACAGAGTTGCAGACTGTCCCTGCCCTGAATGACTTACAATCTAAATAGACAAGACAGACACAGGGTGGGGGACCAGGTAGAACACACAAGCGGAGTGAGCCATGTGATGGCAACAAACAGTTAGTTCTATAATGAGGATGATGATTTGAAGTTGGGGGTTACTTATGAGGGGATCAGAAAGAAAAAGAAAGAAAGAACGGAAAGAAAGAAAAGGGAAGATGGGTGAGGACAGGGCAGAGAAGCAGAAGGTTAGGGGGTAGGTGTGGAGTATAGCTGGATAAGTGATTCTCTGTGAATTACTTGCTCAGCTCCATTTGCAGAAATCACTTCTTCAAAAGCTTGCAGATGTTAAATCAACCAAACCACATCAGAGGCCATGTCTTGGAGTGCGGTCTGGCCTTTTTGCAATGTGCTGCAAGCACAAAGTGATCATGGAGCTAACACTGCTGTTACTGGTAAGTCAATGTGGTAGAATCACCCCACTAAAGGAGGATTCTCCAGGGATGTCAAACCAGCAAAGCCGCACTTATGCCAGTGTTTTCTTGGCTGGCAGAGCATGGAGCATTACCAAGGAAAAAGAGGTGAGACATGAAACTGCTTGAAACTTGCTGATTCTCAACTACTATAATGGGCCCTTGAGACTCTTGACAGTTGGTGTAACTTTAGAGCAAAGTTCAGGCAATTCTACCTCATGACATGGGTCCAGCAGAGCCAGCTGTGGATGAGAAGAACCCAAAGATGTTTTACAACCATGTTTCCAACCAGCCCTCCTGTGGTGCACTGTGTGCACTCCTTGGCTCCAGCCCAGGATCTGGGCCCACATTGCTGCCAGAAGATGCTACAAATGCAGCACCTTGGCAAAGCAAAGTGCAACAACAGAACAGAGTTTGCACCAGCCCAATCCCTTTGCCTGCACCCAACAATGCAATTCCTTTTCATTCCTTTTTTTTTTTTTTTTAATGTTGTATTATTGGAGAAGAAAACACTCTATCCTTGCTACTGTTATTTTAAATTAGGACTGCTGATTAATCGCAGTTATCTCACGCGATTACTTCAAAAAATTAACTGTGATTAAAAAACTTAATCGCGATTAATCGCACTGTTAAACCATAGAATACCAATTGAAATTTATTAAATATTTTTGGATGTTTTTCTACATTTTCAAATATATTAATTTTTATTACAATACAGAATACAAAGTGTACAGTGCTCACTTTATATTATTCTGTTACAAATATTTGCACTGTAAAAATGATGAACAAAAGAAATAGTATTTTTCAATTCACCTCACTCAAGTACTGTAGTGCAATCCCTATCCTGAAAGTGTAACTTACCAATGTAGATTTTTTTTGTTACATAACTGAACTCAAAAACAAAACAATGTAAAATGTAAAACTTTAGAACCTACTCAGGGCAGGGAGTTGGGGTGCAGCAGGGGGTTGGGGTGTAGGCAGGGGTTTCAGGGCAGGGGATTGGTGTGCAGAAGGGGTGTGGGATGCAGCAGGGGACTCAGGGCACGGGGTTGGGGTGCAGGCAGGGGGCTCAGGGCAGAGAGTTGGGGGTTGGGGTGCAGGAGGGCTTCGGGCTCCGGGATGGCAGCGGCGCACACTGGGGCCAGGCCAGGCTGCTGCTCCAGGAAGTAGCTGGAACTACGTCCCTGTGGTCCCTGGGGGAGGGGGATGAAGGGCTCCATACTCTGCTTGCTGGGCCTCCAGGTACCTCCCCCGAAGCTCCCATTGGGTGCGGTTTCCCGTTCCTGGCCAATGGGAGCTGCAGGGGGGCGATGCTAGGAAGCCAGGGCAACACACAGACAGAGCCCTCTGCTTCCCCCTTTCCCTTCCCCCCAGCCGCAGGGACATGATGCCAGCTGCTTCAGGGAGCAGCGCGGGGCTCAAGGGGCCCAATCCTGTGGCTGTAGTTTGCCCACCCCTGGCCTGGAGGTAGGTTGGGGGGGCAGGCACAGGCGCAGGCTGCAGGAAATAGCCCCGGGGGCCACATGTTTGAGACCCCTGCTTTAGCTGATACTGCACTCTTTGATGGTGTGGAAACATGGCTGAGGGCCGATTCCTACCCTTAGTGCAGATCACTAAGCTCAAGTATGGCTACAACAAATATTATCATTAATATAAATCATAACAGCAATTTTCAGGCCCAGATCTCAGCAGGTATAAATTGGCATAGATCCACTGAATCCACTGGAACTATGCTGATTGATATTAGCTAAGGATCCGGCCTTCAGAGTCTTACAAAGATCTATAATAGTCCAAATTATAGGAAAATTATTCACTATTGTAGATTTGTGGTTTTGACAAAGAAACTTTCCCATGTACACTTGAAGTGAGAAGCCCTGATGACAAGATTACTGTTTGTGGAATACCTAACTGCTAAGAAATATTTTGTATAAATTCTTTGTATGACTATTCTGACTGTAGAGTGCCCAGACCTGAAGAAGACCTCTGTGCATCTCAAAAGCTTCTCTCTCTCAACAGAAGTTGGCCCAATAAAAGATATTACCTCACCCACTTTGTCTCTCTCATAAGATGTATGGCAGCAAGGACAGATAATCTCATCCCAGAGTCTAGGATTTCAGTCAAAGATGAAACAGAAAATATAAAATAGCACCCTTTTCTCCTTTTTCAGAAGCAGCATTAAAAAGTCTTTTTTTGTCTCCAAAATACTGAGTCCTAAAGCAACAATATACATTTTTCAAACAAGTCAGCACATTTGAAATCCTATTTCTTATTTTCCCCACCTAGATTTCATAAGATTATGAATAAATTGAGAAAACTAAGAAGTCTTTCCATCTTAAACTTAAGACAGTTTTTTGTTTTTGTTTTTTTTGTTTTTTTTTAAAAAAGGTGAAAATGCCATTCAGAGAATGGAAGAAAACATGGATTCCAGTTCTTCAAAAACAATAATGCCCCCTGCAAAGTACACTGAAATCCTCATGGAGGTAACTGATACTACAGACGGATAGTGACTACACACACACACATAAATTGCCCCACTTGTACAAGAGGGGGATTGCTCAATTTGTGTGCTATACTACAAAAAGTGTATAGGAGAAAAATGCTGTACTATATATGCAGTGCGTTTCAGTGCAACTGGAAGTTAGACACTGACCTTAAGAGCTAGCCTCACAACTAAGTTTTATAACAAGCTTGCCCTGCCTTTTAATAATTTATGTGCGGAATGAAAAAGTGAAAAGATGGAAATGTCTGGCAGAATAAACCCCTACAAGTCAGTATCAGTTACATATATTAATTTAGAAGATATGTAATGAAAGAATAGTTACCAGTTCTCTAACATGACAGTTGTCCCATCTGAGATAAGAGTGTAGATATTGTGGTGTGTAGCTTCACACCAGCTCTGAGTGAGGATGGAGAAAGATTTCCTCCTCCATACCTCTTCTTGGGAGTTCCTAGATCCTGGTCTGGTACCCATTCGGCCCCTGGTTATCCTCACACAGCGAAGACACCAGCTCTGACTTCTTAAGCTTTTAGATTTTAGCTTCCTTTCTTTGCAGAACTCGACTTGCTGACCTTTCTTGAGCTGTTCACTTTTCCTGTCTGTATTTTTACTCTCTTTCCAACAAAGGACAATATTTCTGTTGCTTTTCCCTTCTATAATAAAGGGTTTTGCTGCTGTACAGCCAGACCTTTTGGGGGATCAATAAGGGATTCTGTCACTGCCTGCCGTGTAACTTGGGTGTCTTAGAGCTAAGCTGTTATTCTTCATGGCTCTGCTCCCAGTAGCCAGCCTGCCAGTCTAAGGTCCCATCCTGGTTTCCACCAGCCTAGTTACTTCTTACTGGGCTACCACAACAATCCCTGCTGGTCCCGAGTTCCCCCAAATCTTTCTTCCTGAGGTCGTAACTACCAGACACTTGGACTTTTCCCATCCAGTTCATCACCACGAAGAGCAGGAAACCTGCCCCCAGTTATCCATTCACTTCGGTGCTTACGCTCCACACCATCTGCACAACAGAGGCCTGCTTGAGGCAGAAACAAACAAAAAGTTTAATAGGAAAAAACATCACAGATTCAAAGTTGCAACAGTAAGGAAAGGCAAAACACATACAAGTCACAGAGAACAGAAAGACACAATCTGAGGGTTTACATTTCTATATGAGCTAAATTCCCTTGGTTAATACAAGTTACCTATTGCCTCTGAACAGTTTCCCAGCAGGCCCTCTGTCCTAGAGGGATCCAGTGCTTCATGGAAAGCATCCCGCTTAATGGCTGACCCTTCATTTGTGGATAGTCTTCACTTCAAATCCCTTGCCTTTTAACAGAGTTTGCAGGGTTTTCTTCCTTTTCCCCAGGACTATGGTAATTCATGATCACAAAGAACAGGGGTGGGGTTTCCCAGAATGGGGTTTTCTTTCCAGTTTTAAGTTATTTCAGTGTTTTTCCCTTCATTTTAATGGTCCACCATTGTATCTTCCTACCTGAACAATGCTAGGTGCTCAGAGTGTGAACACCTGCCTAGGAGGTGCCCTCCCTGCCTGACTGTCTCATTGCGCTGCTCTGAGGTGATGCTGCACCTGCACTATGGGCACAATTACAATTTTTTACACATAAATACATGCATCAATTCGTAACCAGAGCCTGTATATATATCTCCTAATGGCCATCAAGTTCAGGAAATTACAAGTTTTCACAAAAGACCTTAGTTGGCATATTTTAAATACATAACACTGTCTACAACCAGTTGATTCAATTGCTTATTTTGCGGGGTTCAGATCCCCCATACGCCCCTTGGGGTGTCTGGACCTTGATTGTCACAACAGCATCACATTGCTGACTCATAATCAGTTTGTGATCTACTAAAACCTCCTAATGCTTTTCAGCCGTACTACTTCCTCGCCAGTTATTTCCCATGGTGTATTTGTGCTTTTGATTCTTTTTTTCCTTCCTAAGTATAGTACTTTGCACTTGAATTTCATCTTGCTGATTTCAGACCAATTCACCAATTTGTCAAGGTCATTTTGAATTCATTCCTTTCTTCCTGCTATTAAACTAAATCAATATATTAATATAGTAAATATCCCAATAACAAACAGGTGTAATGGTGGACACTCACAGCTGGGGCAATCTCTGGCAGTCTGTGGAGGAACCAGGGTTGTCTCTCTGCTTTGGTTTCCCTTAGTGTGCTTCCAATAAGTTCAGTGAGGCTGATACATATTAAACGGTGCCCCTTCTGGGGTCTAGTTTATTTATTCCAAAGGGGAACATGTTGCACAAATGAGCCTCCACACCAGCATCCTCACTGGCAGGAAAAGTGGGCAGAGTTAATCTCAGTCCATCATCCCTTCCATCCAGGCTCCTTATCAGCAAGGCCCTCTGCACTCAGAACACTCTTCTGGAGTCAGGGCAGTGACAGATATTGCAAATATCTGTTTCTCCTCCTACCCTTTGTCCGTCTGGTCTGTTTAGGCTGTAAACCCTCTGGGGAAGGGACCATTTCTTACCACGCGTTTTTACAGCATCGAACACAACTGTAAAGGGCCCATATCTTGATTGAGGCGTCTGGATAGTGCCATAATACAAATTATTTCAAGTGCAATACTGCATTTGTGTCTTTACATGATAATATATGTGATCATTACAGCAGGGTAACACATACTTTTGAGGATTTTATCATCCCACTTTCTTTACACAGCAGTACGTCAAACCATATAGTCAACTAAAAACCCTTCTACGACAATAACAATCTCAAGTCATTATACAAATTCAAAGGAAAACTAAAGGGTATGTAGAAATCTACATTCTTCTGTTAAAATGTCAGAAGTTCATCCACATCAGAGGAAATAATTAGCCTTTTTAAAAAAAGAAGAGTGAAAACAGATATGAAAAGGTCAGATTTTTGCGGGGGAGAGAGACCACGCAATCTGAAAAGCAACACTTTTCAGGGAGGTCTCTATACCTTTTTGGGAGTTCTAAGGATCTTCTGTTTCCCCACAATTTTATCCATATGCATCATACCACTATTTTTCTAACCATAGGCTGGAAAGTTTACTGGAACCAGTCAACAATCACTCAGACAACCAGAAAAACTGATCTTCACCAAAGAAAGTGATAGCCTCTTTCAAGGACTAGGCATGCTGGTATTGCTGCACTTTAGCTGAGATCTACCCTAAACGTGAGACCTTGGTGCAGGGAATTCAACAGAACATTGCCACAAGGTTCACCTGACCCGGGGACAAACATTATTTAAAAGAATTCTGTGCAATCTTCCTCCTGATGGTGTTTATTCTCCCACAATTTGTCTATTTTGTACAAACAGATATCAGATACACCATGACTGTCATTTGTCTAAATTACAATTATTTTGATTGGAACCAAGGGCTGCTGTTTGTCTCTTTCCCAACAAATAAACCTATGCACTGGTGACATTCAGAGTTGTTGTATTTTAAATAGTCTATATTAGAATGAAGATTCTAGAGAATTTTAAGGCAGCTTATGGTGAAGAAATTGTTTTAAAAGACTAATAATTCAGAAGATGGAATTCCTATTAAGGAATATAGATCGTAATGATCCAGCTTTGTTGCTTGTAAGTAAATTAAGAATATTTTCAAATGTGGATGTGAGAACTGTTCAGTTGAATTCTACCATAAATGGATACGTAAAAGCCTTATTTGGAACAACACTATGTACATTTAACAGTCAAGAGACCCAACAAATGGAAGGCCAATTCCCTCCCACATGTTACTTAAACACTAAGTCATACATTTGATTGTTAACAATAACGTGCACCGATACATTTTTCACTCATCTGAAAATAAATGAACCAACCCATGTTATCCTACAAAACTGTTAAAACAAAACAGCAACAGATGTTAAGAAAAAAACTGAACGATTTATTGATCAAATCTAACCTGCATTATTTAGCTGAACTATTTTTTTTAAAAGGAGTACAATATGGATTTAATGGCATTGAGAGAAGTTACTAGAACATGAACATAGCAGTACCAGTTGTCCTGTTCAACAACTTACACAGGTTTTCAGTTTGATTTCTATGACATTGACATTTGAGACATTCAGCCAGTATTGTCCTGTCAAAACATGTTATACAGCATAAACAGCATTCTCATAGATGCCTAACATTTTCTGTGTGCATTCAAAAAGCTAGAGTATCAAATTAATTCTAAGTACAGTATACTAGTGGAGGGTCTGATATAGCAAGATCTGTCTAGCTTTCATGCCAGTGAGCCTGCAGAAGCTAAAAACTTTGGATTCTTCTTTCAAATATATCATAGAAGCATTTTTGGCTGAAATGGCCTAGAGCCACATTATACCCTTGATCCATGCACATGATTCTCCTGAATATTGATGGAAATTATGGGCATAGATTCACAGTACAATATGGCCAGATGCCTGCACTTTTGCAGTATGTTTAAAAGCTCCAGCATATCACACACAGTATGCATGACTCTCCTCTTATCTTGTTGTAAACCCAAGACATAAATCCATGCAAGGCCATAGAATTGCACCACTGTAAAACAGGGTTAGGTGAGATTAGGACTCACCCCAATAAAAGGGTCTGAATGTGAGACCCTTATGTTAAATAGCACTATATCAAATGCCACCCTATTGAATTTAATGGGAGTAATTGTGGAGTAAGATGCTACTCATCGAGGGAAAGGGTGTCAGAATCTGCCCAAGCAGAAAAGTATTTCACTTTGAAACAATAAAAGAGTATTACTAGGAGCCAGATGCCACACCTGTGTAGATGGGCAAATGAAAACAAAATGCAGCAAAAATGGATCATTTCTGCTGTGTAGGTGGTCCATACCACAAAGAACCCACATCCAGGGATGCCACAACCCTTCGAATGTCGCAGAGCAGAGATCTGTAGCAGCTGGTCTCTACTTTGAATTTTGGCATAAGTGGGTGTGAAAGGGTGTGGCTGGCAGGACACATCCACAATAGTGCTACATGCTAAATCCTTTACTGGATCAGGACCTAACTTAAGAACACAGAATACAGATCTTTTTCCTTAAATTCTTCTCAATATCAGTAGGGATACTCAAAATTACAAAAACAACAAGGAGTCCTTGCGGTATCTTAGACACTAAAACATTTGGGGGGTCAGTGCTAACGAGGCCAATTCAATTAAGGTGGAAGTGGCCTATTCTCAACAGTTGACAAGAAGGGGTGAATATTAAGGGAAGGAAAATTACTTATGTAGTGCTAACGAGGCCAATGCAATCAAGGTGGATGTCGCCTATTTCCAACAGTTGACAAGAAGGTGTGAGTATCAGCAGAAGGAAAATTACTTTTTGTAGTGACTCATCCACTCCCAGTCTTTATTCAGGCCTAACTTAATGGTGTCCAGTTTCCAGCACTGACCTCCCACTTGGTAAGGCAACTCCCATCTTTTCATGTGCTGTAATATTTATACTGCTTACTGTATTTTTCACTCCATGTGTCAGATGAAGTGGGTTTTAGCCCACAAAAGCTTATGCCCAAATACATTTGTTAGTCTCCAAGTGCCACAAGGATTCCTTGTTATTTTTGCTGATACAGACTAACACAGCTACCACTCAGAAACCTGTCAAAATTACAAGTGATACTTTTCTATCCATGAGAGCCGAAATGGCAACTTCACAAAGCTTATTTAAACAGAATTCCGGATGCAAATTTTTTAAATGCATTAATTTAAAACAGTAAAATAAAAAAGCATATTTAATGAATTTGCTGTGTACTCTGCAGGTGGAGATTTGGCTTGAATTGTATTAAGGCACAATAAATGCAAATAATGTATACATTTTCACAATGTGTTTTGCAGAAGATAACTTTCCACTACATAGTGTTTACTGATGACAAGTCTTTCAATAAGTATTTCGTCTAGTTAATTTAATACTTTTTTCTTTGATTAGCTGGATAAAAAGAGGAATGTATATTAAATTATTTAAATATTGGTGCAGTGCAAAATATAAGCAAAATGCAACCATTTTCTTCTAAAATACAGTAGATTGATATTGATTTTCAGCATTTGGATCTTAGCAAAGGAAAACTGAAATTTTTACGTTAATTTCTGCACACCATACCTGTATTATGTTTTAATTTTAAAATTTATATTTACAACAATATGTGAACTTATCTCTATAAAAATATATTTTTGGTTGGTTCAGTTCTTGTTTCTGCCAGTTTGCAAAACTGCTTTAAAAAGATGGAGTATATAATAAGTACTGCATTAGAAAATGGCGTGTTATATTATCAAAACTGCTGTAAGACAAATTTTAAAGTGACACTAAACAAATTGATTTTACATTCTTTCCAAATGGGAAAATAGAGAAACTCCAGGTTTTCTAATAATCTCTAAAACTGCACCCTGGAATTGTTAGATGCTTTGCATCTGTGATTTAAATATGAAAGTCTTTGCAATGTAACTTTCAAAAAAAAACCCTAGGTCTGCCTAATTCCTTTAGCAATGGAAATGTATTTAAAATTAAAGAAAGAGCTAGATGAAACATTTTTCTTAATATTAAATATGATGGTTGTCTAGTGCAAAAAGCTCCACTCTAAACACTGTCAGTCATCCAGTTCAGCTGGTTTCCGGTTTGCATTCTACAGAAAGCAATCACGTCTACGCTGGATCACAGGGCAGTTTCACATAAGATTAATCCTGAGGCAGCATCTATTGAAGAATCTGTGACAACTTGACCATTCTGAATAACTTCTGGGTAATTTTTACTGAAGTAGACCTAGAAAAGAAAACGTCCATATACTGATTAATTTTACCCATCACTGTTAAACATTTTTTAGTTTCAAAAGACATAGTTCTCCAGATTAATGCAATGTAAGCACAGAAATTAATTTCCTTAAGGAAACTGAACAGGAACTTTAGTTTAACAAAATTCAAGAAATAGCTCCTTCCTCACTGAGAAATTACTAAAATTACTCTCTGATCAGAATAAAGTGTAACTGATTCCTCACATGACCTGTAGATCCACTCAAGTTCTGATAATTCAGATCAATAGATATATTTTATCACTTTGCATTAAACAGATAAGTAAAATTATTTTACGGGCTCAAAACATGGAGATAAATTAAAAACAGGGTGACAAAGAGGCTGGGAAATCTAGAGTCTGCACAAGGGTTTCTCATTTTCACACATAAAATGAACATAATGGATTTGAATGTTAATATCAGGTTGTAATCCTTATATTTTACAAACTATGATTGACAACCATTGAAACTTCACAGTATATGTATGAAATATCCCAGCGTTTAATTTGTGCTGCAGAGCAGTTATAGGGACTATAGAAATGTGATCTCTGGATAGTGTTCCACAATAATGAAAGGAGAAGCAAAAGCCTTAACAATGACTCAACCAAGCAACTTCTCTAAAATGTAAGATGATACCAAATAATAGGACAGTTCTTTGCCAAGCCTTTGAGTTCTTGAATTCTACCAATTTCTAGCTGAACTAGAAGAGATACAGGTTTCCTGATAAATGTATAATCAGAACATAAAGGAAATGAAATGCTGTCAAGTTTCACTGTTCCACAATCATCAGTTTTTAGTAGCTGTATCATATCTCTGTTCCTTGACAGATGCGCATAACAAAATGAAATAATGTCAAGACTTGTGTGCTCTTATCTGAAAATGTGTTTGGGTGAAAAAGGACTTCAAATGTAATTTTTTCAAAGAAGAATGTGAAAACTTTTGTTTGAGCCTTTAAAAAACAGAAAATACGCTATCTTTCTGAGGCTGACATGTGTCACAAGTTAGGTCTCATATTCAAACTGTCCTGAATATATATGGCTTGTGAAACATTTCTCCTATTTATATTTTGGGGGCACTGTCAACAAAGTTACCTTTGCCTGATAATTATGTTATTTTCATATATGAATAAATGTATAGGACATATGATATAATAAAGAAATAGCTGTATTATACAAACCCTTCTATATGTATGAATGTCTCTCTTTGTGTACACACACACACTAATGCAGTGTATTTGTACAATTTTCAAAGAATATTAAGGTTTTGATTTGAATCAACAAAAGGACTGGAAGTCAAGTATTCTCCAGTAACCAGCCATAATGGGGCGCACTAAAGGAAAATTAATCTAGTGCCTAGCTGCATCTACATATTGGAGGTTAGAGCATTTCCATCTTTCTACTGATCTAAGACATAATTTTAACATACTTTTACTGTAGCTTTTGACAGTGAATTCTCTTAAGGAAAGGTAATAGAAAACCTCAGCACATTACCGAGGATACAATGAAATGGCAGTAGCTTTTCAACCATCTCACTGTAAGCATATGGGAATCCTTCCCCTCGGCCGGATATTGCAAGATGCAGAATGCCCACAGTTCAAGTGTGGAAGGGACACAGGGCCTCACATAAAGCAGGTCTTCCACTAACATTAACAGGACCGTAATGGCATTAAAACTTCTAAAACGTAATGACTCTGCAGCCACAATAGCTGATATTTAAATATAGATCTGTAAGCAAAAATCTTGCTTTTATCAATATATCCAAAGACTGTTAATACAGTAATTGCGCATTCCTGGTGCCACTGAAGTCAGCAGCAAAGCATCCCTTTACGTCAGGATTGGAATCCAAATGGTAAATGTTGTTTATCTGAACAAATCATTGCTGAGTGTGCAGCAGTGGAGTAAACTAAACTAAACTCAATGAACACGTTATGCCTTCTGACAATAATTTTTCTTTTTCTTATGATGATCTCCTAACAGCTCCTGTTAAATTGAACATAGATAACAACAATGTTCACTTAGGGCTCAATCTTGCAGAGAAGTTTGGAGGTGGCTGAGCAGTGTCGCACAGCATTCAGACTCATAAGCAATTCTGAGCATGCTCAGCAGGGTGGACTTGAGCTGCATCATACTAAGCCAGGGTTGCTGCCTTTTACATTTGCAGAAGAATCATAAGGAATGCTAAGCGGCTGAAATGGGCAGAATTGGAAGAGGGAGGTGTTAGAAGCTGACCCAAAATTTTCAGAAGCAACTACTAAACTTGAGTGCCTGCATCCTTGGATATCTAACCTGAAACATGTAAGGGGGGCAACTTTCAGAAAATTAGGTCCCTTTAAGTTGTCTCAAGGTGGACAGTGAAAATTGAAGACAGTCCATCACTGGTGACTTATGAAAATCTTGGCCCTGATGCTAAAGTGTGCATTCCATGCATTTAAATCAGATGCACAGCTGCCCTACTGCTCCATAAAACTTACTGTAACCTGCAGCAACTTGTTGCCAGAGTATGCTCTGCTGCAGGATCCAAGCAAGGTCAATGTAAAACTCAGAAATGCCTATCAGCCAACAAAGCCACACGCTGAACCATTTTGGTAAGGCAAACCATTGTCAAATAAGTATATGGTTTGAAAAAGATTACAATCCAATTCTTACCATTATTTAAAGTGCAGCTGGTTTTGGATATCTGAATGCCTTAGGAACCACAGTAGGAACTTATGAGAACACAACAACAAACATATCACAACAGAAAGAGGAGACATTAGGATCAGCTCTTCTAACACATCCTGTGTTAGTGTGCAAGACGCACAGGGGACACTAATAAAGGAATCCGTAGTTAAGCTTCCTACTCCTTTCACAACTGTGCCATATCTGTAGTTTTGAGCAGTTGCTGAGATTCTCTTTACTCCCATATTTTGGATGAGGAGCTAACAGGTACCATGCTCTGCTCCCTTAGCAGATACTTAGCTTGTATCTACCCTCTAGCCCAGTAGTTACCAAACTGTTTCACAGCATGAATCACATTCTAAGAGAGATTGGTTCATGGATCTCTTCCCTTCCTGTATACAATCACATAACACTCCTGTATCAACAGCAGGTGATTACATAGACAAGTACTAGGCAATTCTATTATATATTTTGAGCTGTCCTTGAATGCAGTTTTGCAACTGGAAACAAAAGGAGACATCACCATATGGTCAAACTCTCTGCAGATGACAGTTTCAGAGTCTTGGCTCTAGCCTGTCCATTCTCTGCAGGATTGAGCCCTAATTTCCCATGAAGTGGTTTTAGCTTTGTAGACAAGCACTGATTTAGAACTTTTAATTCTGTTTATATACATTTAATTGGTTCCTTTAAACATAATTTCTATAAATTCCAGATATATCAAATTTACTTTTTTTGTTTGTTTTTTATATAATTATCATACAGAATATGATGAACCCTGTTCTCTAATAATGTATCAAAATACAATTCACCATTCCACATCCTGGGAAACACAGCATGCTCTGGAATACATTCTGGCTGGGATCATGAACAAAGATTTGTTTCCAGAGTTCTGAAATTCGTGCTACATAGGAGAGTTATAATATAAGATCTGCTTTGCTTTTGCCATTCAATAAACCTGTAAATTAGTACACATAATTATAAATAAGGCCTTGTGTACTCTGTAGCTGTAGAATTTGCTGCAGAATACACCCCTGGCTGCTAAATTGTATTCCAATCGAATCTCCTTAGACATCACTGCTGTGAAGAAAACACTGAAAGTGTGAACTTATGCAGTGGTCTCCTCCTGCATCTACAGAAAACCAGAAACAATAACCTAGAGGGGCATGATGTGCCTCGTTCATTGAAATCTGTGGACTCTTTAATGCCTTCGCTCCATTTTTCCAAGATGTCAAAGAATTGCCTATTTTTACTATGCAATTCTCCACTTTGCTGCAGCCAGGCATCGGCCATTTTGTTTCCTGAATCTCAGCCATGCTGCCTGCCCAGTGTTCTCCAGCCTTCCCTACAAATTGGATTCTAATGCATGCTCCTGATACTGTTCTATGAAGCCAGGCAGCGATATCCAAGGGAGCCAGAACTGGAGTTCAGTTTGCTGTCAGGTAATGGGGAAAGCCAGCAGCATAGTTTGGCAAGCTGGGTTGCCTTGATAAGATTGCAGCAACGGTTGCGTTGAGAGACTGAAACAAACTGCAAACTCCTTTCTTCACGGACACACATTTGGGGGGTAGTAGAAAGGAGAGGAGAACAGGAAAGAGGTTCAGCTCTAGTGAAGTCATCTAGCACAGGTCAGAAGCCAGGGCAGATGGGCTGCCTGCAGATCATACCAAAGAGATTGTGAGAAAGGTCAAGAGAGAATAGGGACTGGGACAAGGACAGGCTGGAGGGGTCGGGGCAGAAGTGTCTGTCACTAAAGCCATTAAAGTCTCCTCAGAATCTGGAATAGAAACCAGGATTCCAGAGTCAATATTCCTCTCTACTTAGCAAATAGCTGTATAACCAGCTGGCAAAATTTGTGCTGGCCTACACAGAAGATAACAACCTACTACTGAGGTCAGCTACTCCTTTAGCTCAAGTAGCAGAGCTCTGAGTGGTGGATCTAAAGATTCAGATTGAGTAGGGGGTTGAATTAGATAACTTCCTGAGGTCTCTTCCAACCCATGGAACAGTCAAACCACTGTGTAGGAGACCATACAATTCCATGTGATGGAATTTGATTTTTCAGGTTGCTTTTTTAAAAATCCAGGAAGTTACATACAAAAGACTACCTTAATGTTAAGACTGCAAAGTCAAATAGTAACAATATGGCAATATCACAATAAAGTTGCCTGTGCAATCTTAATTCTCCCCCTTGGTCATATGCATTATAGTATGCTTTTTAATTACATGATCACATACTGTTTGTTCATAGGGTCCCTGCATCTTTCGGTGCACAACATGAGCCTGTTCTGAGAATAAAGCAGGGTTGTGTACTGAAGGAGGCTGTTGTCTGTAGGACTCCTGCCTTGCTTGTTGCAGAAGTTGGAAAGCGTATAGCGAATGAGGTGGGCAGAAAAAAAGGAGAGTCTCATGGTTAAGACAGTTGACCACCAATCCGGAGAATGGGATTCTATCCCTGCCTCTGCCACAGAGATCCTATGTCAGGGATGAGCAAACTATGATCCAGGGGCCACATCCGGCCCTTCAGACATTTTAATTTGGCCCTCGAGTTCCTGCTGGGGAACAGGGTCCAGGGTTTTCCCAGTTCCGGCGCTCTGGCTGGGGAGCAGGGTCATGGGCTTGCCCTGCTCCATGCATGTTGTGGCTCCGCATGGCTCCTGGAAGCAGTGGCATGTCCCCTCTCTGGCTCCTACATGTAGGGGCAGCCAGGAGGCTCTGCACACTGCCCTCGCCCAAGTGCTGCCTCCGCAGCTCCTATTGGCCGGGAACCATGGCCAATAGGAGCTTCAAGGGCGGCACCAGCGGACAGGGCAGCATGCTGAACTGCCTGGTCACACATCTGTGTAGAAGCCGGAGGAGGGACACACCACTGCTTCCGGGAACTGCTTGAGGTAAGTGCCACCCGGAGCCTGCACTCCTGACCCCTTCCTGTGTCCCAACTTCTTGTCCCAGCCCTGATTCTCCTCACCCTCCAAACCCATCAGTCCCAGACTGGAGCACCTCCTGCACCCCAACCCCTCGTCCCCAGCCCCACCAGGGCCTGCACTCCCAGCCGGAGCTGCACCCTCCTCCTCCCCCACTCCAACCTCTTGCCTCAGCCCAGAGCCTCCTCCCACACTCTGAACTTCTCATTTCTGGCCCCAGCCCAGAGCCCACACCCCCCTTCCAAAACCCAACCCCCAATTTCTTGAGTATTCATGGCCTACCATACAATTTACATACCCAGATGTGGCCCTCGGGTCAAAAAAAGTTTGCCCACACCTGTCCTATGTGATGCTGAGCAAGTCACTTAAACCAAACTTGTCAGGGGTGGTCATTAACTGTGTGTTCCTCATTTCCTAGGTGCCCAATTTGCGAGAACTGGAGTTTAATTTGTAGACATGCTAAGCATTCACAGCTGCAACAGAAATCAGTGGGAGCTGTATTCAGAACAAAAGTGCTGTAAAATGCAAAATTCTTTTAAAAAACTCAGGCTGCAGGCTTATCAAATTGGGCACCCAAAATTAATATACGTTTGATCTTAATGTCTCTGTGTCTCAGTTCCCCATCTGTAAAGTGGGGATAATACTACCGCCTCATCTCAGAGGGGCGTTGTGGAAATAAATCAGTAAATGTTTGTGAAGCACTCAGACGCTGTAATGTTAAGCGTCATAGAAAAGCTCATGAGGAAATTAATAATTCTTTATTCAGAGCTGGTTTAAATAGTGTGCAATAAATAAGGCCTGGAACCACACAATGAACAATGAAGAGAAAGCAAAATATTGAACAGCCACTCATTCAATGAGCACCATTCGTCTTGTGCACTGAGCAAGGAAAAGATAATAAGTGATCATATAACTAACAGCTGTGTCACAAGGGGGCCAAATTTAGGTTGCATGGGCAACCTTAATTTTGTCATTTTCTAACTTCTGAGTGCTTGACCTCACAACCTTAATGTTCTTTCAGGGTCATTTTTTTTTCTGAGTCATGTATGTCTATAACATACTCTGACACACTATATTATTTATACATGAATATATGCACAAACACATACAGATGCAAACAATCCCAAGCACAATCTTTCAACTCAGAACATATAACATTTTGAGATCTGGATGTATATTATTTTATATCCAAGTAATAAAGTACAGTATATAAGGGTTTAGAATTGAAAAACTGGTAGACCCTTAACTACAGGAGTGGATGGGGCCTGCTCTAATATGGAATATGCTAACTTGTGAAAAATAAGACTAGAGACACAAACTTAATTACAACTTCTTTTAAAACTACCTGTTTTGCTGTTTCAATCAGAGCAGCAGCTTCAGCCTTGCCCACTTGTTGCACCATCTTGTAGAACAGGCTCTCTTTTTCTTGTAGCAAAATGTATGGCTCATTATATTCTTTTAGTCTTCCTGCATCTAAAACCTGTTAATCAGCAGCAACACACCTATTAACACATGAAATTCTGAAACAACATATTATAGGTAATTCACTACAACAGTAGGGATGGTAGGTGGGTTTTTTAGACTGTATTCTTTGATTTAATGTTAAAATGCATTATATGAATTGAAGGTTGAAGATAAAAATATCCTTTTAGTGGGAGCATGGTATATTTTCTGTTTCTAGACCAGGGATTATGTTGGGAAGATACCTACCCTGAATCTATTCTTTACTCATAATAAAGATGAGGTACTATCAGAGACAGAGGTGTCAAAACAAGAAGTGCTAGAACAAATTTATAAATTAAAAAGCAACAAGTTGTTAGGCCAACAATACACACTCAAGAAATTTTGAAAAAAAGAGTAAAGTCGGTGAGCTGCTAGGAAATATGTGCAGTCTCTCATTACAATCAGCCACTCTGCTAAAGAACTAGAAGGTAGCAAATATTGTACATATATAAATATATTTAAAAGATACTGAAGGGGTGATCTGGGGAATTACAGACTATGAAGTCTTACTACTTTCCTTGGTAATTTGATCAAAATTATAATTAAAAATAGAATTATAAAGTACTTAGTAAATCACGATAAATTAAGGATCTAACCACCTTGGCTTTTGCAAAGGAAAATTATGCCTCACGAATTTATTAGAATTCTTAAAATGCATCAATAACACAGCAGATAAAGGAGAACTGGTTGACAATTTATTTGGATTTTCAAAAGGCTATTGAAGGAACTAAGTACGCACAGTACTAGAGACGAAGAATGTTCATTGCTCAGGAAGGAACGCACTAAGAGACAGAAAACAAAGAGTTGAAATAAATGGTCGATTTTTACCATGACAAAAGCAGGATACCACAAAGTTCCATACAATGACTGATGTTCAATATATTTATTTGTCGTCTGGAAAAGAGGTGATTAGTGAGGTGGCAACACTTGCAGATGATACAAAATTATTCAGGTAAGTCTAGACCAGAGAGAACTGTCAACAACTTCAGGGGACCCTAACGAAAATGAATGAGCACCACAGTAGCAGATGAAAATCAATTCTGACAAATACAAAATAATGCATATTGGAGAGAATGCTTAACGACTCATATACTCTACTGAGTTCTAAAGTAATTATATGACTCAGGAAAAAGACTTGGATATCATGGTGTACAAACTATATTCTAAGAGCAGTAGCAGTCAAGATATCAAACAAAATGTTAGGATGAAGAGGGGAATTGAATGGAAAATAATATAGAAAATATTTTTTATTATATAAATCAATGATATGCACTCACCTAGAATACTGTACCCGGTTTTCAAAAAGGATACAGCAGGAAGACAGGGACAGACGATGGGAATGATTAGAGAGACAAAAACTCATATGGAGAGATGTTAAAGAAGTTGGGATTATTTACTTTAAAGAAGAGATGAATAAGAAGGAACATGATAAAAGTATTCAAAATAGTAAGTAATATGGAGAAGGTATCTCAAAAACATGTTCTCCCTGTCTCATAACACAAGACCAGCAGACACTCATTGAAATGGAATGGTGGCAAATTTCAAAACAATGATGAGGAAACTGCTTCATATAATGCCTAACCTGCCTATAGGGCTCATTGTGACAAGATATCATTGAGGCCAAGAGGTTAAGAGGATTCAAGAATGGACTGGATGTTAATATGGATAACAAGAACATATAGAATTATAATAGTAAATAATAAAAAAAAAGGTAGGAAGCAATATAAGATGTCATATTTTAGATTGTAAGTCAAACTCTTACTCTTAGGGGTTAGGAAAAAATGGCCCATGAAATAGGTAATTCCAGAATAGTTAGGTTTCTCATAGTTTTCGCTAAAGCTGCTAGTACTGGTGACTGTCAGTGGCAGAATACAGGACTAATTGGACCAATGGACTGATCCATGTGGCAGTCCCACGTAAGAATTAGGCATTGTTGATTCTTTCTGCTAATGTGTTTTAAATATCTTGACCTAGCACTGGGAAATTCAAGCTCCCAATCTAAACTACCAGTTAAATTATAATGTACCAGTTATTATACATTTAGAAGTATAATATGATGCATTATATTTGAACATATGACAATCAAGATCATACGTAGCAATTATTACAAATATAGTTTGCAGAGAAGTAGCCACAGACTTTTTTCCATTTAAAAAACCTTCCATAGTAAAGAAAAATGCAAAGTATATGCAATGAATTCCTCTAGAAAACAATATATATCCAGTATTGTTATGTGTACGGATGTACAAAGTGTTAATGGAAAACTTTTTCAAGTTATATTACACAGCACATAAATCACTCTTACTCTATAATAAATGCTCAAAGTATGTCACCTGGGCAGGTATTAATTATACATGCAGATATTTCAATATTCTTACACCCATCAGTATTAATCTGCATATTTAAGGGTAAATTACAAAACATAATTTTCATTAAAATCTTTCTTCTACTGTAGTAAATCATAGTTAAATGCAGCTTTCTTAAGCATTTAAGGATAATTGAATCTATCATGTATACAGTACATACATAATAATTAAGATGAACTATAATTTGGCATTCCAAGTTAGGTGCCTTGAATGTGCAATTTTTTTTTTTTTTTAAAAGGATAGCACTTTATTATGTAACCTCTCCTTATGAAATCAAAGACAAAGCATATTCTCTAAATATAGGATGCTTTCTCTCTCTCTCTCTCTCTCTCTCTGTGAATTATGTAGATAATATGAAGCTATTTCCTATGTAAAATACTGTTTTATACTCACATGGACTACAGATTGTGCTAAAGCTACAAAGAACTTTGTGAACATTACAAAAAACAAACTACTGGATAAAATTGAAAGCTTTTGACCTCTAAAGGCCCTAAATGGCCTGGGAGCTACTTACTGAAAGACTGCATCTCTTCTGTGCCATGCTATTGCCACAGCTACATTCAAAAGGGACAGATGAGATGGTGCCCCCAGTATCAGAGGGCAGCGGTTGATGTTGCATTATCCATACACACTACTCAGCTTTGGAACTCACTCTCCACTTAAGTTTAAAACAGCTCTAGTTTATCAACCTTTGGAGCAGCATGAAAGGCCCATATGCTTTCGCTAGCTGTGAGGAAACAGGAAGGCTGCGGTGGGAGTTCTTAATAATTTAAAATATGTTTTTCACTGCCGGATTTTCATTAGTAGATATGAATGCTGATTAATGGTTAAAGGGCGGGGGGGCGGGGCCCTAGAGGTATGGTCTATTTGGTGCTTATATTTAAGAATAGTCCATGAATGCCTAGAGTAAAAGATAGGCACTCTTCTTTAAGTGGCCAAATATAAAAATCAAAATAAATAAAATACTTTGGCCAAAAGTCACACTCTGAATGAGTAGTACTTTACTCCAAGAGTTAGTTTAATGATATTAAAATCAATATCATTATTTGCAAAATAAGTTGCTACTCAGTATAAGACAGAATCTGGCCCTTAACCACTAACACTTATCTTCTGATCAAATTACATCCAAAGTGTAACCCATACCACCATGCAATATGACTAAATACAGCCCAGACACTTTCCCAGGTAGTTGTACCTTTGAATTTGGTCCAGAAAAGCCAGACACACTCTCAGTTAGCAAGATCAGACAGGAGTAAGAAAGCATGGAGGCAGGTGTTGGTGTTACACTGATATCAAGATCTGACTTCAGTCTAAGTGCCGGCACAGATTTTATCTGACACCGTGGACAAATCACTTAATTTCTCAGTGCCTCAGTTTCACTATTTGTAGCCTCAGAGGGATGTTGTAAGGATTATGAACTGCTTGCAAAGTTATTTGAGATCTTTGGATAAAAACACTTTATAAACCCAAAGTAGTAGTATATAAATTAGGGCCTGATTCTCCACTGCCTTGCACCTTGTGCATCATTTATTTATGCCTGTGCAAAGTGAGTGTAAAAAGCAACCATTTTGATTTGGCAGCATTTTTTACCCACTTTGCACTCATTCTGCCCTGGTATACATGACTACACAAGGAATAAAGCTGAGGAAAGTCAGACCCTTATGTCTAATCTTGTCATTTACTTCCGTGGGGCTATTTTCCTGAGAACAAATAACTCACTTGAGTATGAGTTTACAAGGCAGGATCTTGATGATCACACACAGGACTATATGAAAGGTAATCTTTAAAGTTAATGGAAGACATTGATCCACCTTAATATGCAAAGTGTATGTGATTATAATTTATTTCTGCCCAGAATGCCATTTGTATTCAGACAGTATTGGCCATACAGTTTTTACTTTAAAAATGTGTAAATGTGTCTCTTGGTTCTTGAATGGAGTCCCCTAGCCACTTCTGAACCACAGAATGTTTCATCTGAGTTGTGGACTCTTCTTGGGGTGAATAGCTGTCATCCGCCTCATCACACACAATTTAGTGTGAGAGTTACCAAAAAGGAATAGTACTAGATTGGATAGAAGGCACTACTAAAGTTTAGTTTGACAAAGAAAGAGAGAGATCAACAAAGAAAAGAGTGGGGAAGTGTTTAACAAAATTAGAGGAAAGCAGTAATTTTACAGTGACTTGCAAAAGCAAATTTGGAAGTGCAGTGTTATCCATACAAAAATATATCTTCCCCACGGCCTTTCTAGCCAGCCTCTGGGGGCTATTTGCTTTTGCCACAAAAATATTTCTGAGCTACGTTTTTATAAAGATTTATTTTTATGCCACAAGTTTGTTGGTCATTTTTTCTCTGGTATCTATTGCAATAGTATGTTTCCTCCCCTTAACTGGTGCAATTTTTAAGGATTATTTTTTATAAATTTCATTTTTATTTATTAACCTGGACCCACTCTGTGCAAAAGTAGATTTTTTCACTATCTGTGATCTTAAAGAATGATGCATTCTGAGTGTCCACGGCAAAGAAAACTGGCCAGCAGACTTCAGGAACATTATTTTTTGCTTAAGATTAGTTTAAATTTATTATGTACTGAACTTCCCTCACAGACTGATTATTTTGGACATTGAGCACATTTTGGTTGCTCATTCTGTATTCATGCTTACTGCTGCAGCTCACTTAATGAATGTAGAAAAATATAAGCCAAAGTATAAAATACAGGATAAAGAAAAGTTAAGTTAAATCTAGAGGTCTTTTTGGCAAAGAGCAAAAGGGGTTTAAAAGACTTTGAAGACAAAGAAAGTACATACTATAAAAAAAAAGATTTGATTTACGCATCGAAATGTAAGTGACAAAGCACGTGAACTATGTTTCTTTGTATATCCCTGTATCTGTCCCACATTACTGAGTTATGCAGGACTTGGTGAATTCAAATGACCTACATTCACGGTACTCTATATAAATACTTATTTTGAAAGTGAATAATAGTTTTCTTCTAACATGATCTGTGTTATCTGCATTATCTCATCAAGCTAATGTATCACAAGCCATAGATTAAGGTAAAGCATACAGCCTTTGAAAGTGGTCTAACAAATATTGTGTAACTGTGGCTATCCAACAGAGAGACAAAAGATAAACTTTTTTTTTTAAACTTTGTATATATTATTTTCTAACTTTCAACAATGAAAGCAGCCAAAGAAATAGAATCACTACAGTTATAAAACATTCTGAGAAAAATAGATTACAAGGGAATAGTGGTGTATTTCAATTATTAAAGAATGAATAATATTCACCATATAACCACAGGGAAAATGGGACATTCAAGGGTTGACCATAAATATTTTTATTTCCAATTAAAAAGGAAACTAATTCAAGCAAATTTTCTCCTGGGGAATATATCTGAATTAATTTGGATTTAGGGAGCACATAACTAAACAACAAAATTATTATAAAGTTCAAAATCCTACTAGGGAAAAATACTTTAAACAGTTATCCTCAGAGGACACATCAAGCTGATCTTCAACAAAATGCTGGCAAGAGAGGAGTACTTAGGAGACACTTAATTGCATCATAATTATAAGAAATATATTTTATCCAAGACTCTAGATAATGCATAGTTTTGTGGGAAAGAATTCAGCAGCTTGTGTCTCAGTTTGAATAAATGCAGATTTAAGTTTTAAGCCTTTTCCTCTTCATCATGATTTGCCTAGCTGGCTCAGAAACTTATACACATTTGTCACAAAAATCATTTTGTAGATCTCATCCTTCCTGGTACACAATTGTGACCTGAGGATACAAAGAAGACTGCAAATATAGTTCAGGAATAATTTTCAAAGGTTTTACTCTCCACACATGATATAAATGTTCCTCACACCCGTCCTGAGATTTGGTACAACTATTCCACTGTTAAAAGCAGCTCAAATTTGGCACTGATTTCACATACAGAACTGCTTGCTGTATTTCCCCCCACCCTTGTACAGTGCTGAGCATAACTTTATTTATTTGATTTGAACAGTTGTCTTTTCATGCTCCTAATCATTTCTCCAATGTCCAGATAGGACTATGGTGTGACAATGCCACTGACCATTAGGATTCTGAATACGCTCTCTCCCCACTTTCTGGGGGAGAAGTAATGCTAAGTAGTCCTGTTCTAGAATCTGGACTGGTGGGACTGCTTAGTCTTAAATTATAGCTCACTGGAAGTTGACCATGCTACAATCCATTAGCAAATTGCTCTAGCCCAACAAAATATGAGTTACCTCCACTCATCAACCTTTACTAGTAGGTGCTTAACAGGCTAGTCTTTTTCTATTTGCCCATTTGATTGCAGACATCTGTAGCTAGCTCTTATGGCATAACAAAAATCATAGCCATGTGCAAACTACTGAAATCCCTACACTGGTGGCCATCATCTGATACCAACACCTCATGTATTCTGTGTTGGGCAAAGATGTCTCCGTGTAGTAGCCATGGTGGAAGTTTTTGCATTCTTCAGTTTCTGCAACTCAAAACAAAAAATGGCTGGAAGTTAGCTAATGTAACGCCAATATTTAAAAACGGCTCTAGAGGTGATCCCGGCAATTACAGACCGGTAAGTTTAACGTCAGTACCAGGCAAATTAGTCGAAAATTAGTTGAAATAATAGTTAAGAATAAAATTGTCAGACACATAGAAAAACAAACTGTTGAGCAATAGTCAACATGGTTTCTGTAAAGGGAAATCGTGTCTTACTAATCTATTAGAGTTCTTTGA